>NC_091023.1:16849580-17164186 GCF_041296385.1 Aphelocoma coerulescens | reverse complement strand
TGAGCACGCTCCAAAAGCTGGACAAACCACTCAGGATTCTGGCCTATGGGAGAACTCTAGGGAACAGAAAACTGAGCTTTCTGCCCCTGGAAAGGCTCAGCTCTGTTGCAAAGCAAAGGCATGGGGAGAGGCTGGGAGCTCGTAGCCAGTTTTTCCTTGATACTGCGTCCTTGCCCTGGGTGTATGTTTTCATAAAGAAGTGGGCAGCATCTACCTGGTAAGATTTCAAGAAAGAGCTGTTTAAAATATGAGCAAGTCAGGATTAGATTTGCACCTGTTCCTAAGGCTGCGTTTATACAGTTGCTGCATAACTAGAAAAAAATAAATCCAAGGAATACAGTATTCTTTAGGATAACAAACTTTGGCTTTTGTGGGGCTGAGACATTATCCTCCTCTTACAGATGCTCACTCACTGAGATGGTCTAATCCAAGGGGTTAGTAAAAGTAAAGCCTAACTTTAAGTGGTTAAAATTATTTGGCTGTTTTCCATATTTATCCTAAGCATGACTGAATACATTTTTGGAC
Organism: Aphelocoma coerulescens; assembly: GCF_041296385.1. Lineage (NCBI taxonomy): Eukaryota > Metazoa > Chordata > Aves > Passeriformes > Corvidae > Aphelocoma > Aphelocoma coerulescens. The sequence goes on along the minus strand of NC_091023.1, from coordinate 17,163,661 downwards.
CAGAGAGCAGAAGGCCTGCCTTCTTGTCCCACTCTGTTCCTCACTCCACCCTCTCCAAAGGCAATCACTCCTTGCTGATGGGTTTATTGCCATCTGTATGGGTTATAGATCAAACTAACCTTTGAAATGCTCCTTGAAATGGAGCAACATTCAGGGAAAGTGTGAAGCCTATAGCTTTGTCTCTTCTGACCTTATCAGGGAGTGGAGAGATTAAGAAACTGTGAGCTGACCTCAGACTCCAGGCTTGCTTTTGTGCTGCTTTTGTCTCCATTAGGACCGAGATAACATCATTGATCGCCTCAAAGATAAGCTCCAAGAGAAGACGGCCAAATTGAACACAGAGAGCTACTACATGAAGAAAAACACAGATCTCCAGATCCAACTAACCCAGAAAAAGTGCAGCAATGCAGAGAATGCCCTGGAGAAGGAAATCCAGGTAAGCCCTTCCCCATGGCCCATACTGGAAGGCATCTCCATCTAGTAAGGGAAGAGCCCTCCCTGGCTCCCCAGATGCCCTTTCTGTTCTCCATTACAGTCACCAGCACAACTGTTTGAACTGGATCAGGAAACTCACCAGGGTTAGACACCTTTATCTCTTCTACCGTTTCTCTGTATGATCCTGCAAACAGCAGCAACAAGGATGGCATGGCTTTAGGAGACAGGGAATGCTTAAAGTAATGCTGTGGTCAGAAAACCAGACCCAGAAGTATATCCAAAGGGGTTGTTACAAGGGTATTTAGCAACGCAGGCAGCCTGAGCTCCCGGAGTGCCCCCAGCAGATTATGCAGATAGAGCTGCTTGTGTGACCAGAAGGTGAACTGGATTAGAAAACTCTTCTGGTTTTGCAAGCATCTTTTTTTGACTTATCAAAGTCTGATCTAATTTTCCCTTTTTCATGGATGGCCCAGGGGCAAGGACTGCCTCGGCTAATTTTATCCCTGGAAAAAATGTCTGTGGATTACACAGAGCTCCAGCACTTTTACTCAGCTTTCAGCAGCAGTGTGTCTACACACATACACACCAGCATTGTCTCTCACGTGTTCTGTTTGCTCTGATCACAGAATTTGAAGAGCAAAACTGATGAGGAGATTCAACTCCACATGGAGACTGAAAACTTCCTCACGCAGCAGTATCAGGTATGTGTGACTGTCAGCTAATGCTTAAAATAGCAACCTATAAACACTAGATCATCACTTAGTGCCTAAAGAAAACAGTTATTGCTCCATCAAATGTATCAGGTTCATGACCGCTGCAGTTTGAATGATTTGTTATCCTCAAATCTTAATTAACCCACCTCTCCAAGACTTGGGATTTGCTACATATAGATATATTTCCTTAAAATTAGGGTTCATGTAGTGAATGACATTGTTTGTTCAGGTGTTACGGATTTTTCCTCTCTCAGATAGTTGTATTTGGCTAATTGGAATTTAATTTAGACCCTCCTTGGCAGTAGCTGGGGCTCCCAGCACCCAAAGCGAGGGCAGCAGCTTTACAGACCCAAGGGCTGTGCAGAGGGGAGGGACACTGAGGAGGGAATGACACAAAATGCCAGTTCAGTTTTGCCTTATCTGAGGAAGAACTGGGGTTGGATCATTGCTAACCCACAGGTATTGTACACATTTTCAGCAGCATGAATGTGCTTGTGGTGTTGATTCAGAGATTCAGAGCATTCCCATAATTAACAGTGAATTACTTTACAGTGAATAATGCTGCAAAGCCTCTCATAAATGGTATGACAGGAAGAAAACCTGGACTACTGCAGGGCACCTGATGTCACTGCCAGTACAGAATTTAATAGGAGATAAGAGATTTTTAAAAATGCAATTTGAGTGCAAAGCAGTGCTGGATTTTGTGAGCAATTGAACAGTGTGCTCTGTACCCCAGAGCCTTGGTCTGATCAATGCTCCCAGTGGGAGGACTGCCCAAGTACACGCTGAGCCTGGCTGACCTCCAGCAGCCGGCCCAGCAGCAGCCCCTCAGTGCTCAGACAGCAGCTGGTGGCTTTGCAGGGGCCCGCAGAGAGGAGGATGACCATGCCCTCCATCTCCCTTGTGTGTCCAGCTGTGATGCCCTAATGAGATTGATGCTTTTCCTCAGATTATTTTTCCATGGAAGCAATCATGGTGGTTGCTATGGAGAAGTTATTGCTGAATAGGAGGAAGTCATCTGGGTGACTGTTTCAGAAACACCTGCCCTATTCATGAGTGACACAAAGCCAAGTTCACAACCTGAAATAGTGTGAAATGCTGTCCCCTGGGACCTTATTCCTGGTGTGCTGAGCTTAATCCAGAAAGTGGGTAGGGAGTCAGGCAGAGGATAAAAGCTTTCCCACTGATAAACTGTGCTTTTTAAAACCCCCTCCTTCTGTATACACACAAAGAATGGCTTCTGGCTGCCACTTGCTTCATCAGGACTGACTGCACAAAACTAGCCCTGCAGTAATTTATGAGTAGTCTTAGGGGTTTGATCTGTTCAAGATGAGAAGGAAACACTGACCATGCACAATTTACAGGACTTTCACCACCATCCTGAAAGCAGACCATGTAATAGTAGCAAGTTTCTCATCTGTGCACTCTTTGCACCATGCTGAGCACCACTCTCTACCTATGCAGAAAGTGAAAGAGAAGCTGGAATACTGGATGGAGAAGTATAAAAAAGACATTGATGCAAAAGACGAAGAACTGGATGATCTAAGAGCATTAAAGGCAGAAAACTTGGAAACAATGCAGAGATTTGCCAAGGAGGTAAGACATCAGGAGCATCTCAGTGTTTAGCCATGCAAAATTGCATTGGGCTTTTTCCTACATTCATTTAGGTAAGGAACCAGGACCATGGAAAAAAATTAGTACTTTTGAGGCACAGGTCCTGGGAAGACAACGGCTGAGATGTCATCTTCTGTTTGCCACCTGTGACATCAAGGAGGGATGATGATGTTTCCCCTATAGCTATTTTCAAATACCAGCAAGTAATGAGAGAGCTACTGACAGCCTTTGTGAGGGGCAGAGGTACTGTCCCATCCCATCAGTACGCCTCACCTTACTTTGCTGCCTGAGTCTGAACAAATCTGCTCCTTCTAGCAAGATCAGGGTAAGACAGGCTGAGACTGGAAAAGGCAGCTCATCCCTTTCTGCAGACACACATTCCCAGCTGCACAGAGCTCTGTTATCAGGGAGCTGATTCTGGGTAGAACCATTCCTGCCCCACTGGGTTCTTGGTTAACTGCTGGGCTCTGATCACAGCAGAGCAGCAGCACAGAACAAAGAGAAGTATCTAGAAAAATGTGTGTTTTAAAACCAGAAGGAATTTACTTGTAAACATTCCTACTGTCTGTGGGTCAGAGATGATGGGACTGAGCTGGGTGTTTCCTGGCTTGTGGGCTCATTTTTCACTCTGTACACTGTCATTTCAGTGTCCCAAGTGTGTTTGTACATCATCTGCTGCTTAGCCTGGGGGACCAAGTGTCCTCCTCACCACCAGCTGTTGCCTGGGAAGCCATCAGCCAGCCATTTTACAGGGATCAGGGGGTTAATTACACCCAGGCCGTGAGAGGTTTCACTTTGGCAGCAGCTCCGAGCAACATTTGCCATCTGGATTTAGGAAAGATCAAATAATGGAGGTGGGGGGGAAAGTCTCCACTCACACATTATCCCTGGGCTGCCCCGGAGGTCCCTGGTGCACACAGACACCACAACCCTCGGGCCTGAGCAGTCCTGGCAGGGCTGTGGGAAGTGTGTAGCAAGGATGAGACGTGTAGGCCGCAGAGGGGAACAATCCTTGCACCAGGGTCCAGGTGAACCCTGCCCTGGCAAGCAGCTGGACAGTGAGCCCAAAGGCTGCCCTTGCAGTTAAGGGGACGTGTTTGTCATGGCTTTTGCCACCCCTGTGCTTTCTTGCAGTGCCTGGCATTCCAGGCAACCATCACCATTGACCGGTCAGACAAGGAGGCCAAGAGAAAACAAATAGAGCGGGAAGCCCTGGAGCTGAAGAGCGCCCTGAAGGTAAAGGGGAGCAAAGCTGAGGCAGTTAATAACTTGTGCCATGGGCTTTGTCCAGGCAGAAAACAGCCCAAGAAAGCTGGCTGGTGTGTGGTGGCACAAGCAAAAGACAAAAGCTTGTTCTTTTTGCTGGGGCACACTCAGAGGCAGCAGCTGACTGCAGGTTTGAGATGGGAATGAAAGGGGAGCAGCCAGTCTCCTGCAAATATCACTGCACAGATGATACAGGGGGGTCATGGGGCAGTGCCCCTGCTTGTCCCTTGCCACCAGCAACAGCTGCCCTCAGCCCAGCTGTGGATGCCTTCGGCACAACCAGCACAGGCCCAAAGGCTGCTGCCTGGGCTGGGGGTTCCCTTCTGTGGCTGGGGAGCACAGGAAAGACTTTCCAGGCATTGCGCTATACCAGGTACCCCAGCAAGTGATTTCCCCTCAGGCCTCTCTCTCTCTCACTTCAGGTGCAGGCCTGGTGGAAAGGTACAATGGTCCGCAGATTCCTCGGCCCCTACCAGGAGCTCGAGAAGTATTTGAAGGAAAAGTCAGCGCAGAAAGAAACAGGGAAGGAAAAATCTGGAGCAAAGAGATAAGTAAAGAAAGTGGCCACAGATGTGCTCCAGGACTGTTGCTGGGCAGGGCACTGTGGTCTGTCTGTCTGACAGGACAAAATAAACCATGTAAAAGAGCTTGGGCAATTCTGGAGAACGCAGTTCCTGCAGACACAGTTATGGTGAAGCTGCACTAAAGATCTTAAAGCTGCCCTTGTACAGCCTTTTTTCCCAGCAGAAAGGGGATTTGCATCAAAGCAGTGAGAAACACTCTATCCCCTGTGAAGTGCTTTATGGAAACAAGGCAGTGGGAGGTAATCCTGTTACCATCCCAGTAACTCACCAGTGTGGGATGCTCTGCCCCCAGAACCTCCTCTGCAGCCCCCAAAGCACCAGCCGTGGCTCTGGGTCAGGTGGGAAGGCCGAGGCACCCCCAGCTGGGCTCTGTCTGTGCTCTCCCTGCCACCAGTGCTGGCATCAGGTCAGCAGGGGAGAACATGGGTAGTTTGTAGTGTAAACACAAGTGCAGTCAGAGCACACAGGCTTCCATTCCCACAGTCCTGCACAGTGTCAGTGCAGACAGAACAGCTCCAAATACTCCCTGACCAAGGGGAGGAACAAGGGGAAAAGGCAGCCAGCCATGCTGCCTGCAGGAGCTGGTCTGTCACAGCCGTCCCCACCGCCCTGGCCAGTGGCACTGTGCAGTGGGATGGGGCTGTAGGCAGGGAGCAGAGCTGCTTTTTAACCAAGAGGGGAATCCCTGCTCCTGACACCACTGTCAGTCCACATGCAGTCCACATGCAGCTGAGCTGCCTGGTTTCTGACTCTCCCACGTGGGAAATGATCTCAAACCATAGAGTCTGCTCTGCTCTTTGTGAGCAGCCCGTGCTAGCCCCATCCAAACCTCCTCATGTCCGATCTGAACTGAGCCAAAAGCTCTAAAGTTCATGTGAGATGGCTGAAACCATGAGCAGAGAGCCTGTGGCTCAGAACTCTGAACAAGGGGCTGGTACCTTGTCAGGCAGACTTGATTGTCAGGGGAGTGTTTCAGATGCTCCAGACAAACTGCATTAGAAGTGCCAGAGTTCCTGCTGGAGCACGGACACTTGCTTGAAACCTGAACACGTTCCCATTCCAGCACTGGTACTGAACACATTCCCTCACTTCCCATGCTCCCCATGCAGTGGCAGGAGCAGGGATTGCTCCAGTTCGGTGCTGGAAGGAACAGAACCAGGACTGTGCTTACACCCCACTGCAGGCAGCACCTCAGCGCAACTGGGACTTACGTTCCTAATTTTAACTCTTCCTTTTCATGCCCTGCTGACTCAGTATATTTCACCACAGACCTGTGTTTTCCATATGTGATGGGGGTGTTAACAGGTGACCTGCTTGGGTGGAAGGAATGAAGTTGCTCATAAAACTCTCCACAGGCTTTCAGCTAAGGAAAAGCAGGATAAGATGGCGGGCAGCAGAGCTCTGCTGTTTACGTCAAACTCCAGGCACACTTTAGTAATGCAACCAAACAACTGAAATCTGACGCGTGGTCTTGGCTGGGTTGCTGCTGCTTCTCAGCAGAGAATGAAGCGGCTCTGGAAACACAGAGGCAACAGTGGAACAGGGTTTGCTATTCCTGTGAAGTTGGGGTGCTGAAGCTCAGGTTCCAACATGAGGCCACTGCAGGGTAGTGACAGGGGCACAGGTGTGTTGGGGTCCCTTCCCCCTGCCATGTGGTCCTGGGAGAGGGGCCCTGAGTTTCCCTGCCCCTGCTCAGCCTCGTTCCCCATTAGTTGGTTTGTGTTTCCCTGCGTGGGCAAGGACCCTCGGGTCCCGTGATTGCCTCAGTTCCTCGGTAGATCCCGGCCACGCGGCTGGAGAAGTAAACATCTCTGAAACATCTAGCAAGAATAGGTCCATATGTATTTCTTTTCCACGGGCCTCGTTGTCTGATACACGTGTTGCAGTATCCCTGCTGTAACACTGGTGTGTAACCTGACTGAACCCTGTGACCTGCCACACGCTCTGGGCTGGACACTGTGGCCGCAGTGCCACCCATCCAGCTCTTCCTGGCCTCCTTGGCTGCACTGTCCCGTCCCAGGGCGCTGCTCTCTGAATGAGCCTCCCCTCGCTCCACGGAAACCGCAGCAGAGTTTGTGCCTGGGCTGTGCAGCTGCCAAGCAAACAGGCTGGCACATCCAGGGACAGGAGCAGGGAGCAGAGTCTCAAACCCATCACTTCTGAGGAACTGTGATTGTACTGCTCCAACTGTGGTTGTACTGCTCCATTTTTCCAGCTGTGGAGAAATGGGATCAAAATGTACAGCCATGGGACTTCCTGCAGGGAAATCGTAAGTCCTTTGGAGAGGGTTTTCCTGGGAATTAAATGCAGAAGAAGGGCTGGAGATTGGGAAGCTGGATAGGAGGAAGCTTTAGATTGAGGGGGAGAAATAAATACCTGAAGAGAGCTGGGCAGCCTCGAAAGAGGCAGCAATGGAGTGTCCCCAGTGGCTGACAGAGTCACCAGGTCAGACAAGGATGCTGGAGCAGCCTGGTGAGCAGGGAAAAGCATCACAGGGGTAACACAGACAGGGAGGGTTTGGGGATCTCTGGCAATTTCTAGACTTTGCATTTTTATATTTTAAAAAATAATAAAACTAGTGATGAGGAGAGATGAAAAGGGGACTAAACATTCTGGCTAAGAATAAACCTTTCAAATGCAGCGGGGTCAGGAAGCAGGGGTGTGAATTTTACACTTCAAACCCAAGACAGGCCAAAAGCAAAGGACGAGAACAAGGAGCAACAGGACTGGCAGCAGGAGACCCCAAACCCAGAATGTGCAATTTACACAGAGAACAAAAAAACAAGAGGCCGTGGAGGAAGACGCAAAAGATTCTGTACCAAATGAGTGTCTGGGGAAGGTTAAAAATACCCTCCAAAAAGCTGTTGATGTGGCTGCAGAGTATGTGTAAAAATGTTGGAATTCTCCTGTCCTGGTTAACTATGAAAAGTAGAAAACCAAAGTAGGTCCATCAAATGCCAACTGGGATGATGTGGAAGGGGAATAAACACCTGACATAGAGGATGGAACATTTGTTGACGCAACAGAAAAACAGCAGGAAGAAACACTGCAATTTATGTAAGTTTTAAAACTTTATTTCAAATACTCATGGTTTCCTTTTATATTATCAATGTGCTAGAAGGTCACACTACTGGCAGAATACAGGCGATTTAAAATATACAATATTCAGACACATTTATATGTAACAGAAATTATGGAATGTATTTACAGACACAGCATGGGATGAAGCTTTAAAATCCTTTACTCTATTACTTACACGTTTACACTGTTTTCAGAAATAACAAAATTAGATCACTTTGTAGAACATCACAGTATCTATACAAAAGGATTTTCGGATGTCCAAATTCACCTTAAAAGTCCTCTGTTTCTAAAACAGTTTTGTGAAGAACCATTTATAGTCATAAAGGGGTAAGAATACCATTTGCCATCCTGTTACTACCAAGAACAGAGGTGCTCTGGTGCTTGTCCCTGATGGATTTTAAACAGGACACCAGGGGCAGGGCCTTTACAAAAGCCTCTCCTTCAAAGGGGGAACCCCCAGCTGCTCTGCCCTGGCCCCCCAGTGCCATCAGGGGCTCCCGAGTGCCTGAGCCACTCCACCTCGAGTGTGTGACCTTGCAGAGCCTCAGACACTGCTCAGGGCTTGCCAGGTTTGAGGATGGAGTGTGACACCATGGAGACAGCGTAGGAACACCAGCAGCATGGAACACTGAGGTGGATCCCTCCCACACCCTCCAACGCAAATGCCCCAGAGGAAAGACAATCTCTGCTTTAACACACAGAATAGAACTTTATACATGTTTTCTTTCAAATATTCTTTTCACGGGATACAACAAAAATTGCACATAACTACAATGAAAAATCCCAACCCATTTTGCAATGGAGAACTGAAGAGGGTTTGGTGTAACACATTAAAGAAACCGTATGGTGAAACTTCAGGTTTGGATTTTTGTCCTAAGCACCTGGACAAGATTTAGTGCTTGCCAGCCTGAAAACACAGGATTATGTCAAACTAACATGATTCCCTACACGGAAACTGCCAGAGTGAACGTTGCTCACAATGAAGTACTCAGTTCCAGGGACCCTGTGCCTGCCTGGCCTCCAGCCACAGCCCTTCCCCAGGCCTGGCTCGTGCTGAGCCGTGGCTGTGAGCCACAGGTGGCCATGAGCCCCTCACAGCTGTGACCCACACATAGCAATAGGAAACGGCTCCTTCCTGCAGGCCAGACTCGAGCTCCCACCCATTAAAAACTACTGTTAATTAAATGAAAAAGCTTCCACCAACCTGAATGCTGTTAAGTTTCATTTTCCTTAAGTGCTGAAGCAATCACCACACCCTCGAAATTCCATGAAGGGAATGGTTTTCTTCAAACAGGGGTATTTAAATAGCCCATGATGGGTGTGCTGCTAAATGCAACGTGTCTCTGTAACAATACAGCTGACCTAGTGCTGGAAACCAAGATGAAGCCAGTGCCTCCCTCTCTCTCGAATTACGTGCAGAGACAAACACACCAGGAACACTCCGTCTGTGTCTGTGGTGTTGCCTGCAAGTGGCAGCATCTTCCCCCCTGCAAACTGCAGCAGACACTTCAGACACGTCTGTGTAACCCTGCAAGAGTGACCAACGCTCCTCGCCAATGGCATTAAGTGAAACAAGAGCTACTTAAGGGGGACAGAATGCCTGAGTGGAGCTGCTCTTCCTGTGGGTACTGTGAGTTCCGGGCACTTCCACGCCCTGCAGGGCTCATGGCGCTGTGATTACCCAGCATGAGGAGCTTTCTCTTTGCAGCTGGGGACTTTTAAACACCCTCCAGGTGTTCTCCTTCACTTGCAATGTGACCAACCAATGCCAATAAGAAGCAACTGGAATAATTATGTGAAATAGGTGATTCATCAATCACCACAATAGCTCTTGAAAGAAATACATGAAGCAAAACAAAATGGAAACAAAACTGCAAATCAAAAGGGGAAAAATGCAGCTAAGACCTGTCCTTGGCAGCTCCCACAGCAGGCTGACTTCTGCAAAAATGACTTTTAGCTAATTTGTTCACATTTCATCTTCCTTTATCTGCATAAAATCCTCTCGGTGTACTCTCTTTCAAATGTATCCCCAGGTGGAATACGGCTGATGCGTGGAGTTGCTTTCAGAACCTCATGCACTATGTAGGAGTAGCATAGTGTTCAGGGATGCTTTAAATTGGGCAACACCTGACAAAGGAACTGCATGGGCAGAGAGCTGGATTTTCTGAGGTCTTTTTGTGGGGGAGAGAAAAATATTGTTAATTGATCTGGTAGTGAGCTTGGCCTTGTCAGGAGGACCAGAGCATATGGACTGTCTTTATTTTGCACATCAGCTTTCCAGGAAAACAAAACTTGTCAGCTGCCTCTCCCACTCCTGTACACTGAATTTCCATTTTTAAGTTAAGAAAAGAGGAATGAAATAATAGCAGTTCTGTAAAACATCTCTCTACATAGTAAATTCCAAGGAATAAAGGGCTTTACTGAAATCCTTGTTAAACCCTTCAGAGCTGCGTTAGCACAGACCCTGCTGTGACAACAGCCAGCCCACCTGGGGAACTTGGGAACTGTGCTCGTGACATGATCCCTTCTGTGCCTGCAGGGATGCTTCAGCCCCTCATAAATGTATTACTTGGTACCGAGCTTCTAATGACCAGCAGGGCAGACTGGCATTGTTCCCACTGCAGGAAAAGGCATGGGATTCTGGTGATCCCACAAAACCACCAGAAGGGGATGTGAGGACAGTGGAGATCTCCCTCCACTGCTGGTGGAACAGTGTTTTGATAAAGACATGTTAAAACCCAAACAGAAAGTGAACCCAGCAAGAATGCTGATGGGATTAATCCCATTTGAACAGATCTGACTTAGTATCTTTTACTAAAGTGTTTCTGGTAGAGAAAACATGCAGTAATTTTTCCATTGGGGAAAAAAAAAAAAAGTGTTTTATTCCTTCAATTTTCATTACTGAAGACATGCCAATGCAAGTGACAGCTGTGTGAGGTTTGACCCTGTTATCAAACACTGCAGGTTAAGATTGCGTGATGCAATTTTTAAAATAATAGAAATAACCATTCTTTGGAGGCAAAGAAACTCCACTACCCTGTGGGTAAGGAATGAAATTTAATTCCCTGTGTGCCCACTGCAGCAACACCCTTTTTTTACAAATTCCCCTAGGAACTGCTTTCCAAACTCTAAACCCGTTTCTTCATCCTGCAAGGTCAGTTTCTACAGCTGGCTCCAACAGCCAGCCACTGGAATTCCCTGCCCTCCTCCCAATGAACTCTCATTTTTTTTAAATAAGGGGCAAAAATATTGATAATAAAAAATGTTACTGGAAACTGTTGTGATCTCCAAAAAAAATGGAGAAATGAAGTAAAACATTCCTGTCAGGAATCACGGAAACTCATTTCCTTAGAACAGAGCTCTGTGTGTTTGGATGCACTGCATGGGCAGTAAAGTCTTCAGGTCCTTCTGCTTAGCCAAGGTAACCCAAAAGGTCCCGGAGGTCTTTACACAGCAGACAAGTGGTGAAGTGGCTGCTGCTTTGGGGGTGCCAGCTCCAGGAGCGCCTGGACAGTCACAGCTACCTGTGTCAAACCCTTCTCTTCTAAAATATGCAGAGGCAAACATAATTGCTCCTGAATGGGGAACAAAACAAAGACAAAAACAAAATGGATGAAAACCACTCAACTGAAAAGAAAAAAAATTAAGCAAAAGGTGACTGAAATATGAAATGTTATGGACAGGCAGCACACACACACACAGGGGTAGGACATGAGATTTCTGCTTGTGACAAAGGAACCATGACCTTGACTATTCAGGGAAGGTGGCCTTGGGCTAATCCCTGTGTTCTTTTTCTACAAATAAGAATTTGAAAAAGGATTGTGGGAGGAAAGGGGAATAGCAAATTGTCCTCCATCTCTGCCCACGCTGAGATGGCAGCAGTTTATGAAGCCAAAACAGATGAATGTGAGGAGGGGGAAGCTTTGCTTCAATCTGATCAATGTGCTACAACACAGAGCAGGAGAGGAACCACAGCTTCCTTTCCAAATCACACCTTTTGGAGAGTCCTCCTGGGACAAGCCTGTTCAGCTACAGCAGTGAGGGAAGCCCTGCTGTGGAGCAGGGAATGAGTCACTACCAACTCACTCACCTCCCTGAAGTGCCCCCACTTAGCGGGCGGCCCCCAAAATCATCCTGAGGAATAACAGTAATACACAAAATGCAAAAAGAGGTTTCAAAGTGTTTATTAATAGTTGTGCTATTCTCAGTCTAAGATGTATTTAAAGCCTCATCCTACAGAAGTCCTTGGCACCTCCTGGCCATCCTCACTCCACAACAGTCAGGATACATGTCCAACAGTTCTCTGTATCCGCAGAAAATAACCCAAGTGTGTCCTTCCTATAGAGCTACAGAGACTATTTTTCATGTGTTATTTTCATATCAATTGGCATTTCTCCACTCCTAGAGTCTTTACTGATTTTTGAGGTTAAAGGAATCCTTCAGCACAGTGGCAGCCAACACTCCTCCCACAAAGCTCCAAGCAGAGAGAAAACAAGTGAGCCCCGACTGCAATTCTCACAGAAAGCCATATGCTCAGGCTAAAATACATTTTTCTTCCAGCAAATGTGTGTTACTTTGAGAAAAGTGTGCTTTTTGAAAAAACACTTGTAAACTCGAGTAAATATGCCTTATCTTTTTTCTTATGTATGCAAACAGATAAGGGGGAAAAGCTTTGGAATGACTCCATACCACAGACAGTAATGACAAAATTTAAAAACTGGAAGGCACTGTTAGTGTAAAACCCCTTGCAGCTTTTATCACAGTGTTCATTGGAAGTTAAGAAACACAGGAACTGAGTTCATTTTAGTTCATACCAGTAAGCAGTGCAAAAACAGCTTACTCAAATATAAAACAATCTCCCCCTGTCAAAGGTCCCTTCTTTACTCGGTGATGTTTGGCTTGGACAGAACAGTTTGTGTGACTTGGACAGAAGGCAGCAGCTCTGTTACTTGCTCCTTTGATAAATACTCACTTCATGGTACAAGAGCTTGTGAGACCCATATACACGTAACACATTCTTACTGGTAGTGACCACATTTGCAACTGAACTCCTGTGTACCTTAAACTGTGCTTCAGAGGTGTTCCAGGTTATGGCTGGAATGCCAACACCACTTGCACTGGGCTTCTGAGCCATTTACTGCACTTGCAGATATAATAGAAATTTATTGAAGACACATTTGGAATAGCCAATAGCCATTTGGAACACTTACCTGTCACTGGTCTGAGCAGAGCCCCCTGAATCGATCTCCACTCTGAGGAGACACGGTCTGTTACACACATGGGGAGTGCCCTGAAGTTCTGAGGTGTCCCTGAGACATTAAAGCATTAAAGCACCAGGATGCTTTCCCTGGGGAGGGAAAGGCTGTGAAGCTTTATGGAAGACTACCTGAGTTTTGTAAAATAGTGAAGAGTGCTTGTGCAGCTGGGACTTATATTTGTGCAATTGCATGATTACAAGTGTTTCTGAAAATGAAAGGATAAGAGGAAGAAAGGAATAAGCATGGAACAAGCTTGGGTTCGGGTGCTCCAGATCAAGTGGCAACTCAACAAGTTTTTGGAAGTTTTATCCAGAGCATAGTAAAATGCTGCGGCATTCTGTAGCACCTGACAGAATCGTTAAAGATTTTCCCTTCTGTGCCAGAAAACTTTTCTCTTAAAGCTGTTGAAGAGCTTAATTTCTCTGAAATTTTTCTGCTTGAACTGTTATAAAGTTCAAGAATCTCAGGATTCAATGACAGTTGTTTTGAAAATCCTGGCTCAGTGTAACACAGCAGAGTCTATAAATGTGAGAAATCAAATGCTCTCAGAAGCAGGATGAAGAACTGGGGTAAAAAAAAATACAGCTAGAAAGTTCTGTGGACAACACTTACCAGACCATGTCTCCTAAGACTGTGAGATCTCATCAAGAACACTGACATTGAAAAAAATACTTCACATTGTTTAACATTTTTCATCAGATAATCCTCAAGCAATTTACCGAAGTGGTTGCAATTCCCATTCTAGAGATGGGGGAACAGAGGCACAAACTGACACCGCAGTTTTCACTACGCCACTGGTCAGCAGATAACAGCATGCACCATGTGTCCTGACCCCAGCCCTCGCTCGAGCCCAGGGACAGCTCCTCCTCCCTTGTAAAGCATTTCATCTGCTCAATGTGACACAGCAAATACAAATGGGAATTGGGTCATGGATGGTGGTGTGGGTGCACCAATGTGTTTGCACATCATACTTGTCACCTCTGTCCCATCCGTGGGAAACAAGCACTTCATACACACAGAATCTGTTCCCAAGCACTGGAGTGACAGAGGGAGGAAGCAGCACCACTATCCTTCACTAGAGGAAAAAGACCCAGCGATAGAACATACAGAGCGTTAGCATTAGAGTACAGTAAAACACCACAAAGCCCCAGAGCTGAACGGAAAGGGACACAAGACTGGATTCTTCTGAATCTGTCCCCAGGGAAAGAAGAGTCTCAACTGTTCTTTTAACGCTGAGGTTTAGCTGGAGAATGTCAGAAGGGGAACAAAGATTGTCCTGTCCAGAGTGTGTGAGCAGGAAGGGAAAACAGACAGAAAAAAAAGGTCAGTCAGTTAGCCATAGCAACATCCACAAAGCAGTTATCAGACATCTCAGATACAACCTACACATTCGAGAAGCACATCACAGCTGGTTAATTCTCACATAGAAATCTGCAAGACTCCCATTGCAAAGAACTCAATGTCAGTGTTTAGTGTTCAGTGAGGTGCCGGTCACCTCTACAGCTACAACTTGTAACTATTCCTTGCTGTTAAAAACAGCAGTTTACACAAGCCTTAGTGAAACCCATTTTTCTCCAAGTGAAGAGGTTTCAGGTGTCTGAGATGCTGCTGGCACTGGGTACTCACCAAAGTTCAGCCTCCACAGGTAAGTTAATGAAAACAGCAGGACAAGGAATTATTTATGTGTAACCGATGCTTGAATGCAGCATCCTGCAGAAATATCTATTACTAATTAGAGTTTAAGACTTCTCTAACTATTCCCATTGTGTATCTCTTGTCTCCCTTTCCCACAGGTAACTGCTAATAATCAGTGAAATCTAGATGCATGGATCAACCTGATCAGCTGAGGGTTCCCTTTGATCCAAGGGCTTTAAAACCACCAAAGTCCTACAGAAATTGCTGCTCTGCTGTGGTGCCTGTAATTAGCCCTTTCTGAAAGTAGCCTTCCCCTTAGAAGGCAAGTATTCCTACATGGATCCATGCTTTCAGAAAGCCTTTTATTTTTGTAATTGGAACTGAAATGAAATAAAAAACCTGCAGGCAACTTTTCAAGAAAAACATACTAGGCCACCCCACCATTCTTACATACAGGTATCTTATGTTCACATCTCAGTAGAGCTGTAATGCAGACATGTGAGAGCAGCTTTGGAGTTCAGGAGGGGTATTTTTCTAAGTTTTCCCAGAGAGACCCTCCTTGAACTCTTTCACATTAAAACAAGATATATGAGAAAAATAAGAGGGCCCTACACAGTAGGGGTAGCAGATGGAGCAGCCTGGGTTTACAGGAGACTTTTTCTTGATTGGCCTTTGTGTTTGTTTGTTTTTAATTGTGGGTCATTCCAGTGATCTGCTTTGTACTGCAATCCCATAAAAATTTTATCTTCATACTTGAGGGAACTATAAATAGGGAAGCTGGGATGGAATTGCACAATTTTGCCCCAGATGAATTTATATGCAGTTCTGCTGGGATTAAAAGTCCAAAGTTTCTTAGGGGACCAAAGCAGTGCAGGATCTCCCAGCACTAACGATCACTTACAATTCCCTAGCCCGTTCCAACACGATTCACCACTGAGCCATGTGAAATTGCCAGGCAGCTCAATAAACAAGTCATCCTAAAATCCCAGTGACTCAAATGTTTGTAAGTGATCTGAAAACACCAGAAAATCCTGCATGACTCAAGAACTGCCTTTAGATGTAGCTGAGAAATGAGTTACGGGGTCTACTTCTCCCTTTCACAATACAAAAGAAACCAGCACCTACAACAGAAACACCAGTGCTCAGCAGTGTAAAAATCCAAATCAATTAGTGCACTGGAAGGGAAATTAAGAAAAATATAATGTATTAAAACTATTTGTACTGAGACAGCTGCTGAATAAGACAAAGTGCAAAGGACAGGACAGCATCAAACAGGGTAACTGGACCAACAAAACTATTTCATGTTTCCACCTCCTAGATCTTACAAGTTTCAAAAGGGGACAAGGAATACCAGAAGACAGACTTCTACCATTGGAACATAGCAAAAGTAGGAACTAAGCAAAGACAGCTACCATCAGAGAAAGGCCAGTAATTCTGTGACTTGTTGGTAAGACAGTAAAGACATTCATGTAAGAGAATTATTGTGAAAGACATGAAAAGCTTTGGGATAAAAAAAAAACCATGTGCAAACCATCATCCAGATTTTATCCCACTTTTAAGCTGTCACATATTTAATATTGAGAAAATGTAACTGGTTTTATAGAACCCACCAGTTCTAAAGGCAGACTTGAAGTCCATCAGCTATTATGAATTTGAGGAACAGTAGTTACATGAATCTGTACTAAAATATGAACTCTATATACTACACTCTGATAAACTGTATCTGGCTTCATTTTACTCTAGAAGACCATGCAAGGTAAGTCTGATCTATACTGCAGGACAGTTTCTACCTGAACCTTCTAAACTTTTAATTACTTTATTTTAATCCAATCTTCCAAATAATGTTTTATTTTCTGAAGGACCAGACAAAACTGCATCTGAAACATTGTATCAGGATAGCAGAAATACATACCTGAGGCACTCCAATCCTTCTGCAAGCTTCCAAGAAATTCTCCACGTTTCGTCTGCACTTTGCCATTGTAAGTCTAGGCTGCAAAGGCATACAGTGTTCTTAACTGGCAAGGTTTTAAAAGATTTTTATTTTTTATTTAAATAAAACTCATAATAAATCTCTTTGCCAAAAACACGGCGCTGACATAAGCTCATCTAATTCAAAGCACACTCAGCTAAAGTTTGCTTTTCTTAGAAAACCATCCCAGTTTTCAAAGCTGTTTTATGAAAAGCTAAGTTATGAATGCTGGATGATTTAAAAAAAAGGACAATTCTAAGCCCTGCAGTATTTATATACACAGTGTTATATAAAACTGGCTAATGCTTTTAGTGTCTACAGTATGATCATTTTAAAAATGTCTTTTGATGAAATGCACATCCATGGCTTTCATGCTGTGATTTCAGAGCAATTCCATGACATAAAGCAATCTAGAGTCTGTTCTGGATTACTGTAATGCAAAAATATATAAATATCAAACCATACTTCAATTAAAAAAAGAAGTAAAAAAATAAAGGCTAGATGAAACCAAAAAATAATGTCAGAAAACTGGAAGTGAAGCTTGCCTCTTGTCAGCCTCTTGTAGACGTGTTTGATGGAGCTGTTTAAATTGCACTCACTGGCATTTTTTCAAGTGAGGTTTTTTCTGCAGTCAGCTTTCACACCTCTTCAGACATACCACAGCACAGCTCTGTTTTGCTCCCAAAACTTACTCTCTTCTGGTTCAAGAGACACAAGCTCCCTGCTCCTCTGAACACACACTGGAGCAGCAGGCAGCAGCCTCTATGTGTTTGACACTTCTGTAAGTAATGGGGTTTCTTCTGTCCCCTTCATGTGCTGTGTTTCCCCACCAAGGAAGCAGGTTAAAGGCCAGCACTGGCCTCTTTATCCCGAAGGACCAAGTGAGTACAAAGATCACATTGTGCCTGGGGCATGACATGATGCCTTGTCTGCTCCTGGAGCACTAGACTCAAGGCTGCCTCCTCCTTGGGATTCACATGACAAAGCCATGATTTAATTCCTAACACAGAACATTCAGCTGCACATCAAACCAGGCCATTGAAAAGATCTCACTGATGCAAGTCTGCTGAGCAGTGGCTCCCTGCCTTTGCTTGGAATGGTCCCACAATCTGCCTAAAATGTTGGTGCATCCAGTTCAGTCATTCTCAAAATAATGGGGCCATCTGCCTGGTCACATCCAGTCCCAGGGATACAGCCACAATGACACACTTGGCAGCCCTGGAAGTGCCAGTTCTAATTCCAATCAACACGAAGACTCACTCCAAAAGAAGGATAAGTGAAGACTTATGTGCATGTTTCAACTTCTACCCCAAGGAACAATCTCCAGTTTTTTTCCTTATTCACACAACTTAAAGGTGCATAACAAGCAATCTACCTGTCCATATTACTTTCAAGTGGCTGATCCTAAGTATTTTCACTGAACTTTCTGACTTCCACAAACACAGACTGGATAAATAATCTGTTATCTCCTCACAGATTTTGACCTTTCTCTAATTCTGTGCTTTCCCTACATAATAGACAGCAATACTTCCCTCCTCTAAATAGTCCCCTGACACAGCCACCTTTCTTTCCTGTTATCACAAAGCTATGACTGGATTTGTTTTGTTTCAGGAGATGCTGTTCTCCAAGTAGCTTGAGTGTGTTCTGCTAAAATTCCTAAGCAGAAGAATTTGTTGTGCTGCGAAGTAGATACAGGAATCAACTTGGTCTCCGCCTGTTTTCACTGTCTTGTGTAGTGGGATCCTACTTGTTTTAATTCCCTACTACGTCTTCCTGAACTTCTCAGACATTTTGTAAAATATCCTATTTCAGTTTTCATGCTGAACTGGATCTTATTTCACTAGTTTTTGAAGTTAACATGCTTAGGGAGCACATGAAAATGTTAACATTTCCTTACAGTCTGTCAGAAGTAACTTTCTTTAAACAAAACAAACCCAACACAATTTCATTTAGTGACACTACAGACCTTTTTTAAACAGCACAGACGGTTGGTTATTTTTTGTCACATACATTCACTGAGGAGAATGCTGAGTTGAGTGTCTGTCTGGATTACAGGACTTTGTAGGATATCACTTTGGACAGCTATAAAGCAGTGGCACTGTTACACACTTACAACAGCAGGTGAGGGCACGTGGATGCTGGGGACAGAGCGGGGCCGCACGTGGTTGGCCAAGTGGCACAGAACGACGCCGTCCGTGAGAGCCGCCCCGAGGTCCCTGGGCAGCGACACCTTCAACCGCGACTCGATGTTCTGTGGGAAACCAACAGGGACACACGTGGGAGCTGAGAGAGGCATTCCTCCAGCTGGTTCATTCTGCACAACACTTTGTACGAGGCAGGGTTCCTGTGTTACAGCTCTGTCCATCCTCATGGCATTTCCAACCAGCTTTCTGAATAACCCCAAGGAAAGCCCTGCGCATTGCTGTGGCCCAGGGCTGGCCACAGTCTGGGAGCAATTGAGTTCAATGAAGAACAGTTTTCATTGTACAGCACAGTGAACTAGTGCAACCATTATTCAAAAATAATGGAAATCAGGATCTAGGAACAGTATTCCTAACCCTACATATTCTCAGAGAACAGTTCTGCCAAGGGAAGTGAAAATAACTGTGGGTTGGAAGACAACACAGTTAACAAAAGTCAAGACAATATTTTTGCCTTTTAATAAAAACTGAACTATTTGGCATAAGCAGTCCGTTAAAAAGAAGGTAGATAGCATTTGTTTAAGAGAATGAATAAAAATTTAATTCAGACTTTCAAACTCATTTAAAATGCTGTGTGAATGTCATCAAGTTGTAATACCGTACCTAGATTTTTAAATATTAAAAAAAGATTTAAGCTTACCTGGGGAGCAGAACAAGAGACAGACTACATAGAAGGCAATCTGAGATAATGTAAGAGAGGGTCTGCAAACACCATCAAGTTTTGTTTTATCTAAGGTAACCTTTCTCCTTTTAGAGAAAGGAGATTGTCCTTACTTCAACACTTCCCCCACAAAGAGAGGGAATTTTCTCTGTCCATTTGGGATGCTTATGGCTTTTAAGATTAGCTTCAATAAGGAAATTCTTATTTATTGGGAAAATCCAAACAATTAATTACAGCACCTCAAGGAATCCCTTCATGCTCTACAGAAAAAAGTCTGGGGCAAAGCAGAGCAGAGCACGGCACCTTAATGCCATGAGGCATTTTCAATATTCCTGTTTACTGTCCTTGTGCCTGGGCATAAACCAGGGCTGTGGTGGCCCCGGGCAGACAAAAAGCACAAATATAAGAAACATTTGTGTCTCAAATGTTCTGCACTTAACTAAGGATAAGGCAAGAATCAAGAGACCGATCTAGAGCACACAAGGAAACCATGCTGTCAGCACGACTGGCAGCAGTCTCTGCACTCCATCTGCTTTTCTGTCAGCTTTACAGCAAAAAAGAGTTTTAAAAAAGACATTAAAAGGGGACAGTAAAGACAACTCTCCAGAGAGCTCCTTACAAGTGTGAAAGCTGATAAGGAAGAAAGGAAGCACACAGTCATTTTAAAAGCAGAGTTCACTGGACATTTAGGAGCAGGAGTCAACATCGTTTATTTTACAGAATTTGAAGCTGACTTTATCTACCACAACCAAGTGAACACCACTGCATGCATCTGAAAGAACTACATAGACTGTACCACACCATTTAATTTCAGTCAACTGTGCCCCATATTGGTTCAGTGAAACTGTTCCACAAGACAAAAGCAGATTTAGCAGGGTCACAAAGCGCATTTACTGAGATGTCCACGTTCTGGCTCCTGGCAGCACTTACCTTGCGTAGCTGCTCTATCAGCTCCAGCTCCTCCTCCCGCTGTTTGGAGTTTTGTCTCACTCGAGGGTCTGCAGAATCATTAGCAGGAGACAAGGCACAGGTAGAGGATGAAGCAACAGCTAAAACAGCAGTGTGAAGGAAAGAAATCAATAAGCAGGGTTTGGCTCCATGTTGTTCACTGCTGCACCGCATACAAAGTTCCTTTCACAAATCTCTTTCTTTCCTTTGATTATTAATCAAACTAATGGTCTACCAACCTAAAAGAAGTGTCAACACAATTCCCTCACTGTTTAGATTCTGATCTTTCTGTTGGATAATGGTCGTGCACAAATGACGACAAAGTTTTGCCACATGGAGTATGTTGAAACAGTTCTCTTTCTCCAAAAACTGCAATTCTGTTACAGGCTACTGGGCTGTTGAAGGCTTGTGTGGCAAACGTGTAAGTGCAGACCAGTAAGAGCAAATTCTCACACTTCCACAGATATGACAAAAGAATATTGGACAGCTCCAAATAAAACCCTGTTTCTTCACAATGTAGATGATGTTATTTGTCTACAAATGGAATTCTGCAAGTGGTTTGATGATAAAGACCTGAAGTAACAAAACACTGCAAGCCCCAGGTAATGCAGATGTCAATATAATGTGACAAAACTAGCTAATTTCTGAGCTATGTAACCTACCTTTCTTTGCTTCATCCCTGACAGCTGTTCGGAAAAGGAAACTCTCAGGTCGCTGGGAAGGGTTTCTATAGGAAGGCGGGGCTGCATGGCCAGGATATGGAGGGGAAAGGTGGACTAAACAAATGTGGAAAGGCACAGGAAAGGAAGAAGGAAATGGTTAGAGTTTAAATAGGAAATGGGTTCAGCAATGTGGTAATTAAAAAAAACAAACCAAAAATTTTAATGGAATAATGACAAAATAAATTACAGCCATGCATGATAAAAGCAGAGCAGGAAAAGGCGCTTCCAAGGACACTTGCATGCAAAGCACATTCCACATACCAATTCCAACAACTGTTCTGACTCTTTCTGAATGCATCTGTGTACCAAAGCCTGTATGAAGGCCTAAACCAGCCAAACCCTGTGCTCTGCCTGAGGACATACTTCATCCCTGTTGTCTCTTCCCTTGTGTTTTTCTAAGGAGACCCAAGTAACTGGGTAAATTCTCACACACAGCGGTGCCACAGACAGAGGTGGGAACAGATGCTCCCCTCTCTTCATAGGACAAATAAGCAAGCAGGCATTTTGATCTTCTTTTTCAGAATTTTTCTTCCTGTCCCTGTTACCTGTCTGAGCAGTAGGTGAGCCAGGGGAGATGGCAGATCTGTCATCACTCTGTGAACAAAAAAGCAAGAGAGTATAAATGGGCCTAATCTGGAAAAGCTTTGACTACATTTTCATTTTCTGTGTTTTAAGAAAAGCTCTATCCATCTAAATGTGTTTCAGTAAAATAATCAGAAGTAAGAAAAAAACACAGTATGTTGTTCCCCAAGTCTTATCTCTGCAGAGACAAAACTTTTTCTTTTACAGAAATGTCACAACTGCCTTTTCTTTCCTGAAGAAAAAGAATGATGAAACAGCACTGACTATGCAATGACAGATTGTTGTTAACTCCTCCTTCCAATCCAAAGTGAAAAAGTGCTCCTTGCAAAGGGGACACCAAAAACCAGGTATTAAGCAACATGCAGAATTGGCAATACAGCAGCCCCGATAAGGAACACCAGAACACCTCTTTGACACCTTTGCTAATGCAAAACTGCTATTTACTGAACATCTGTCCCCAGTGAAACACACTGTGGTTTCATCACCGTGTTTACACAAACTACTAATTTCTTGTGAAGAATGCATTCAGCACAGCAGTTTCCACAGAAGAGAAAGAAACAGGCAAAGAATACAAATGTACTTTTGATGAACTCAACTTGATCAAGAGTAAATGATCTTGTACAGAAAAAGCAACATCAAAGACAACCAAGAACCCCTTGGAGCAGAGACGGGTTACCATGTTTTATAGATTAGGCCTCCTGCAGACAGCCTAAAGCTAAGATGAGGTAATACCTACTACAGTTTAATCAGGTGAATCAGGTTCATACCCTACCTGAACTTTTGATTAGATGCTGACAGACTAACACCTGTTAAAACAGATGTGTGGATCCGAGATTTTTTTGTTGGCTCTAGTGGTGAATGATAATAGCAAGAGATACCTTGACAGGACTGAAGGTAGAGGCACTAGGCAGGGTAGTAGCACAGCTTTCTTGGTTCAACCCTGAGAGTGACTGAATGCAGAAAGAAAGAGAATGCAGTAGCAGAGTTAGTGAGTGGCTGACAGGTCATGCACAAAGGTGGAATGCAGCAAAGTTAAAAATGAAGAGGTGATCACGATCACATTCTCAGAAATACTCAACAAGCAACACATCAATACTTGCTGAACTATAGTTAAAGCCTTCCTACAATCCTGAACTTTCTGACTAATAAGCTTGGGAGGTGCAGTGCTTCTTTTACACATAATACAGTGACATTAAAAACAGAACTAAGAACAGTAAGTGAGGCAAAAGCTTCTTTAAGTAACACCTATGCCATCAGAAAAAAAGAAACTTTACCCTACAACAGTCCATTCTAGGCCACCATTAAAAATAAATAGCTTTCTTTTTAATGCTTTGAAGATGTTATACGTGTCTGAAAAATCAGAGAAACCTATATACAAGAGGCTCAGTAATACACACTTTGTATCTGCCACAAACACTAACAACTGGTCCTTGTGATTAGAGACAAAGTAAACGAGATTCTGTGGCTGCAATCTCACTCTCAGGGAAGATGTCAGTGTCAGGATTTACAGCGCTGCCACAAATAAAGTGCAGTCACATTTCAATAATGACCAATATCAAAACCAGCCAAATAAACAACTCTTCCTGTTTATAGAACAGGGGCTGCAGTTGTGCCCATCTGTCACAGACAGGTGGATCTAGAAGGCCAAATCCTGTGTCTGACTGAAAGCACCACCAACACTTTAACATTTGAGGACTGAATGGCTCACTACACTTTCTGAAACAGCACTCAAATAGCAAAGTGACAGTTCAGCAGTTCAGCACAGGAAAGAACATCAAATGACACCTAGAAAATACAGGCAGTGAAAGTCACATTTGGGAGTTAGTTTTTAAAACCTTTGCAACTATTCTGCCACTTCAGAACAGCACAGCCAGAAGGACTAGAAGGGAAGATTTACACTCAGGGCAAAACTTAAACACAAACATCTTTAGACTCTGTGCAGACTTACAGCTGATCCTCAAAACTGCCTCTTTCACCAGAGCAGGGCAAAGCCAAAATGGTGGGGTTTTTTTATTTTTAAGAGTTTCAAATATCACTTGACTTAGAGAACACATTAGCTAGGAAATGAGAACAATAAAATAAACCAGAACTAGGTGCGCTCTAACATCAATGTATCTGCTTATTCCTGTATGAAAAGAGCAGGGCAAGCTTGACACAGACGAACAAGAAGTGGTCACAATGCATGTACCCAGCAGTGGGCAGAGGGAAGGGGGACACAGCACAGCACAGCGAAGGACAACCACAACACCAACACACTGCATGCTCTTCACCTGTTTGCGAGTGCCTGGCCTCCTTTTAATGGTATTGGTGTTATTGTCAATCTCAAACACAAAGAGAGGCTCAAAGCCATTCTGTCAGGGACAGTAAGGGAAGAAAGAAAGGGAAGAAAGGAAGAAGTGAGGCAAAGAACGACTGTGAGAAAAGGCAGCCACAATACTAAAGGAGCCAGGATGCTGCAATTGAGACTTAACACCACCCTCCACACATGCTGCACACAGCCTTTAGGTCTAGCTGTGCCAGAATTTCCCTGTGCCAGAAACAACTGCAGATACAGGGAGTGCCAAAGGAGAGCCCAACCAGAACTCTGCATGAACCAAATAAGGATATTTTAAGGGAATTCGGTTATTAAACATTTGAATACACAAATGAATGCCAACGGTCTGAGAGAAAACTCCAGGGTAAAAGTTTGTGTAAGTCAAGGCCTGCTTAGTTTACCCATACCATTATTATTTGTAACACTCCGGTGCTTAACTTAAACTTAGCCTTAACTTTAAATGCTTCAGAGATCCTATGTGCTAAGAGTAACATGACAGCCTCAGGCCACATTTGAGACCACAACAAGAAAACAACACAAGGAAGGGAGCACAAGGCAGGAACGAAACAAAGGTTGTGAGTGGAAGAGGTCACAGCAGCTGCCTGATGCTTCTGAAGTACCTTGTGGGCTTTGCAACAGAGAAACTGAGCAGCAGTTAGAGACAATGTTTTGGGGTTTTTTCCCCCCTCTGATAGTACTAACCTTGTAAGGGACAGTATGGGAGAAAAGAGAAGATGATATTTGGAGAAAAATGAGATTTAAAAGCAAGGAAGGCTGAAATCATTAACCAAGTCTGAAAGTGTGATACCAGCTCTACAAGTAACCTCAGTTGTAAATGAATGGAACTATCCTTGTGAGAACAGCAAGAGGTTATGACTAACATAAAACTTTTATTTTCTCAGAGAGGCCAGTGATTACATTTCTTCAACAACATTTTAGTCTGGTTATCACAGGTCAACCCAAAGAAATCCACCACCATGTGCAATTACGTTCTACAGCCACACTCCACTTCTAATCACAGGTATGCAAGAGGAACAACAACTAAACGGAACCATTAACATTCACAGAAGGTATAGGCAATCATTCTGGGACTTCAAACCAACTGTCCTGACGTTGTTTATAAACACAAGGAAATGGTCAGAGTAACCTGTGCAACATGAATACAGTTGAATTTTAATTAGTCATTAAAGACAACAATAAGATGACCAAAAGAAACACTGAAGATTTTAAAAAGGAGAGTCACAACTTAAATTTTTTGTTAAAGCAATAACAATGCCAGAAGAGCAAAGTAGTAAAATAAAAGCTCACTTGCTTTCTAACTCCATATTAGATTTAGTACTTATAAAAGCTTTTCCTTATGTCCTCAGAAATTAGACCTAGCTAAATTTCAAACCCAGAAGGATAAGGAAAATGTCAAATTAAGTGCAATAGAACATAAAAAGGTAAAAGCAATTTAAACTCTTAGAATTTTTTTCAAAGCAAACTGATGACCATTTCCTTGATGTTGCACAAGTTCTTACCCATACCATATAAAATACATTCGTGGAAACAAAAAATGGTACAAATTCATGAGCTAGTATGGACATAATGTTCCAGTTACAGTAATTGCTACAAACAGCTGCCCTGGCATACGTGATCATTAGGCACAGTGTGGATTTCTGCTACAGAACAGAGCTGTGGATCAAAAACCCCAGCATTTCATATTCTATTATAATTCAGTGCTGCTGAAAAGAGCAAGGAATCAAAAGAAAAATGAACAGAGAAATTATTGCTTTCAATCCTTCCCTGCCAGCCTGGTCACTCTTTTTGTGAAGTGAAAGGATGTAACTTGGTTAAAGACAAAAAGGAAACAAACAGCAATGGAAGCTAGTTTCAAAATAGTTTCTGAGAATTCTGTATCTTAATTTACAACAGAAGTCATGTGATCACTCAGAGAGAAATGAGGTTCTTACAGGTATCTTTAAAATATATTCCAAAGACGAATTCACTGACAACAGAGAATCATCTCTTAACCCAGACCACTGCAGTTCTCCTGTTTTTTATTATCTAAATATGAAAGCCCATTTTAATATGCTCATTGATAGTGATTTCTCTAAACAGGCACATGATTATTAAATTTCTCTCTAACATTTTAAGCCTTCTTTCTCACCCACAAAGTGCTAGTCTTATGAAAGCAGGAAACCCAAAAAGTCTGAATAAAGACACAGTAAATATCTTGACCAACACATTCAGGAGAGAGACATTCTAACCAAGAGTGCTGCCTAAAGAAAATCTAGGCAGATAATGGAAGCACATAAATCAAGAAAATAAATTCTAGGCATGCAGTCATGCAACAGCAGGCAGATCAGGTATATTTTTAATTTTCTAGACACGGATTATGACATTAATTGCATTTTTTAGTTATGCTACATTGCTAAGATGCCACAAAGGAAGCAATAGCATAAAACATGAATTATGTGCATACATGTTTTTATTTTGGTAAGTGTTCAAAATAGATGGTTTTTAAGACACTTGCACTAATAAACAATAAAACTGTATGAGGACTATTTCATGATTTATAGCATTCATAAGTAGAACACTTTTTTCCTGTGCCAAGTATTTCTCACCCCCATGTCCAGGACACAGACAAGTTAAAGTAGAAGGCTGTACTAAGCATTAAAATCGCTTACTTGACACTGAAGAGCACATCAATTAGGAAGCAAGCTGAATGGAGAAAAAAATCAAACCAGAACAACTAGAGGTGAATTTTTCATTTTAGAAACTGATCTTTACTATCAGTAATTTTCTTCTGCTCTCAAACAAAATACAAGCTTTAATTACTTTAAAGAAAAATGTAATTGTCTTATTAGCAAACGGCTGACAGCAAAAGTGTCAATATATTCATAACATCATAGTTCACAGCTAAGCTACTTTCAAAGGAGATGGGTCATGTTTTATGCTATTCAGATTAGCTCTAAAACAGTTGCTCTAATCTGAGACAATCATAACATGTCGTCATTTCTATGCTCTAGAATCTGCCACAGAAAAAGGCCATTACGTGCAGGATCTTACCACTAACAAGGCACTATCATCAGTATGCTGAGACCTTCTGGATGGAAAGGGACACTGGGAGGTGGGAGAGATGGAGCAATGTCAGAAACACACACAATGTCAGAAACACATGGTACGTGAACAGACAGACATTTTGGAACATGTACTGCTTGCTTATAGCACTGTGAGGCTCTTTAAAACAATCCATGAATTATCTGTAACTCTGTAGGAATACACAGCCATGTGACCCAGGAATTACAGTGCAGTCATATTACTTAAGGAATCAATTATTCTGCTTTCTGTGTTGTGTCAAGCAAATACAAAAAACTATGTATTCACAGTGCTTACTCTGGTAGAACAAAGGACCTTTTAAAAGAATAAATTAAGAACAGAAAAACATTAGGGAGAAAAAGGAGCAAAAACTATTTGAATTACCCCACATCTTGGTAATTTTCTAACAAAAAGAGTTAGTTGGAAAATGCTGCTAAAGAACTATCACATTTGTTATGATATTAAAAGTTTTGATCTAATTAACACTACCAAGTGAATTATCTTTCTCTGGACAAAAGTGGGGATGGCAAGCAGTGGAAGAGCTGTCACTATGCAGAAATCTGATGCAGAGAGTGAACAGATGTCATTGGCTCAACTCTGTATATTTTAGAAGACTGAGCCTTGTATGATTAGTGTTCCTGGTTTTGATTATAAAAACTATATTATTATCAAACTATAGCAGAAAAACTTAAAAAGAAAATTATTCCTTTTTCTGACAGCCCTCAAAATTCTAAAGCTTAATATTTCTGGGAGAACTGGCGATCTAATAACAGGAAACCATGAGAAAACTGATCAGTGAAGGATGACTATAACACTGTAACTTGACTGAATACTCCTGTTAGAATATAAACTGTACTGCTCACAAGGAGCAGGTTAAAATGGAATATGAAATGTATTTTCTGCAGAGAACACAGAAAACGTACAAGAAACAATAAAACAAAACACTTGGACAGGCAATCTACATGAACAGAAGGAAATACTAGACTGATCCCATAAGCAAAAAACCCCAACCCAAGGCTTAATAACATGTGAAAACTATGCTATAACCCAGTTTTGAAGTGTTTTCCACAATGAGGAAAATAACTGATGGAGAGCTAAGAATTTAAGTGCTGACATCCCCACTAATGCTCTTACTAGACTCTTACCTCACTATCCATTGGACTTTGTTTCTGAGGACTTAAGGAGGCTTTTTGCTACACAGAAAAAAAAGAAATTTAAAATAATGTCACAGAGAAACAAAAGCTCACAACAAACCAGCATAACTTAAAAGTGTTTTAAATTAAAAGCCTTAGTTTTTAATCGAACATGCATTGGGGAAATTGCAAATTTCCCTGAGCTGAAACTTTCCTGATATTAGTAAAAAAATCAGCCTCTATTCCATATTCAAACAAACAAAAAAAAAATCAAATTATGCATATGAAAGATGCATAATAAACCCAAAATACAACCCAAGGGAGGAATTTAACTGCTGAGAATAAAGTGGTCATGAATAACAAAGACAACAGAAGAAAAATACCCAAAACCCAAACTCAAACCAAAAACCCCAGGAGACTCATCAATAAACAACATGCATCCTATAAGCTTAATCTTTAACTAAAAGACTGAGCTGAATCTTTAATAAGCACCTTTCCTACAAAATAGTGCCAGGGGCCTGAGAATAGTTGGTGCTAACAAAAAGCCTAGTTTCAGACAGCTAAGACCCTTTTTCTAAACTAACTGTATATAATAAATATATGCAATAAACCATTATTTGCTTCTCTGCAGACCACCCTAAGCCCAAAATATTAACCGTAACATTTCTTAAATTTGTGATGGTGAGATTCAGGTAAGTGACCAGAGCAGCAAAAAGTAAAACAAATTTAAATCAACCATCACATAAACAAACTGGCATGTTAAGCAGAAGACTTCATATTGAGTGCAGAGACAGAGAAGACACAGTGCTCAGAGTGAGTGCCTGATCTACTGTAAGTCTGCACCCATGCTTTACACAGAAGTAACTTATTACCATAAAATAGCAAAATAGATCAGACAGCATTATATTTTTGTGTGTATGATGATTATTTCCTCCCAGCTACATCTGTCCTCAAAATGAAACTGCCTCTATGCCTTCTCAGATAAAGACCTCTTCTTTCTTAAACCAATCCTGACACATCTATGCAAATGAAAATTGAGAGAATAAGGTAAAATCAGAATTCTTTGCAACAATCGTATTTTGGGTAAATCTTCCATCTGCCTCCCCAATTCTAGTTTTGCCTGTGCTAAGCTACAGCACCAACAGTTACTGGACTTAAATGCTATTTGTCCAAATTCTTTATAAAGTGCCAGGAGCACAACATACAAGCAATAATTACCTTGGCAATTAGCTATAATTAAAGGATTTAGAAAAGATAAAGTATGAAGTAGGTACAAAAAGGAGACACCTTAACAAAGTCAAGGACAGCTTCTCTCTGAATCTGCTTTGTTCTCATCCTCTCCTCCTCGTACTGAAGGGCTGCCAGCTGGGCCTCCCGACGGGTGCGCTCGATGTGCCGGCGGTGCAGCTCAGAATCTGTGTTGGGCACCTGGAATCAAAGAGGGCATCAGTGAAGTCAGAGCTGCAGGTGGGTTATGGAGAAACAGCCCATCTCTTACGGAGAACATCAGTTTGGTTTTGCACATCAGTTTGGTTTTGCATCAAACTCATTCAAATGAATTAGAATGCTATGTGTTACCTGGGTCTGGTGACTTGATAGAGAGAGAAAATAAGGTGAATCGGGCAGGGGTCTGACAAATGCAAAAACAGAGAGTAAGTAGACTTTTAATCTTAAATCTAAAAACTTTGCATACATGAATTGTCAGTGACACAAAAGTATTTCATCAAATCATAAGAGTAACTGTCTACTAATAGCTGTGATGATGATTTAACTCACTGTGAATGATAGATTTTGTGCAGTTACTTCTATTTCTTCTCCCGAATTGTAGTAAAATTTTTTTACAGCACAAGATGTACCAATGGGATTGCATATTTGGCATACTACGTTGAGATACCCAGTACTTTATACCCATTCTCTAAGAGTAACCAAACCAGGAATTTTTCAGATGATCCTCATTTAGAGGAACAACTGGCTACTATGGTTATTTGAGGGAGGAGAAAATAATAAAATGAATCAGCAGAAACTATCAATTTCCTTTTCCCTACCTCTCTGTCCTGTCCACATAACTCCTTAGTACTTGGTGATGCTCTCTGTCCTGCATCAAATTTAGAGTTTCAGGTCTTCGTAATTCATCTGTGTCCCTGCAGGTAAAACACCAGGTGGAAGGGGATTTGGCCACTGATGCATATAGACTACTGTCAGATTAATTCTATTCTAGATTACAACTGCTTTTGTGAGAGAAATGCCCAATTAGCTTCAGATAATTACAAAAGTGAAATTTGGACTAAAGAAATTGCATTGGGATACCAAGTCAGATCACAACTACTGCAGTTTGCAATTAAACATAACTTGCTTAATTAACAATGATTTCAAAATACACGAAGATGGATTCTCTCTTTTAAGACAATATTCTGGTTATTGTAGGCCTTATTCTGCTCTGGGAAGAGCAGAATTATTTTTAAATGTCAGGAACCTTTGATATTTTCAGCACAAACCTGCTCAGCTCACCAATCAGGTGACTGCCAGTGACACAAGCCCTCAAAGTGACAAGGTAAACAAGAACCCATCTGGCTCTTACCCATCATATCAACAATAAGGGAGAAATTTTGCAGTCAGTTCTTTGCTAGAAGGCAGCTGTTAGCACTGAAACAACTCCCAAGGTCCACAGTCTACAGCATGTACCCTGACATGTTGCTGCCTAGAAACTAAGTTGATGGAAATCAAGGAGCTTACTCTTGACAGCCTAAACTCTGCGACCTTCGCTCCCGGGGCAGCCATAGAACACAGACACACTTAACCGTGCATTTCCAAAATGTCAGTCCAGCTGGCTGTGTGCACACTTAGGGCCTTTTCCTCACGAAGATGAGATGTGGGAGACCCATATGTTACAGGTCTTTTCTGTTACTTAAATTAGCACCGAAGCACATGACAAATCCATTACTTAGAGCTGTTTTAACAGACAGGACTGGGTTCAGCTCAGTGCTAGGGAGTGTGTTTAGAGCAGAGTACACACAGCTTTGTTGCATCAGGAATGCACCACAGTCTGTCCAGAGGCACAAACTGTATTTATTTAATTGAATCAACTAATTTAAGTACTCTTGAGATGAAGTCTGCGTTACATCCAACTTTCAGAGTTTTAATGGCTCCAGCATGCCTCAGAAAAAAAAGAAGAGGCTGCCTGCCAAGGCATTTGTGCAGAATTATTGTGGAAGCACTTTACAGCTTGTGGTTGCCACAAAATAAAATATTTGACTAATACAAGCTTAAAATACAAAAAATTACTCATTGTCATATGGCTGTTTTTACACAACTTTGAAGGCAGTAACAACATGATCTGGTTTTACTGCTTTAATAATTTCACTCTGCTGCAGCATAGTAAGCTACAATTCATTTAGATCGTTGATTAACTACTTCTGCATGAAGATCTGCTGATATCCTTAAGTAAAATTTTGAAATCACTGGATACCTTACTGAACTACAACTTCCTTTATCATTAACATCTGTCTATGTAAACAGCAGCTCTCCCCAGCTAACCAGCCTTCTCCTAGTCCCTTCAGATTTACCATGGAAACCAGTGTTTGTAAAGTCTAATTATTTCCATGTTGACCACAAATGTTCAAATAGAAAAATAAATAAACAAACAAGCAAAAAATCAGTTTTTCAAACCAAGAGCACTCACTTTTTCTGGGGAGAACATGGCAGAACTGCTGTATCACTTTATACCTGACTTGTGGACAGGATAAGGAATGCTGACATATGCTGAAGTAGTTACACTCCCTTGTATCAGTACAGCTACTGTATCTGCACATTTTCTGCACCTTTCAGAATGCCTATTAAAATGTTGCCAAAACTCTGGAAAAATTTATACACTAACCTTGATTTCATTTTCTCTTTCAATACTATTTTCAAATCCATTAAAAACCGGTTTCTACTGACAGCATAAGTAATGACATACTTAGGACTAGCAGTTGTCTTTTCACCACTCCCCTGTCCCCCCCCCCCCCCCCCCCCCAAACATTCCAAGTACAACTGGGCTGGTTTTCTTTGGAGTCCCTGCAAATTCACTTTCACTCCACAGAATACTGAAATGCTTCAATGGTATAATAAAGGTTATATCAATTTTCATTTGCAAGAATTTGCTTATTTTTTATCTTTTATTTGCTTTTTTTTTATCTTCTTTTCTTTCACTAGACATGCAAAATTTTTTTCAGAAACTTAACCACCCCTCATTGATACTCTCTGTCCAATTCTGACCTTTATTTTACAGATGACCATTCTCTCCAATAAGCCAAGTAATCATTAAAGATCATGGGCATACTTCATCAAAATAAGCAACTTGTTTTCAGCACTGATTCCCATTCTATCCTTTCCACTGATGTAAGCTCATGATTATGGCCCAGAAAGGTACTTTTCAACATAAATGAATCTCCCACAATACTAAAATCAGCAGGAGTCAACCATGAATGTGTCCTCATGGCACATAAGATAGTCCATAGTATCTCTATCCTTCCTGCAGTACCTTTATCCCTTTTGTCCTCTATGTAATACATCTTAAACCAACTATTTAATCAAAGTACAAATTAAATCACAAAAAGAAGATATTAAATCAGTTTAAAACTATGCACTTGAATTAGGCAGATTTCTTTAACCAACTGATTTAAAGTTGAACATTGGCATAGAACAGTTACACCTTTTGCTCATGGCCATTATTAGAATTCCAATTCCTAATCTGGAGCAATAACTTATCAATGAAGTACCATACACACTTCTGGTGAAGCAACAGAAAACAATGCCATTTTCTAAACATGTTTAGTAAATACATGCTCTGCATTCATCATGAAATTCTGGATAAAATTATTGTTACCACAGTAATCCTTACCTGTTTTGATGTAAATGTCGTCTTGTATCCTCTGTTCTCTGAAACTCTCTGATGGATACAGGCTTTGCTGGCGAGCTCTAAGCAAAAAACCACAAAAGACTAAGCTAGCAACTTATTCTGAAAACTGTACATTAATGCCAAACAATCTCTTTGCAGAGCTACATCTGTAACTACTGGTATTGAAAACACCTAACAAAGAAACACAGCACAAGTCAAGGATGTTCATTTCCAACCAAGCAAGCTCACTCTTATTTTTTCCTCCAATTTAAATAAATAATAGTTTCCTGCTGATAACTTGGGGAGTTTAAAACCTCCAGTATTAAGAATCATGCAGAGAAGTTCATGTTGGTATAAAATTTGTATTGAAATGTAAATACATTGTTTGGAGTTTAACTCTACAAGTGTACAGCAGTGCAGACTGGGTTCTCAGAAATACAGAATAAAGGAGCTGACAGTCTTTTATGATGTTCTAAAGAAAGGTCCCAGAGGGACCAAGAAAGCAAAACATGGGATTAATAAGAACACTTTAGGTTTAATCTGAACAACGAAATAATTTATCCTATTGGGAACAGACATATTGCCTTTGGTGTTATTTAAAAACTTCCACTGACACCCATTAATGTAGGAAAATAGAAACTTTTCAAGATTATCTTACCAGTTTTCACTCATGCCTGCATGCATGCTGCTATATTGCAGTCAGCCTTCCTAAGTAGTGGAGTATTTTGGACTGTCTTTTTAGAGAAACTACTGCTTCAGCTCAAAGCAGTTTAATTTTTATGACTAGACAGACCCCAAGGAACAGCTGTTGTGATGCTGAAAAATGCCTCTTCCCTATCTACAGCGAGGAGTCCTTGGATTGCATTGCCCATGGTTGCCTTTTCTGAGTTTTGCTCCTGTGTCTGTGCTTCAGCTTCTGTGATTTGCTATTGAATTTATGATATTTACAAATGAATGCATCTCTCACACTTGTGTGACTGATTTTAAACATAGTAATATAAAGCTGACAAAACAGGGACCAGGCTCCTACATAAAAGCTAAAGATCCACTCTTTTTTTTTTTCTTCAAATAGCAAATATCTTTCTGCTTCAAAACACACAAAACTTTGAAAGGACTCATCTGAATCACAACACAAGAGTTACTGTTTAAGCAGAGCAGCCACAAAGATTTTTTCAGACAAGTTATTCATGTAGTCTGTACAGTGAGCCACTGAACTGTGTAACTGTGTACATAGGTACTAATTAAGACTGACAGAACACAGAATGAAACATTATGTGGCTGAAAATCTGTTTCTGAGGACTCTCTCTAGAAGTGTAACATCCAAATGACTTAAGAGGGAAGAGTTTTCACTAGGGCCCTGCTGGGCTGGGTGAATTTAATGATTTCAAGTGAAAGCACCACCTCATTGGAGATTCGCCGCTGGTCAATGTATGCCATGAACTGGGAGCTGAGGCTGTCTGAGTCCAGGCACTTGGGCTGCCTCACCTCTTCCTCCTCCTCCTCTGTGGCACAACTGTCAATGTAGTCGATCTGATCGAGATCATGTTCCACTTGACAAACATACACAGAGAAAACATCCACAATTAGATAACCCATAGGAGAGCAAAAAACCCAAGAATGCAGCAATGTCAGGAACTAAGGCCCTGCTTTTTCTTCCATCTGGGAAAGCTCAGCCGGAAAGCTCTTGGATTTTGCCAGGCCCACTAATATTAGATAAACAAATTTTGAAATGATGATAAAATTTATGACTTTCAAAAAGCAACGAGAAGCATGTATCAAGCATGTAGTTTTATACTGCTGGGTGCAGATATTTTGCAGTGACTAAAAAAGTAAATACTGTGAGGTTTTTTTCAAAACCAAAAGCTATTTATCAAAATCTTTCAGCTAATACCAATACTGTACAATGATTGTGTACAGTTTTGAATAATTTCTCTTGGTTCTCTGTCAGAAAAATTAGAATGGATATGACATATCCTTCTACTAGTATTACTACTACAACAAAAAAAAGAGCAGCATGTCTATGTTATCTGGATGCAAATACAATAAATGTAAGAAGTGTATGTGAAAATAATGAACAACACTACAGAAAGCAACAAAACCCCTCTAAAACAACATAACGGCACCTGCAATTTTATTTAAAAAGAGGAAGGAAAAAAGTAATTAGGAACCACTCAAATGAGAGCAAGAAACAGCACAGTTTGTCTGGTATTGATTTTCCTTTGTGGGGGAGATATATAGGGCAATTTTTTCACTTGTCACTGCTTTTCCACATTCTGCCCAGGACTCTGAGAGTCATGACATTGAGCAAACCCCCTCTGGTGAAAAATACTGCACTGGGGATGCAGGGGAAAGTGTAAGTTCCCTTTCAGAGCACTACAGCTTTCTTTTTTTCTTGAAACTCTCCCCAAACTTGCTCCAGACTCTTGCAGACATTCTTTTTTACTCCCCCGCCCCTTTCCTGCTTGTCTAAAACAGACTTCTCTTTGCCTCACCACACAATCTAGCAACTGTTACTGCCAAAGCCACCCCCTCTGCTACCACGACCATCCAAAACTACATTCCTATATACTTTGGCTTTATTAAATCACCATCTCAGTTTCAAATCTAAAAAAACCCCCAACAAACCAAAACTCCCCTGCTTTCCAGCCTTGCTTATTAAATAATGATGATGGTGCTGATAGCAACAATAATACAGAAAAGAGTGAAAGATATTAGTATCTGTGTTAGGAACACAAAATTGCAAAGCATCTGGATCTCTGACAGCCACATGCCATGGTTTGTGCCCCTCTCAAATACACCTACTCATGAACTGATTGTGCTCCAGCTTAGAAGTCTGCAAGGCATTTTGAAATCCCTGGTGTACAAAACCCAAAGAACAAAATAAAGTTAGTCTTGGAG
This sequence comes from Aphelocoma coerulescens, assembly GCF_041296385.1. Lineage (NCBI taxonomy): Eukaryota > Metazoa > Chordata > Aves > Passeriformes > Corvidae > Aphelocoma > Aphelocoma coerulescens. Next base: position 17,127,690 of record NC_091023.1, on the reverse strand, counting down.
GCATAGCTGGCAGCACTACCTGTTATTAAGGCTGCCCAGAGCTCCCCATGACACCATGTCTTCAACTCTTCTAACTGCCAGAATTTAACTGTTTGAACTGAATTTTTTCCCCATTAATGTGTCAAAGAGTGTGAGTCAACTAGAACGCTTCAGCTATTTCTAGAAGATGGCAGAAAAAACCAGAAAGTTGTGGCACAGAAGAATAAGACTAAGAAAAGAAGATGCCAAAAGATAAAGATAGGGAGGAAGAGGGAAGAGAGAAGAAAAAGTGGGAGTTGGGCACAGGAGATTAGAGGTAGTTGGGAAGAGTGACACTTAGAGAAAATGTACTGTAGCCATCAGGGAAAATGAAAAACAGGGAGCAGCTGAGGAAGAAGAAAAATCAATCGAAGTATATGCAGATGAGATCTAACAATAAGTAGGGCAGAAAAATGGAGAAGAAGGAATGATTGAAAAAACAAACCTGAAAGACTATTAAAATTAAGGCATATAGACAAAAGGAGACACTGGTAGCAGCAGATAATTTGGAAGTTAAAATGAAAGAGGACTGTGGAGATCAAGAAACATAGAAAGCACAATCAACTCTTGAACAATTATGAAGGGGATCCTGTTAAGACTGCAGGACACCAACTGAGGAAGTGCAACAAAAAAGCACTGCCACTCACAAACACCAGCCCCTTCTAGATGGCTTTAAAGTTTGGATTAAAATCCAAGACTGGAATGAGACATTTGTACTACTCGGAAATATGAAATTCCCTGACAAAATTGCTCATCTCATTCTGACAGCAGTCGGCACAGAGCACTGACAATTTACTACTGCAGTAAATTTTCCCCAGAAGCTCAAACAGCAAAACTCCATGCACTGAAATTCAATATTCCAAAATACCAACATTTGACGCAGTTGGAGACTTTAACATAGGACATATGCAAAAACTGACAAAGTTTTCAAGAAAATCCCAACTCTGCTGCTATTTGATTTTGCCTTTAGCATCCTTAAAACAACGGTATTTTTACAGTCTCCACAACATTGCTTTTGTGTAATTCCACCTGGACCTTTCTGGTTTTTTTTCCTCTTTAAACAATCAATATCTATAGGGAACATTCTGGAACTTTAATAATGATGACAATACACACTGTTAGCCAAAGGTTACTACTTACCTCCACCATTAGTTACGACTGCATTCCCTCTGTTTTCTTGGTACTGACTTTCTCTTCTCAATCTCTGCTCTTTGGTGATCTCTGCCACACGTAACGGGAGATCTGAGAACTCATCTGTTGGCTTTGGAAAACACAGTGAAGTCAGGAAACATTCTTCTTTAGAAACATAATTTTTTAAGCTACTACCTCTTGATTTGTACTTCAATTGTCCTGTTTTACAACCACAAAACACTAATTTAAAGCAAATTAAGAGCTTTCTTTAGAAACCAGCTTGCCTACAGTTTTGTTTGCAGTATCTGCACATGCCTGAAGACATCCCAGGACAGAAAATCCTAGCACCTTCTCTAAAACCAAGCTAGGAGTGCAAGCAGATATACAGAGGATAGCTCACTGAGACACTTTAGGTCTTGGCTACTTTATAGTTGTCCCAAGAGGAAAAAGGAACTTCTTCCTGGGAATAATAATTGACAATCTTTTTGCTAAGAGATCCTATTTTCCTGCTTCTAAATAGCAAACGGATTTTAACATTTCAAACAAGCTGCAAAGGAAGAAGACAAAATTTCCAGCTGATTTCTGAAGCTGAATTTTCATGTTCAGATTTATTTTATTGAAACAACTTTTCATGAATAATTACAGTTGACTCAGCATTGTAATATGATACTGTTACCAGGTTTTTAAAATGAGGAACCCCATTTTTCTCATTTTTTATACCCCAGTAAATTAATTTCTCATGCACCATTTTATACATTTCTGTTAATATTTCCAACTTGGGTCTGTCCCATATAAAATTGAGCTTGTTTTTTCTCCAATAAAACAAGTAATATTGGCTCAAGGCAACCTGCACACCACCATATCCACGTTACCTATGGAATGTGCTTCCAAATGCATACATTTACTTCTCTTTCCTATACAATACTGCACTCAACAAAAATAAAGCTGCAACACTTACTTCATTCCCTGACCATCTCTTGTCTCCACTGTCCACACTATTGAAGCCAGAATCGAGTGCTCCATATGGACGACTGGAATAGAGTTCCTCGTGGCTGTCAAACACACAGTTTATATGATATAAACACCACCAAAAGCTTCTCAGCTATTACAGAATAAAATCAGCATAAGCTACCAAGCACACTTGCAGCGTGTTCACAAGCTCAGCATGTCTGAAAACCTCACACTGCATTTGCTACAATAGAGCAGGAGGCATGTGCTTACAAGTCACCACCCTTGTCAGTCAGCTGTCACCTGCCACTGCCTGGCCTTTTCAGACCTAAGCTGATTCAAAGTACAGGTCCACTCTTCAAACATTTCCCAAAGAGAAATTATGACAATGCAAACTGCAAAGTGGTCTCATATTTCTCTGTTTAACAAGTCAAACTTCCATTTTCAACTACTCATATGTTTCGGTTGAAAAACACCGTCCAACAAACTATTATATAAATAAGCACAAATACGTACAAAATCACTAAAAATACAGAATATGCTACTTCAACTCAAAAGTATGCAGCATGTATTACATAAATGTCTTCTTTGTCGTAATTACGCACGAAACTGCAGTAAGATGGAGAGTATTTCAATAACATCATAATATAATAACTGTTTTCATTTACAGAGCTTTGTCAATGACATGTCTAGACAAAGGCATTAGACATGTGCCCAGTGTCACAATACATATAACCAAACAGCTATATAGTTCTTTAAATTTCTGGGCTTAGAAACTATGTAATTCAGCAGTATAGACACCACAGATGTCAACTCTGGCAACTGTTGCAGATAGCTACAGTAAAAGAGACAATGGGACTTGTCTGATCCACTGCAGATGGCATTTCACAATGGTTCAACTGTCCTACTGGCACTCGATGCCCCAGGGAGAACTGCAGCAGTAATTACTACATAATGCACAAGGAAGAATGAATTTCAGGAAGCTAATTGCTTCACCCCATCATAACTAAATTGCAGGTCATTTTCTCACTGGTATTGCTCTCAAGTTGCTGCTCCCTCTGCAATTCCACTTTCAGGAAATACTTATTTTCAAATTTATTATTATCATTATTATTATTCCATATGTGCGTGCATGACTTCATAGAAGACTGACAGGCTACAATCAAGGCCTATTTTAGTTTTCAAATAGACATGAAATAGCAAAGAAGTACCAGGAGGGATGAGGCTACAGATGAGAAACATTAAGCTATGCATCTGTTTCTATGCAGATGTAGACTAAAAGACAAGCTCTTGCATCTGCATGGAGTTTTGATTAGCTCAGAGGAGTTCCACTTTTATGGCCTTGTATTTGAACAGAAAGATCATCTGCAAAAATAAACCACCAGAAGGAAAAAAGGCAGAAGAAAAAACAACTCCCTTCGTTTGGTTGGGAAGAAAAAAGAATGACCATGAAATCACCCAATGTAGTTAAAGAGCTACCAACCTGAATCACTGACAATAGAACCATAATTATACTAACAGTTCATAGAACTTACATACTGAATTTAAAACATGGATCAAAGAAAAATCCATCTGCAGTATAATTCCATTTTAAATAAATCAGTGTTTTCAGCATCTCCTGAGCATCCTGTTGTAAACCAAACAATTATTGCAAACTGAGCTCAAAAATATAGAAGTGTTTTGATACAAATTTTCTTTAGCCTCCCTTTTCAATTGGAGAATTTGAAAAGCTATACATCTAACACTAAAGCTAGCTGGAAGCTCAAAAATACATAATCACTATGCCCAGGACTACTTCTTTTTAACAAGAAAGCTTTCTGTATTCCCAGCTCTCACAACTAAACCCAGCTATCCAGTGCTACACACTTTACACATTTATAATCATATAGCAGCCATCCTGAAATCAGCTGAGACTTAAGATTTTTATTCCTCCCTGATCAACAAGCCACAAGGAACAACATTTAGGCCTTTGGACAGATCAGAGCATTTTGGGGCAACTACAGCATATAGGAAGTTGTGTAAGGCTTGAAATCAGAGGATGAGAAGCCAACTGCCTGCTAAGACCAACAATGAAAGACAATACTTGCCACAATTTCAAAGTCGCACTAAAACCTGTATCTTTACCTCCCATAAGAAAGAACAGTAGCCCAAGTCCCAGAATATTCACTATACTGGTTCACCCATGAATACTTGGTATTTTAAACCTTCTAGCTCCAGACTATGCCAATCTGCCTCAGTGCCAAAAACTGCTACACAGCTTCGACAGTTCTGTGTCCTCTCAAACCCATTCCCTCCAGCACCAACCTGAGCTGCTCTGAGTTCACTGTTGCAGCAAATGAGAGACTGGCTTTCTGCAGCTGAACAAAACTTGCTGCAAGATAAATTTCACATAGCTTATGTTTAGAAAAGGATTGTAACATACAGGGTTTCACTCTCGTGAAACAGTCTGATATAATTTGACAAGGCTAAAACCAAGAATTAGCTGTGCTAGAACCTCCAACCCACACTTTCTGCCATAATGTTTCAGTGTATCTTGTTTTATTAGCAGCATCAACAGCCTTGCTATTAAAAATGTTTGATCAAGAGTGAACAGACAGCATGACACAAACTTCTTTAAACTTTAAGAGTCTCTACCACTCAGACTTTCAACCTGCACATTATTACACCAAGCTGATCAGATAAACCAGCAACAAAGTCTAGGTGGACTAACTGATACCCTAATTTCTATTGGTCACATTTGAAGATAACAAAAACAAAAAAATCTTGTGCTTTGCCTAGAAATATTAACTGCATCACAGCTGAAGGATTTTATTTCTTTCATCCCAAATTACATAAAAGTATAGTAACTGGGAATTCTCTTTCACTACAATTTTCTTCTAATATGTACTCTGCTCCATGGACAGTTCTTCCATAGGTACCTGAAGATGAAAGGAATCACCTGCAACACTAAATGCAGCACAGTAACAACAAGTAATTCTATCACCAACTCTTACCTCCTTCTGGGTACAGAAATACAGCTAAAGGAAAGTCAGTTGAAGCTCATTTCATACTGCTGAGTCTGGTAAAAATTCTAGAGAAAGTACCCTCAACTAGTTCTGCCCTTATTTTTACATTTACAATTCCAAGCTATGATTAAAATACATTAATTGTTCTCACTTAACAAAAGCAATTTATGAAAGTTTCCAGAGCAATATACAACTACAGACAGCAGTAAATCAGTGAGCACACAGCCCACTTGATTCTGAATTTTTCTTAAAAATAAACAATTATGTTAGAGCTAAACAGATAATGACATTTTCTCACTTAGAGCCTTTTCCTTCCAGTAAAAGGAAAGTATCCTCAGTATTATGCAGAAACCATCTACAACAGCTTGTACTGGAAATTGATTAACACTCGTCATGCTCATATGTTGACCTCATCTAGAACAGTAATTTATGACATTCAGGGCCGATGAGGAATCACTCTGTCAGTCCCTCATGCAAATTCTTCTTCATAAATCTGACCCATGATGATTTATTGTGAAGCCTCCTGATTTGTGTTTTATTGCTGCTAAGGCAGCAGTACATCCTTCAGCAACTTACTCCTCCACACCTTATTACTACCTTCCAAGATGACTGAAGTAGTTTTTATATATATTCAGTTTCATACTTCACTGACTCCCTTTCTTCTGTATCACATAACAGAAATAAATCATAACTTCTGCTTTTTGCTAGACATCTTAATTTAGCAGCTGATATGGCTGACTGTTCCAATATTTGTGTTACAATGCCAAGTAGCAGTGCCAAGTGAAAGCTTGCCAAAAATAACAGTTTACTAACGGGGTAGAGATCAGCATTTACACCTGCCGTTTGAGCACAGCAGTTCTAAAATTCTGTACAAAAGGTTAAAAATCACAGCAGGGATATGATTCAGTAAGTCTGTGGAAAATATTAAGATCTCGTAAATTGAACATACACATTAACAACACGAGAGCATACCTCCTGTATTGGTTATTATTACTCTCTTTTTACTGCACATCAGCTCTGACCCTGCCTCTCACATGAGACTGTCCAGGTCATCTCCTGAACCACTTCTCCTGCCTTACACACCAGTACCTTGCTAGAATGAACCATGAAATACCATAAACAATATTTTTCAAAGCCACCTCAAATGCACTTGCCAAAGAACAATCTTGATCTGTTTTTTTAATAAATTCAAGGTGGACTGACAAAATTTTCCCGAATAGCATTAAAACTAGGAACATGGGTTGTGCAAAACTTACCATGATACAAATCCCATGGGTCTCCTATCATAATCAGGCAAGTCTGGAGCTATCTTGCATGCTTCTATATTCAGGTATTTAAATATATGAATCTTCCCTTTTATACATATCTTTAAAAAAAAAAAAATCAAGTAAACATAATTTGACAATACATTTTCGAAGTACACTACAGACATTCAAGATGCAGTTGAGAATAATAATAAATGAGCACATTTACATCAACCAATGTATCTTTTATTCTAATCTCACTGCATTTTAGAGTAACAGCTATAGTGGAGCATCATGGGATGCCCGTAATAGACAAATGGAAGCTGTCCTCCAAGTACATCTGGTCCGCAGGCAACTCTGTCAGCTGGATGCTGAAATTTCATCATGCAAACAAGACATGAGTATTTACAAGTACTAGAATTTATACCCTTGGCATCAGAACAGATGCATCCCACCCATGCCCAGATTTGAATGGCAGTGGCAGACTGCCAAAGCCAGCTCAAATTTATAGTCAATAAAGCCAGTAACAGCTGTCTCTGCTTTCACAAGGAAAGCAAAACCCTACTGAAACTACAAGTTTCAGCAAATGCCCCTCTTGACTCTGGTGCAGCAGTGCACAGTAGAACCTGTACTACTCAGGGGCTCGTACACCCACACTGAAAATCAAATTAGTCACTAACAATATTGCACTTTCTAGCTCAAAGGCCAATTTGAGTACTCTGCTGCAAAGTGGACCAGCAAACTGCAGCACTGAGGCCTCAGTCAAAATTTTGACATTTGAGTGGCAGAAATTGAGTCTTTCCTAAAAGAGCTTCCTCTCTCCTATGCTGAAAGCAGAAATGTTCAAGCTAACATTAGTGGAATTCTTTGTAATATCCCTCAGCAGAGACTATTAATACAGTAAAGAGAAGAAAAGGGATTTTTCAAGCTGTGCTTTATATTTAACACTTTTAAGCAATAGAATTTATTTAAAGTTCTCTTGTTCTTAAATAACAAATATATAATCCTTCAGTTTACAACTTAGTTCTGCCATTGTTAGCTGAACTAGTCATCTGATTTTGTAGCTGCAGTTTACCTGTGCAGGAGGGGACTGGAGAGGGTTGTTTTCTAACATGATGGTCTGAAGATGTCTAAGGTTTCTATAACAAACTGGTATTGTTGTTATTTTATTGCAGGAGAAATCTAATCGAATCAAAGGCAACTCAGCAAGCTCTGGAGATAGAAAACAAACATACAATTCAGAAGATTAAAAGAGTATAAGAAAAAGCAAGAGTATAAAAATATGTGTTTCACAAAACAATTAAGCTGTTTCCAGCTCTCAGGGAAAGGAAAAGAGACTGAAAATAAAGAAGTGTTTGAAGTTTCTGCTGTTATAACTGACAGCCATTTTTCTCACCTTCAGGTAAACGCACCAAATGATTTCTTCTGACATTCAGGTCTCGCAAGGATTCCAAATTGCCAATCTGTGGAGGTATTGTCTGTAATTCATTACAGCTTACATCCTACAAAGCAAGAGCAAGGAATGAGTTACCACTGTCTGCTAAGTCTCTGCTAACTAAAATATGCAGCTCTATTTAGGGACTGAAAGAAAAAGACAGCTATTTATATAACACCTCAGATCCTTATATTCATCCAATCTCACTGCTGATATGAAGCATTGTTCTCATTTTAAACACAAGGGGAAATAAAAGCTTTGAAAGATTAAGCATTCAGATGGAGAAAATTATTTCAAGTTACTCCATAGTATTTCTGACAGCATGACTTGCTACGTAAAAGCTTTCTGCCAGAAAAAAAACACAGCAAGAGCTGGAATTCTACCAGCCCATCCTTTCTAGAATAGGGAAAGCATTTAAATTGACATGGATCATTTACTCTCCAGTGCATCTTTCCCTCACAGCAAATTCTTTTAAAATCTCAGAGTATTTAAAACTCTTTTCTAACACATCTATACAAAACCAAATGTAGTTAGAGACACTGTGGCAGACACAGATCTTCCTTAGGCCAAGAGCAGAATAGTAATCGTTGAAAATCAAGTGCATACTCACAAGCTCTGTCAGCTGTCTGAGCCGTCCAATTTCTTCAGGTATTGAAACCAATTTATTATTACTTGCTATCAAAACTTTTAGTGGTAGACTACAGAGGTGTACTGGCAATGTTGGAAGCTGGTTTCGACTTTTGGACAGAAAGAAAACAAAATAATCAGAACTCTAATGAGAAATATTCATGCAATGAAAGACATACAAAAAGTACACTCCATTTAGATGATCAGTTTTTATGATGATTACTACAGAAGTAGCTCCATGAGGCTGTTCTTCATTACTTGCTTTATCTAGTTATGTGTGAACAAACTCTGGATATCAAGTTTCAAGGCTGATCAGATGCTTTTGAACTCAGTGAGGAGGAATGTGACATTTTTGTGCCCTTTCAGGTGCCTCTGATAACTGGCTATGCTCTGTCACAAAAGAGTATGTTTGGGCTGAGTGCAACAGCTTTTCTCATGGGTAGCACTGCAGGTCAGCACACATGAAATGCCACAAAGAAAGTAATGAGACACTGAATATTTAAAGGGTATTTCCGATTAAGTAAGGATAATAATGGTACTGCACTTACTAGAGATACAGCATTAGGAAATCCATATCTGATTCGTATCCTATTGGTACAATTTTCACATCAATAGAAAAAAGAAAGAAATATACTTTTGTCAATTTAGTGTGCTTATAACACCAGAGAGAAATAGCCTGAGACTTTTTTATTAGTATCTCTGCCAATTTCTGAAGAGAAACCTTCCACATCTTCTAAAAGACTCTCTACAAATGGAAGATGCTGTGCACATTTGGATTTCATCAACAGGCCAAGTTGCAGCAACTTGCTTTTAATCCCGGCAGGGAAGTCATAATGCTTGAGAAAGATCTTCCAAAGCCATCAGTACAGTGAAGGCAAAGGGATATTGCACAAGCCTTATTATATATAAGGAGATATATATATATATGTATATATATATATATGGTTATATAACCCATGCATTTAGCTGCTGAGAGCAGCATTGAAAAGAGACTATACAAAAGCTCTACCATCTCTTTTCAGTTTGTATGGTGATATTTCACATGGAAACTACTGGAATTTATTTATTCTTTCAAGCTGGAACTAGCTTTCTTCTTCATGCTCCTCTTCTACAAGCTGTTGCTTAATCCTTATGTTCCCTGATCTACCTAAGTGCATAAGACTGGTTCAGGTTGCTTTGATCCAATGACATATAACATAATAACTTAGCATTATTATGGATGCACCAAAATGTATAAACCTAGACGACTCATACTAAAGCAAAATTTGTAAGACATCTGTTACCTGATATTTAAAAATGTTAAAGACTGTAAGTTCAAAACAGCCTCTGGGATATACCGAATGCAGTTCTGGTACAAATTAAGAGTCTCGAGGGAGACAAAGTGACAGGCTTCTGCTGGAAGCTCCGACAATCTGTTCCGTGACAAGTCTGAAAGGAGGGAAAACAGAAAGATTCAGTAAAGCTGCCTTAGAACTTCACAAGGTTCCTTGCTTGGCAAGAGGCAGAAGTTTAACCAAAACACCTACCAAATGTTTATATTTGAAGAATCAGTATTTTTCCTTAGACAATTCCAATTACCAGTCTATAGGCATAAAATATCCATGAGCGTTACCGTCCTTCACAAGCTGCACTGTGATAAATAATGCAGTTGCAAAGGGCTATTTTTTCTTTAAAGGTCAAGGAAAGCTGCTGCTTATAAATGCCAAAGGGCAGTTCTAACAGACACACACCTACAGTCCCCACTTCCTCACACACCCAGCTCTGAGTTCTGATAGAAGCATGACCCAACCTCCAGGTGATAGAAGATCACTACAGCAGGGCCTATGATGGATATAAGTTCAGCAGATGTTGCAGGGTGCACACAGGTAAGAAAGCACGAAAGTCATGGAAACTTCTAATCCAGCAATACAAAAAGTTAATGGGGAACATAATGAAGCCCCTTGTCTGCTCACCAACAAAAATTTAAAAAAAAAAAGAAATCAATTAAAAATGAATCCCCCCCATACACACACACCAAGTGCTTCTTTCCAGCTGGTATCAGGCTCAAACATGACCTCAGCTTCAACTTGTCCAAACTTGACTTTGAAAAAACAACTCTTGTAAATGCATGTTTCCGACAGCTCTAACAGTGGGAGTTAAAAGTACAAAATGATAGAAGTCAGCTATAAGTTCACATTTCATATCCAGAATTGTTTTATTATTTTATGACACAAAGCAGTTTGAGATCTTTGCTCTACTTTTCTGGTTTTTGTGAAAAAGAGAACATTTTTCCCTTCCCCCCCCCCTTTTCTTCCAAGAGTGAAGAAAAACCTGCACTTACAGATTGCTAAAGGCAGGCTCTATAAACATCCTGATCTTACCATTTGCCAATCCAGACAAAAGCATCAATGCAAAGAAAGATCATTTTGATAGATCCTGTTTCCTGCTACTGCCAAAGTAGTTTTCCTACCTCTACAGCTCGTCCTGGGTGCTTTGCATTGCCGGAGTGTGTGAGAGAAACTGATCAGAAATACAGAGGTTTTTCTGATCACCTCTCCCACAAACCCTATGCCAGCACCAGGAAAAAATGTTGGTGCAGGCAGCAGAATCCCTATTTTAGTGGCAGGGAGTATTTTTGACATTTTAAAGCACTCACTGAACTCCAGCTTAAGTGGAAGCAGCAAATTAATTGGACTGATCAGAACCTGCTTAAGAATCTGTAGGTAGCAAAGGAGTCAATAAAGTAATTGTATATATCCTGCAGGAACACAGCATACACTTCCAAGAATTTATGCAATGCATACTTATTTTGCACTAGCCATCTCCCAGAGTGCACTATTATGTGCTAGGGTTCCTTCTGCTTTACTTCCCTAGTTTAATTCTAATTAACAGTTTAGTGAAAATGACAGCACACTGCAGCCCTCCCCTCTTCCAAGTTCTAGAGCTGCAGCAGATTTAAGCAGAATTTTAGTGCTGCGCTACAATGTGCTGTACAAAATTGCAACATTCCTACTGGGATCTCTCTGTGTGCCAACATTGTTGTAACAGGAGAGATTTTCAAACAAACATACTGTCCCAACATAAGTCATGTATCCTGAAAAATTTCTACTAGAGTTCAGCTAACCACAGTGCTTTCAATCATTGGAATTATCTGCAATCCACACAATTTGCTATGAGGTTTCACAATACAATTGTATGCTACCATGGAAGAAAGAGAGAATGCAAATTATTTCAGAGAAGACAAGAAACAAGAAAGAGCAATTTAGAAAAAATACTTGTTTTCCACACTGACTAGATATTTAGCCATCTATTTAAAGACTTATTACAACACTGGTTTACCTATAAGGTATAAAAGTTTCTGAATTCCACCACTTCTCTCACAACATACAAACATCCTTCAGCTCACAGCTTTATCCCTCCTTCACACAGCTGTGCTGGTAAAGGCAGTTTGAATTCTACCCATTTAAACAGAGAAACAGGCTTCCCAAATAGTGAGCCCTTTTTCTGGCAGAAAAGTAGAAAATAAAAGTTTTGTTCAATTCTGTTTTGGAAAGGGTTTAACCACAAACATGAGAATTCTCACTCTCTTTTTGTTTCACTTTACCTTACCAAAGAACATTTAAAAACTATTTTTTACACATTGTGCAGACTGTTAGGCATGAATTAGTCAAGAACTTCTCATATTCTGAGCTATGATTTAGTATTGCTACAGAAATAACTCCCTGCAAAAATAACATTAGGTAAAAAGAAATGAAAATACACTTTTTAAGCAACAAATGAGCACAGACTGTGATAGAAAAGAGACACCAAAGCTGGTTAGCACCAATGAATAAGTTTTTCCACACTTCTCTCAATCTACAATGACTTTTAAAACTCGGCATTCCTATTTAGCAGTAGACATTCAGTGGAAAACATTAAATTGGAGCTGAATTTTGATGCTGCAGTATAGTCTCTTAAATAATTCAAAATGGGTCTAACCAGTTACAAGTTTGGTTAATAAGTTAAGAGAATTTTTTATTCATGATGACCATGAGAATGCTGTCTTATACAGAGCATTTGTGATTTGGTGTGCCCAAATGGGGAGCCAAAAGGAAGGGTCAACCAGGACCATAAAAACAGGCAAGAACTAGGAAAAGAACAACTAAGCTAAAACAAGAGTTGAGAATTGAGTTGAGAATTAGACAGAAGCAACGTATAACAAAATACCGTGTGAATTTTGAATCTGCAAATTCAAGAACTGCTTTTGGTTATTTGCAATCCTTGCCTTGTCCTCCCCAAACCTTCAGTAAGTATTTAAATTTCTCAAAGTCCAGAACACAGCATCCCTAAGATTCAGGGACTTTTTTTTATTTAGTCTGATTTCTCTGGAATCCTCTCCCAGGCTAGACTGGCAGACCTTAAATGGGACCAGAAATGGGGCAGAGAGTACAGCAGTCACTGCATGAAACAATTCTGCAATTCCATCCTCTTTGCCATCATCTTCCTCAAAACATCTGAATGAGAGGCACAGCTATAACAAAACCAGAAGATAACAAAAGCATTCTGGTGATTGGTTATATATTCACGCATTTGCTGCCCAGCAGCACAGCACTAGCTGGTGTTTTTTCAAAGGAGAAAGTAGAAGTGAGGTAAAAAAAAAAATTAAGGTATTTTATTTAAAATACTGTCAATTAAGACTTGTTTTGGTCATATTCTTCTGCTACTGTATGCATGAAATAACTTCAATAACCAGAAAATAAAAAGGTATTACAGTACAAATTATTGTGTAAACTAGAATTTCTGCAAAGATTTCTATTTCTCACAGAAAATAACAGATGATGTAGTGAGGTATTATTTGAATTTTCATATTTTTTGACAAGCAAGAAGTAATTGGTGCAAAGCAAGTTATTTTCTTTAACATGCAGGTGCACACTCTTGCTGCTTCTCATACCTTAAACTGCAAAAACCAAATTACTAATTCCCCCCTAAAAGCACAAATACTGAATTTCGCTATGAATAATAATATGAATGAAATATAGCTGTTATAATTAGAACTACGATTGACTTGTTTGCGTCCACATTTCATGGGTTAAAATCATTGTTACCAGAAATCTTCTTTAAAAAAAAAGGTTCTCCTAGTTTACTAAAAATGGATGTGTTTCCTTGAAGGCAAGATCATGTGGAATTTTGGCAAAGGAGAAGCATTCTTTTGAACTAAGCTCTTTGTGAAAGATATAAAAGCCAACAGTAGAAATACAAAATGAAATCTCAGAGCAAAGGCAGATCACTGACCTTTTCCATCTTAATTGGGATTCTGTGGAGAAAGCCAGCAAATTCAATGTTAAAAGTGACTAGAGATACACTGTGCTTCAAATTGCATCATTTGGCATGAAATGCAAACTCTTCCTGCCCAAAGAAGAATGTTCCTCTAACATCAAACATTAGCAGGGCTGTATTCACACATTTTTATTTCAGCTGCAACACAAATTTTGTTTCCAAAGAACCATCAGTGATGCATAAAGATGCACTGTGCAAGGTAGGGGGTACTCACTACCTACACTACAAAGAGGGAGCTGCAGCTCAACTGTTGCTGGCACTCAGACCAGCTGGGTGGTGGTGAATTTCAATTCATCACGAGATGCTAACGGGATCAGTCCACTAATCCTGCTGTGATGGGAATACGGCTTCTGCTGTCATTCCAATTAACTATGGCAAAGGCAGCCAGCTCTAGACCTGAGCTTTGATACACAATTTTATTGATAAAAATCCACCTTTTGTCACCGGAGATCTGCATGTGTTCCCCACACTGTAAATTTTTAATTTTTAAATTCTTTTTTAAAATTTAAACCAGCAAAGCCCAGATTTTTGGCTATTGAAAATCGAATGTCAGCAACCACCACCACATCTGCTGGCAACCCTGATGTAAGAGACACTGTGACACTGTCAGCTGTGGGCTCCCACCCATGATGCAACATGGCTCCAGAAAAACCTCACTGCAGCTGTGTGATGTCAGCCACGAACGTGCTGCAGTGATGCAACAACCCTCATATCTGTGAATTGATCTGAATCTCAATGGTGACACCGGTGGCTACAGACTGCCCTCAGCTAGGATGACTTCATTTGTATGGCAAGCAAATGTTGTTTTCCCAAAAACTGTGAGGCAAGTGTTGTAGCTTGAAAGCACATTCATGGTTTTCCTTTAATAACAGACAAATCTAAGACATATGAGCTTGCAGCTGACAGAGGAAAAGATATCTTCTTATGAATAATTAAAGAAGGCAATCAATGACCAGGAGGCTGACAGCCATTATAGTGACAGAAGACAAAAGGCAACACCAACTGCTTTAGGAGGACAAGGTACATCTGTTCAAGAAGAAATACCAGAAATCTGGAACTGTGTACACAGACTTTTTTTTTTCCACATACACAAAGACCAGAAGCAAACTCCACAGTTTCACACTGATAACAACAAAACCACCATCACACTGAAGAATATCGTTGAACTAGGTGATGTAGTCTCGATGATATGGACAGCAGCTCACCAGAACAGCTCATTTACAGCTACTGCTCCCTGAAAGGAGACTGCTTAGGCACCTCTCATAAAATGTCATTAAAACCATCTTTTGAGGAACTTGATGCCATTTGATTGCTCAATTCTGACATTTAGAATCAAATCAACTCTATTAAAACAACAACATTTCCAAATGGATTTGAGGCGCAATGTTCTACAAACCTCAGCTTCACCTTTAGCTTGTCACTCATTCTATTAGCCAAATAAAAGCATGTATAATTTATCCTGGTTTTATGAATTGTTTTTTTTCCACTTCTCAAACACTTCAGAATTTGATAACATAAGAGCAACAACACTTGTGATTCTGCTGACTTTCAGGAAACAGTCCCATGAAGCTCCTAAGAGAAAATCAGAATAATGAAAGCATAGCCCCAAGCAGATGAGCTGCTGGTATTATGGTATTGACTTTTCTTGCACAAGGAAATCAGAAATCATCATAAGAGAATACCTCTGTGATAGACTTCTGATGCTGTTGGTCCCTGTACTCAGTTACTAGGAGTGTTTTTCTTTCTCAACACTGAAAATGTTGGCATCCTTCAAGCTTCATTTCACACCTGGACACAGGAAGGGTGACTTTACCTCTTCCTGCCTGCTGTGATACAAGACTACCACTTCTGCCATACCCTCATTTAAAACAAACCTCAAAAATGTCATCTCCTGACTCACCTTCCACCTTCCAGCCCTGTCAAACCTGAACTTTTCCCAATTATTTTCTGAGGCATCAAGATACCCTTCGTGCAAACCTATTAAGTTAAGGTGCTATTTACTGAACCAAAATGCATTTGTTCCTTCTGTGTTTTACCCAGGTAGACTGCCAAGGACAGCCCCACTGCCCAAGCCAGAATACCCACGAATCAGATGTACCAAAGGCTGTTTTCACCTGCATTATTTCTGTAGCCTGGTAATGAAATATAGAATTTTCAGTTTCAGTTTCCAGCATTTAATGAACGAAGATTAGGTTCAGACGTGATCCATCCTTGATACACTTACCACATTTCAATTCTCAGCAGATCCATGCTTGATATGCATGATCACATTCCTACTTAGCAGCAGCACCAGCAACACTAAACTACACTTTAACTATTTCCATGAACTAACAGTTTGTAACCACGGATCTCCAACCTGCTGGTTTTGGCACCATGCACAGGCTGTGATTTCTGCAGTTCCAGAAAACAAGGCAAAGGTTAGTGGTTTCTTCCAAATGTTCACTTGGTGGTGCTACATCTGGAATGCAGAGTGACCATCAAAACTTGCTCCACCAACGTGAGAATGCACTGCATGACATGAAACACGAATGGAAGATTACACATCACACTGAAATGGGCCCTCTGGATTCCCTGCATTGAGTGCTAAAGACAAGGTTTGTAGCTTTTAACCAAGGCTGCTTAACTGTCCTTTATAAAGCCTGCTTCAAATTACTGCCAAATCATTGTCAAGTTTCACATGTGTGAATCAAAGTTTCACAGATGCTATTTCCTCTGGCTGCATTTTTATTTTGGAACATTCAATACAAATAACGAAACTTCTTGCCAAAGCTTTTAAAAAACAAGAAAACCCCTCACTTCTCTGAGTTCTCTCCCACAAATCCCTTGCTTGAAGCAATTTTAATGAAGTGAGAACTACGGCCAAAGCCTTTACCTTTTCTTTTCCTTCAACACCTATATTACCAGATGAAACCTGGCTGGCTTTTTTGTCTTCTAACTTAGGAACATTTTAAGAACAGTCACACAAGGGAGATTTGCACAATCTGGCTTCCAAATTACTTGAACTACCCTAGGGTTTATTAGCAACTCTTTTCTGTTAAAACACATCACATGAAACAAACAAACAAAAAAAATTAAGGAAGTACAACTCTCTTACCTGGCCTAATCTCTGCAACATTCACCATTTGCTGTTAAGACTAGAAAAATATATACACAAAGATCTGTAAGAACTTTAACTATACTGAATAAAAAACTCAATCATACCAATCCGGGATCAAAGAGGAAAACAGAAGATTCTAAACACCAACTCCCATTCTCCTTCCCTTTTTTCTCTCCACATTATTTTAATGCATATTTGGTGTAGTTTAGCTTTCTCATTTACACATGAAGGAAAACCTCACAGGTGCCACCATAAAAAACTCCAGCTAAACACAAACACATATTTTACAGTCCTGCCCTTAACGTAAGCTGGCATATGACCAGATAGGAAAGCACATTTCCAAAGAAAGCATGATGTCTCACTGGAGCAGAACCACCTGAGTACTGCAAGAGGATAAACATTCTTAGGAAAGTAAGAACTTGGAATACAATGCCACTTCCTCCGCACAACGATTCCATTTTCCTTTTGCAAGGAAGAATATTCTTTGTTTATTAAAAACCAAAAACAAACAGTGTCAACTATAGAACACCATTATACAGTTGTTCTTGTGTGGTTACTGGAGAGCAAGGCAAGAGCGACAAGCTCCAGTCCCTGCAAGGAACTGGAAACTCTTCATATTCTACCAACTCCAGTTGCTTTTCCTCTCGTTAGCTCTAGAGCAGAAAAATCTGTAGCCTGAATGGATCAAACTGTTATGCCAACTATTATTTATTCATTATTCATTGTAGACCCTGGCTTCACAGACAGCCACTCCAAGCCATGGAGCCATTCCTTACTGGCCATGTGTTATCATCCTCTCCCTTGCACCAGCACTCCAGACTGTGCAGCCACACTGCCAGGTGGATCTCGTTACTGAGAACAAATCCTGAAAAAAACCAAAGGCACAAATAATTTTCTGCCCTTCTGAAGCATGATCCAGTTCCTGCTGCAGTTGAGTAATCTCTAACATCAACAAAATGGAGAGGACGAGAATGTGTGGCTTTATGAGTACTGAAGAACAAGACCATGACTTTTGGCAGTAGCTGGGATTTGGACTGTCTGGTTAATAACAACCATGAAACTGCATTTTTTTTTGTTGCTCCTTAACTCAAAACACATCTAATAAAACAGGTCTTTCCAGAGTAGCAAATACAGGGTTGTGATCAAGGATTTATTCCCTAGTTTTGCTCATTATGGATACGTACCTCAATACACAGCATGGTATGTCCTTGTGTGCACACCATGGTGTTTTAAGGATGGCACACAGTGGAGCGAGCACTGTGGGAGTGAGATGAAAACACTTTCAGATGAGCAGGGAGAGGAATTCAGAAGCTTTAAAAGGCAGGCAGAAGGAAATCAGGTGACCTGCCAGCTGGGCCTTATGACTGGTCAGTAAACAACGGGACAGATTATGGAGAGAATACAAACTGCAACACATGTACTGCTACAGCAGAGATGCTGCAAAGTGGAACTGTTTATCCATGTCTCAAAACAGGAATTAATTCTAACCCCTTCACATGGGGTTTGAGGTTAAAGAAGTTTTTACATGTGCTCTGCTTCCAACTTCCCATAGACACACCCCCATCTTCTCTCTTCTAGCAATTTCATTCCCTTTCCTCACTAAACTTGGCACCCACCCAACAGCATAATCATGCTTCTCTTTCAAACAGCTCTAAAACTTCAAGCCAAACAAACTAAACTGAGTGAAAGTTGGAGAAGCGGCATTGTAAAAGATCTATTACTGAGTAAATGCACTGGAGTCTCCAGCTCACCAAGGCTGTTTAAATCAGGGAAGCTCAGTTCCTCATTGTCCAGCTGCACTGCAGGCCCCTCTGCTTTTTTTATGCAGAAAAACATACATAGACACAGTATTTATCTCCAAGGAAAGCAGCCTTTGGACTACAGCTACAAAGCTGGTAAAGCAGCATACACCCCTTCATTGATAAAACTGGTTTAAAAGAAGCTGTTTGGGTTTGACCCAAATCTACTCCTTGCTGATTTAAAACTAAAAGAGAAGAAAAAAGGTCAAATCATAGCATGAAACCCTCATGTTTAGCCTTTTATGCAGTGTAACAAAGACCGTTTAAATGATATCTGAAAGTCTTCGAGATTCCCACCCTCTGGGATCTGACTTTGCTGGTTTAAAATTACCCCCTCTCTCGGGTCCTCCCTACCAGCCCTTTGCTGTAAGCTACTGATTCTGCACTGCTTGTGTGAGCATTTCCCAATTCACATCAGGCAGAAAAACCGTCAAGTTAGCTCACATGATTTTTGAAGTTGTTTAAACTACTCTAGCAAATTTTGCCTGAAGCTAACTTGGGGAGGACTTACATGAACTGTCTCTCTAGTGGATATATGAGGGCAGTGACTTCCTCTGGCAGCACAACTTCCTTTAATTAGCTGTTATCAGCACATTGACAAACAAGTTGAAGTCTTGGCTTAACAAAGAGTTGAGAAAAGGAGGAGAAGTAAGAAAACATTGTCTGAAAGACAATCTTTCATCAAGATTTTCTAAGCAGACATTACTTTGAATTCAATCAGATCAAAGTCTTCATTACTAAAGCATTCCATTTTCTTGTAGCATTATGCAACCATATTGGCTAAAACAAAGGAGACTAAGCTCGTTTTGTAAATGTCTCACTGCATCACCATCACTTAGAATCATGACATGGTTCCGATTTGCAGCTTTGATTCCCAGCATACACAAAACAAAATTTACCTCTTCTGTATTTCTTCATCATCTATTTTTATCTAAGACATCTGCTTTTCTCAGTTCTCACACTCAGGACCATGGAGAATAAATACCAGTGTATACACATACTCCCACCAAAAACATCAACATACCTCCCTTCTAAGGACTCTCCCAATCACAAAACAATTCCTCATTTTCTTTGACATCTCTTCACTTTTCCATGAATACTTCAAGACAACTGATGGCTCAAGACTTGAGTATAACTTGTCATGTTTACAGGGGCAGAACTAACCTGGCTGTCAGTTCATACCTTACAGCAACTTGTTCTTAGTGATCTGGTAGTGCAGAGGGGAGCTCAGCTGCTGTGCAGAAATAGGAATGAATGTGGCAAAGGGCTGCAAAAAAGTTCAGCTGAAGACATTCTTTTACAGGCTAAAGTTGGAATACTGAGTTTGAAAGTCAAGCCACTTATTACATATTTTTTATCTTGTTTTTAATTAAAAGCTTGCTAATGTTGTTATGGTTGTCCTTACATCGTGGTGAGTTGTATTCAAAAGTGTATTTCAGTACAGGACACAGTACAAGCTGCCACCTCCAGAGCAAGGGCTGAGCCAGTGGAACAGGGAGATGTCTGCTCTTGGCAAGAGGAGAGAAGACTGTGTGTTCTATGGGGCAACTTTTCATTTCCTTACTTCTGCAAGCTAGAAGTACCATATTCTTCTCATGGTCCAGAGACTGGCCAGTAAGCACTTAGAGGGTTCAAGGTCTTCACACACATTATCACCTCCTCAAACCCATTTCTCTCTCTTTTCCAATTTTACATGGAAAACATGAGCACACAGTATGTATGAAAGGCAATGCACAGAAGCAGATACAAAAAACAGAAAAGACTCCTGCCAAGAAATTATGCTGCACACACAGCTTCTCACAAAAAAGACAGGAAATCAAGAATATGATAAATACTGGTTCCTCCACTCCATGATAAGACCCTCAGATACTATGCTAGATACCATAGTCCGTAGTTTAAAATCCATAACCAACCTTTAGTTATTCATAAAAGGGAGGGGAAGGAAGGGTCAGATAACCAGGACAAAGCAATACCACAGGTTAATATAAAACCTAATGCAGAGAGTATACAGTCCTAGGCAATGACACTGCTGACAGAAGTGTGTCAAGAACTTCTAGGAAGGACAGAGCCAGGCTAGGAAAACCCTGCAAGGCAGCACAATGCCTTTTGAATACATTTACCCTGTCCAAGCTGGTCCTTCCACACCCATCTTAGGCATCTCAAACGACCCTCAACAATCTGATCTTGGCTATCAGAGTCACCCCTGAAGAGATCTTGAGTGAGGAAGATTGTGTGGTACTGTCACTTTGCTGGATGTTCTGCCCTGGCTTTCACTTCAATCAGTAAAATATCTCTCATATTCAGCAATTCCAATGGCTTTGTGAGTAAACTGTACCTTGGGGAAGGAGAACATAGCATGGAATAAAAGCAGGAGGAATGTGTCAGTCAGGAGGGCTGGAAACATCAAATGCAATTAACAAAGACTTCTTATTTCCACCATTCATCTATTTATTTTACTAAAAGCTTCAATTCACCTTAATACTGCATATACAAATCGCCATCTACAAGCATTTTCACATATAAATATGTCAGCCAATATATCAGCTGCTATTTACCTACTGTGACATTAGTTCTGCATATTCCCCCTATATATTTCACCAATCAGTTCAAAATGTATTACTATAGCCATTTTTTTCCACAAACTATTTAAATAGAATGCTAGAATAAAGTCTGCAATGGATGGACAGACAATTAAAAAAATGCTAGCTGTGAATATATTTCAAAATGTCTTAAGGGAAGAGTTAGAAACAAGCCAGCACAAACCAGAACTGAAAATTCAAAGGTCCTAAAAAGTAAAGTGAGTAATGTCACATAAAAAGGCCAATTACTTTCAGAGAAAGGCAAGCATTTCTATAAAATTTTATGCCTGTTATTACTGCATTTCTCTGACATTCTTAATAGAGTGCCTCTGTATTTATGGCACTCAGATACAGCTTCATCAGACTGCACAGACAAGTCACCAAATATGTCTCATACCACTGCAGACACTGATCTGTCTTCTGCAGAACTGTATTTTACTACGGAGAAAAGTCAATAAAGTCCAACAGTCAAAAGTCCTATGTTCTTTTAATGGCTCCTTGAGGCCATCTCTCATGCTGACATCATCCCTAACAAAAAAAAGCCTGTTACACTTTACACAAGCAGTGTTTCAATTTCAATAGGACAATTATTGCCAGAGTTCTAGAAAGAGAGCTGGAGTCTTACAAAGTCATCTGTGCAGTACATGCCATTTTAGTGTCAAGAAATAAAACAACAGTATAGGATATGCATGGAAAATATCCCAAATCAAACAGAGGGAACAGCCAAACGAGGAGATAAATGGCAGCAATTGCCAAAACACATGTTTAAAATTCGAAATAAATTTTGAATCTGGAAACCATAAAAGTCACCTTCAGTCAAAAACACACCATGCAGATACCAGGGATCAAGGGCTACAGAACTGGCGGTCACCATTTCATACATCTTTACTTTCTTAAAAAAAAAAAAAACTAAGCTTGTTAAAAACTAGTAGCAAGGCTATCAAAATAATTGTTATATTCTCAAATTAGTATTTGAGGTAAATTGTATGCACATCTTTTCACAAAATAAAATTAACATTACTAATGCTGGAAAGCAAACACATAAAACAAAATCCAAACTCATCTGACCACAAATGAAATTTTTTTTTCAAGTCCAAACCAAACTGATTCCTCTTCAGGGAAATACTTAAGTTGAGGTTTAACAGTAAACACTGTTCTTAAGAAGCCATGATGACAATTAATCTCAAACTGCCGTAGTCACTTTGAAAAATTTTGGCTGGTTGGCTCTATCCCTCCAGCTCCTTCAGTAAAACAGTTTTCTGCATGTGACAACTTTTATCTATACCAGCTCAGTACAAACTGAGCAAAAGGAAAGCTTTCTGCCTTGCTAGGAGAATTCTTGACAAACACTGAGCCACAGAAGAGAAGCTGTGCAGCAACTGCCCACACTGCACAAAAACGATGAGAATTCCTCTTCCAGAGATCTCTCTTATTCCATTTCATAATGACTATTTTGACTGCTGGTATTTTTAGCTCTACATGTATATAAAACTATAATTTTAAAAGTGTTCATTTGCAAGCATGTAAGAATTGCAAGTGGAAAAATCTCCAAGTTACAGAGAAACTGCATCACCCCTGCTAACACAGGGCCACAGGCAGGACACTAGAGATGTGTGAGAGCATTCACTGCTCCTCAGCAACACGACACTGCCTTCTGCCCGCTGCTCCTGAAATACTTGACTGAGTTCCAGCAGAGCAGGATTTCATTTTCCAAGACTGCTTCACAAAGTTAGCAGTGAGGGGAAGCGTGCAGTAAATGAACTCATCCCCCCAGCCCCCTAGATAAAGTTCCTTCAGGTACAAAAGGAATTACCCAACTAAAAAAAATCAGCTTTTAAAAACATAATTTTAAAGCAAAAGACGTAAAAAAAGCTGAAAATTGAGCTAAAACTATTGCCAGATTGTAAGGGCCATGTGCAAACCTCTAGATCCATCTATTATTTTCTCCTATCAAAAATCATGTGTACTGTTAAAACATACATTTGATATTTATTCAATCCACCTACCTTTCCCAAAACCTCACTAGGATAACAGGCTTGGGTACAAAGAGAGTCAACAGCCTTCAACTTGGGTGAACAGGAGGTAAAGTAATATTCAGAGACTGCAAAAAAATCCCAAAGAAATCTAACCCCAAACAACAGAAAATAGTCCCAATGCAAAAATAACTGCCTGGATTTTAGTCAATAGATTTAATGGAAATAACTCAATTTAACGAATTCCTTAAGTCTGCACAAGGCGTGGGGCGATAAGAGAGAAGGGCTTTGATGCAGCAAGGGTACTGGAAAACTTCAGAATCTTGAAATTACAGATTTGATATTCACTGAATAGCAAATAAGCCAATGAACCACACACAGCAGACTGGAAGGGCTGGTTATACACTGAAAATATCACTGGCCCTGATACGCAATATCATAAAAATGGCACAATATTAAAAGATTCATTTAACTTCAGTATAAATATGGAAGTGATCAGCAAAAAAAAAGAAATAAGGGTAGGAAAATGTGAGTCAATCAGGATATTTGAAGTTATATAAAAAAAAATTATGATAAAGCACTAACAATAGTGGCAGTACAGAGTATTTCTCTTGCCCTGAAAGTAATATTGAGTTCATTACTGTAAGCACAATATGATGAACAAAATCTATCCTGAGATCAGCAGAGGCACAGAACTACATCTCTGCTTCTAAGAGAAGTAAAACAAAACTCTCCGGCCACTATAAATAAAGAATGAGAAACTTGTGAAAAGTCTCACCACAAACTCCATTTGGAAATAAAACTATTTTAGTTTATATTTCACCTGATAGTGTTAAGCAAACAAGAATTTTTTATTTAAACAGCACCGACAGCCAAGGAAGAAGCAACTGTTGTAAATATAACAAGAAATACTAAGTAACAGAAACAAAGAGTACTGCATTTCACTGACTCAGAGTGATAGCAAGAGTGGCAGGATCATAAGACAAGTTGCCATAAACTGACAAAAAAAATTGGTAATGAAAGTTTGCCACTGGAGTTTGACATCACCTGAAAAAAATAATACCAACATTACACCAGGAATGACTCTTCTGCACAACATGCAATTTTACAGTATTATGTAATGTAGTCACATAGCTTCAAATCATCTGGCATGGAAATAAAATACAAAGGCATATGAAAAAACCTGTTTCAATGAATTCACTTATATGCAATATAAAACTTGAAATGAGATTAAAAAAAAGTGCCCCACATAAGATGGATGGCTTATAATTTCTTTTTTTCTCCTCTCTTCATGAAGCACGAACTGTGCTTTCCAGCTTTAAAATTATATGCTTTTGCCTGAGAAGTAAAACAATACACCAAACAAGTTCTCTAAATGTTTCTGACATAAGGATGTGTCGTGGTACACACAGGAAGGAAGCAGAATGTACCACACAAAATAGGGAAAGCAAGATACAAAGACATGGGAAATGCAGTGATAGGAGGATTTCTTCAAGGTCCAAGCCAGAATGGAAATAGAACAGGCAAATCTAAAAAGCATACTGTAAGAATGAACACACTCTCTTCTAATATGATTAAAAACCAGATTAAAAGATCAGATCGAAATGCTTCCAGCTGAGGAAAACAGAAGTATAAAGTGCTTCTCCAAGAGTGAAGTGGCAGCCAGCCCACAGACTGGAGAACAGAAAATCTCAGTTCTACTCAGGTCTTTTTGTTTGTTTGCTCTTGTTATCGCTATCACTTGTCAGGTACCAGAGACATTTCTCATCACTGCACTGAGAAAGCCCCAGGGACTTATGCTGTAGACATTCATTAGAAGAGGAAACCCCTTGCCCAAAACAGAGGGAACAACACCTCATTTGAGTTATCCCAGAATCCGCTCATATAGCTTACAACACATGCTTCTAAAAACTCTTGTATTTCTATTTATAACATTTTCAGCATGGTCAAGAATTGAAAAGAACTGTATCATATGGCAAGGATACAGTTAAAGTTAGTTTAAAAAAAAAAAATCACATTTCTGTCTGAAAATCTAATTAGACAGAAACAGTAACAGGCATTATTAAAACTGTTAAAAGTTTTATTCCGTTTATATACTGCAAATCTGGCAGCACTGTGGCAACAACTGCATTATTGATGAAAATCCATATTTTTGCCTTTTGTTTTATGCATCCAAAGAGGAAAAATGTGTTTTAAGTGAGTATGAACTGAATAATATTTTAATTTTATTTATATGTGAAAAGCTACTTAAGCGGTCTAGTTTCAAACTGATAACATGTTTTTCAAATGGAATTTCCACAGACTTATTTCTTAACCACTACAGGGCAATACAGGGGCTGTGAACAGAAACTGCAGTGCAGTAACGTTGATAAAAGAACCTAACAGATGCATTTCTCATTTTACTGTATTTGTGAAAGCAGAGATGGCAGATGTTTAAAATATCACATCTGTATTACTCAGTTACATAATCTACAGCCAAATCATGAGCACCAGAAATTGGGGGGTGGAGGGGGGGGTGATTTCCTTCACCATGCTCAGAACACAACACCAGTTCTGAGCTAATCACCAGTGAAGGTTTGATGACTGTTACCAATAGTGAAGCTCCTGGGATTTCCACACTAACTTTTAATGGTAATTATAACAATCTTCTGACACACAGCCATCCCTGAATGATGTGACACAATTTGCACCCAGCAGAACAGAGACATGAAATAAGTAACAGCTGAATATCTGCAATAAGTTTACAACTCCAATGGCCAACCTGCTGTTTTAGCACAGATGGGTTCCAAAGATAATTTTTTTACCTTGCTAAGCACAAATCTCCCCACTCCTTTGCAAGCCAGCAGAATGAAAGGAAATAGCAGATATTTTATGGCTTATAACCACATTCAGTTGTGGCCCTCTACAAAAACATTTATTCCACAGCTGAGCTTGCAGCCAATGTAATGACAAGCTCCTAATTGTCCTGCTATTATTGTGCTCAGTGACTCTCTTAGTCCCTGAGAGAAGCATGACTGACACCAGCTCAAAGACCAGTAGAAGCCTTGTCTATGACTGAACTAAAGGGTAATATATATGACCATAAATAATAGTAATCATGAATTAAGCACGTTTAAATTATTAGTTGTCTCATCAGCATCCCAAAATTAATGTTTTTCTTGGATTTAAAAGGAATTTCCTACCAAACGTTAAGATACCAGTCATTCCTCTTTTTATCATGCTAACAACTTGGATGAGAAGACTGGAGTTGGTGATGAGAGAGGCATTTGAGACCCAACAAGATTAACAAGAAAAGAAGAAAATGTTAAGACATGGAAGTTGGGATAAAGGAGATGAAAAAAAAATGTAGGCAAAAGAAACAGAACTGAGATAACAAACACTGCTGGGAACAAGACATGTGACACGAACATAGGGAGGAACCCCAACCTGGTAGAGCATAATCACCTCTGGAACACCAAACACAGAACCCATGATCTGCTCAAACCATCACCTCTGCCCTCAAACATCTGTACAACTTGGAAGTACAGCATTCCACCCTACAAACAGGTTCCAGGGAATGACAACTTCCTGCTATCTTGCTAGCTCATGTAAGAGAAACATAAAGGTTTGAACTGTCCTGATGAGCCACACAGATGCCAGCTTTATTCCACTTAACCATTCTAGAAAATTCAGACTGCATCTCTGACTAAAACTCAGCCTGAATTTAGAATTCAGCATCAGTAAAGCAACCCGGAAAAGACACTGATATTTCATACAGAGAAAACTCAGTTAAAAACTTATGTAACATTGCTAAATCAAGCACAAGTATGATATAGTCTATCATCAGAGATGCCCACAGAACTTTAATTGCTCGTTTCCTGTACGTATCTACTGTCCACATGTCTTTAATTAAAAACCACATACCACTTTTCATTCTTCTTCAAAATTTTTCTGTTCAACTAGATTTTTTTCAGACAAGATGAAATTACTGTAAGAATCAGGACTGATCACGGTCAAAGTCTTATAAAAGAGAGTGTTGTTGAAAAAAAAATCACGGAAGAACCCCAGGGGATTACACAAAGAAAAAGGAATGGTTAACCTGAAAGGTACTGAACACTGCTTTGGAAAAATAGATTGCATACTGTCAGTGCCATGTATTTCCTTCGTAATACTAAGCAAATCTTCTAAACTAATCTTTCCAAAAAATAGTAATTAATCACATTTTTCTAGATTTTGGGCTTGATTCCCAGGATTCCCGAGGAGTCACCAAGGCATCTGAAGTTATTAAAAGCTACATTTAAAAATAATACCTGTAAGTTCAGGCATCAAGTATTTTAAATTTTGGTACCCCAAATCAGCAGATGCTTTTAAATCTTGTACCGAGCTTCAGATATATATAAAATGCAGAAACATTACCAGGCTTCACTGCACAGAGATTACATGAAAAATAGTGTTTGAAAACTTTTCAATAGTCTGGAGCACTACCCAAAAGCCCAAGGCAACAATAACACATTTCTGTATTCAAAGCTAAGTTTCAACAATAAGCTGAATAAAGAGACTAAAATTCACATGGGTCACTGAACAATGTGGGGGTGGTGGGTGGAACTGAATAGATGCTCCCTAATCCTCCTGCCCTCTGCACAGAGCACATTATGGTTACAAACCGTACATTCCAGCAGCCAACACCTGGGCTGCATAGCAAGTTGGGGTTTTTCGGCATATTCTCATTTTGGACTACCTGAAGCTCATTGGGAGAAGGCTATGACTGTAAATACTTTTAACTTTCAAATCAGTAACATTATCAGCTAGAAGAGAACAAAGACTTCTCACTCCAGAAAGACACATGGGCTGTCAGTGGAAGCAGCAGTCTGTAGTGTAGAATTTTAAGTGAGGCTGAAGTAAAGGACTATTGGGACAATTTTGGGGACTTCAAGCTGAAACATTAAACCCTCTTCCTGCATATATACAGAAGTAATAACTTAGGCACAACAGTCCGAAAAAGACCACAACGTTGTACCCATTGCATCTTCCCCAAGTATCTGTAATTCAGAGAATTAAAGCAATACTTTGATGCACTGATAAATCTAATCACAAGACATTTCTAACATGAATGGATTTCACCCCTCCACTTTGGAGAGCGGGACATGGCAGATAAAGAAGAAAGCACTCTGCGCAGCCCATGGCTTCAGCTGAATACACAACTGCAATTCATTCAAGCTGTTTGGCCAACACCAGAAACCATGAGATCCAAGCCTGATTAGTTATTACAGAGAGAAGAACCCTTGAATTGAGTTATAGCCTTTTTGTTAGCTACCATGTAATTTTATTTTTAACACATGCTACATAATTTGTAGTGTTTGTTGTAACTAATTCTTTACTGCTGGTTCTTCTGCTGAATAAACTAATTACATCTACTGCATTCTAAACCTGAACCATCAGTTTAAAATTATTTACATAAAATAATGTATTTTGCCAAATGAAAGCACGAGAGCCAAACCTATCAGTAGTGATGTTTCACGGAATGAAATTCAACTCTGTAAGCCATAAGTTCTTATGCTCACCAAGTCAAAGGCCAGCACATTATTTGACAGAAAATTATTACCAAATTTATAGCAGGTCAGTGGTAAAAGGTTACAAAACAGAGTTAAGATGTGATTTCACAATTGGTGTGTCAATTTAAGATTACACATCTGCCAAAACAGACTTTGTCATTCTCATCATCCCTGCAGTTCTTCCATCCTTTCCTTTTGCTGGCATTCACACACATGTGAAAATGTGGTGAGCTGTCCATGGATTTGATACAAGTAGTTACTGTCTGAATTTCAGCCAGATAAGTACAAAACAGCTTGCTGGAAGGCACTAGGATTGCTGGTGTTGACTGTGTAGCAGTAGATGAAGACAGAACTTCCCCTTTTGGCATCAGCACAGAACTTGGATCGCATTAGGCTGTGTATTTACGATGACTTCAGGGAGTACTTAACCAGGATAAATTTGCTACCTCCAAGCACAGGTACAACCACAGGAGAACAGGGCTGGAAACACCATGAAAGAAACACAGATATTTCCTTTTTTCCCTAAATTCCTTCATGTGACTGCAGAGCTCAATATATTCAACTATGAATCCCTACCCTCTTTACTTTTCATGTAGTTACTGTTATCTCCAAAAATATAACTAAGAAGGGCATATGCAGACAGGACAGTACTAAAAAAAATTAAATCTGATCATGATGGAGTCAAGGAAGGGGAAGACTAGGGAAGTAACTAGAAACACATGCAACACCACTGAACTTCACTTACAAGAGCTCACTGGTAGTAAAATTTGATGGTGGGACTTTATTGTTTGTTTTAAAAGATAAGCTCGCTAAACAAACACATTCTGAATGTCACGTATTGCTTTTATTGCCACAAGGATTAGGAACTACAAGCTCAGACTGCATTTTCCCAGTTGCCATAAAATGTTAGGCAAAAAGACTGCCAAGAACAGTTGAGCATTACTGCAGGCCTCAGGTCTCCATCCAAACCCAACACATCCAACAAAAATGGACTATAAACTACCATAGTCTACTGCTTGCCATGTTTTCAGGGTAACAAAAAAAAATCAAACCAGAGAACTGACCTCAATTTAGCCAAAGCACCACTCTTAGACAATTCCATGAGACCAAGAATTGCCAGTATTTATGCACAGGCCACACGAGATCAAGACTTCCCAATAACAGAAACACAAGAACAAAAACAAAAGGGAGCAATAATCAAATTAAACAAGGACTGACACAAGTAGGAGCTAAGACCAAAAAATGCAGCTGAACAGAACAAGCTGGATTACTGTCCAAAGTCTGGGGAAGGGTTGTGGCTTTAAGAACAAATGTTTGAGTAAGAGGGCCACTGCTATCTGAGCCATACTGTGCTTCTCAAGCTATTTTACATTTCATTAGGCAATATCACCTGAACTTCTAGCAGGAATGAAAAACACCAGTGAGACCCTTTAATGCAGAACACTCACATACTCACTGCAATCCTTCTAGATGCATGCAAGCACCTGGCATATAGAAATTTTACTGACACTATGGTCAGATTTTACCATTTCTATGGAGAGCTAGTACAAACAAACTACAGAGATGCCTTATTGGCAAAGCCATTGAAAAGGCACAGCAGACCATTTTATTCTTCCTGTTCAGAGTCCTTCTATCCTTTTTCACTAATATATTCCAGAAACAAGACATAGTGAGCTGCATGTAATTATCTTACTCAATTTCCATACAACGGACATTTCTTTTATTGCATAAACCCACATATTCCCATCTTCTCCTTTAAAAATGGAGACAGTGAGTGGTTTAGGTAATTACAGCTGTCATGGAGGGTTCGACAAATAACTTTTCTGCTCAATGTATGCTTTAGTCCACTGGGAAACCTGTCAGATAATGACATCAGAGTCTACACTAACGCTGGCAAAATGCAACTGTGTTTCCTTTCATATTTAACTCAGGTGGTTTATAGACCTTCCTTTTCCTATTCCGTGGTCAAGAACATGAGTGGAATGAACAAATGAGTTGTAACTCAGATAAAATGGGGAGAGATAACGAATGTTAAATGAAAGTATGAAAGAAAAAGAAAAGTATGAAAGCATACCCTTCATTTGATAATGAAGAAGCTTGCTCATTCTTCATCATCAATGAGCTTTGTAAACCTGAGTCACTTCCTAAAATTCCAATTAAGCTGTAAGGGAGGAGTATAAAGGAATGAGACACTTTTCCAATATCCATGGTATTAGTTATTACTAAACTGCATTTCTTGCACATTAGCCATCCCTCACATATGAGAACATGAGATGGACGACTGCATCACACACTGCAGGGAGTTACCTTCCTGCTAATCCATACCAAAGCTTTCCAGCACAGACTATCCCATCTTCAATTTGATTTTATATGTGGCCTTAATTCCAGTACAAAACAACTAGAAATTCACTACTGCTTGCTGAAGTTATTTGCTCGGTTCTGAGAATAACCTTGAGCACTGATCTTGGTTTAAAAAGTCACGTGTGGGCCTTCATCACTTGGAAGACAGCAGTGCCCAGAAGCAGTCAAGGCTCTGACATGACTAGAGGACCCATTTTCCAGTGAAAAGTTTAGTGACTGAAGAAAACTGTTAATGAGGAACTTAGTTTTTCCACTGATACCTAAAAGAAATACTGTATTAAGTTCAAAAATAAAGTGCGGCAAACCTGACCAGGTTTTGCCGCTCTGATGACTGTTTAGCGAGTGGTTAACAATGGTACCTAGCAGCTATTATGGCTTGGGCACCAGGGTTAGTATTAGTCAAATCTGAACCCACAGAAGGTCCAAAGAAATAGGATCTTCCCATTGATTTAACATCTGAAAATGTATCTTGTGGCTGACATCACCCACCATCAACCTCAAAATCCACAGAGCACACAACTAAACTTGATCAAGCCTCTAATCTCTAACACTGTGTTCCTACTGACCTGCTTTGCTGGTTCACCTGCGTTGAGAGCAGCTTCCAGGCAAGGCCAGTAATCTGTTAGGGCTTGAGGCAGTGGGAGATCCTGGTTTTCCGGCAGGGTAGTTACATTAATGAGGGATGTGAGTCGTTCCCACCTCGTAAGCATCAATGTGGTTACACTGACATGCAGTTACTTTTATTGCTACAAGAATGGGAATGAGCTGTATCAGTGTATGATTGACACTACAGAGGTGTCTATTGAAGCACATGAGGAGGAAAGTTTGCACATCATTGTCTCATCTTCAGTTTTGTAACAATTTGTAGTTTGGGAGCAATTCCAGTGATTTTTATGAAACACAGACATGCTCCACCTCATGTGCTTGGAGTCTGTGGCACAGCATGTAGGGAGGCACTTGGGAGTCTACCCTCTCGGGTGTTGTTTAAAGTGTTTACTTTAAGTGTTTATAACACCTAACACACACGCACATTGTTTCATATTATTTGTGGTTACTTCCATACAAAAGAACTGTAAGGCTCCCAAGAATGAAACTGTGCTCAGTGTTATTCAAAACAAAAAACTAACAGAACAAACCACGCTAAAAAAACCCCACAAGATGAAGTTATTCACAGCAGCCTTCAAAACAGAGAATTTAAACATAATGTGTGTCCCCACACGCTCTCAATAAGCTTTGCTTCTTACAACTTAAGAACAGTTCTAGCTTTTTTCTAAGGTTCATTGTGATGATAAACGCACAAAAGTGTATGGCATGCACTGCTACTTATTAGCATTTAATGCTTCTTGAACAACTACAATGCAAATATTCATCACAATAGATGGGAACCTTGGTGGGAACAAGAATTCCCACAAATTGTTTAAGAGTACAGTAAATGAATAGTGCTATAAACAAAAAGCCCAAACCCCTCACAAAAGTGTGTGCTGCGTTTGCTTACAGATTAGTCTAAACATTCATTGTGCAACTGCACTTGTACAAATGAAACAAAAAACACCCCAAAAATTTATATCCCAACGAGAAGCGTTTTCTATGTATAGATGTGTTCAAGACAAGCAAACCACTGTTGTCTCAAGGTTTGCTTGAGTTTTCATGAGTGTTTCTTTCGTTAGTGAAAGATTTTTGCATAAGTAGGATGTTACAGGACAGAGTATGAAGTCAAGACAATTTTAAAGAAGGTTCCATTTTGAATTACTTAACTGACAGTGTAACCAACACACTTACTAACAAACATGGTAACTTGAAAAAAAAGTGATGTTGGAAGCTTATTGCTAAGCTTTAAGGCTACAACTCAATACTAAAAAGTCTAAATGACTAGATTTCAAAGCTACAAACAGATGGCATGCTGACACCTTTTAAAGTTACTTGTACTTCACTTATACAACTGCACAATCAAAATAAACTAAATCTGCTCTATATCATGTATTAAGAATATTTCTACATCCTGCACAAACTCTCATTTCCCAAGTCTCATCTCTCTATTTAGTACAATAATATACAAACACAAATGTGTTTTCACTTCTGATCCAGGTACTTAAAGGCAAGGTATACATTTTTTAGTCTATTCTTACGAATACTTTTAAGGAACAGAAAGGACAAAAGCCCTATTGCTTACTGCACCTTGTAAAGTATTTAATAATCTTTAATATCCTTAACTCCATGTTATATAGGAGAAAAAAAGAAAAGGGCTGTGGTTATATTAACAGTATTTTTCATATCTGCTTATGGTTGTTTGAAATGACAATAACAGAAGCATAAGAGCTTGCAGAGCTTATAAGAAATAGCTTCTTTAGCATACACACACCTGATAGCCCTTCTTGGAAAGTTGGTCTCCCGTGTCAGCAGGACAAGATGAGAGATTGTGAGGGCGCACACGTATGTGTATATACACACATTCACATACAGGTATATCAGAGAAAGAACAAGACTGGCTAAAACCACAGCAGCGAGCAGCAATACTGAGAAAAACCTCACAACGCTTTTTAAAACAGCTCTCCATAAGGTAAACATTTTAGAGCAGAGATAATAAAGAAAAAAGCCCCTACACATGGGAGAGATCTCATCAGACGGGCAGAGGAAGAACCCTGCCACAGCTCCTCCATCCTGCCTCAGCCGAGGAGAGGAAGGGCGGAAAGCGAAGGGAGGAGGCGAAACCAGCTTCAATTTAACGAAGAGACAGCAAACTGGTCACCTCAGACTCAGTCCTGAGCACGGGGCTAGCTGGGCAGCCAGGACCCCCAGACCCTCTCCGAGAGCCCCCGCTCCCGTGCCCCACTGCCTCGCCCCCCTCACGCCCCGTCTCTCACCAGCCTGGGTGGTGTCGCTGAGATCGTGGTTGGCGGCGCTGGCCCGCGGATAGTCCCGGAGTTTTCTGCCGCTCAAACTGAGGGTCCCGCTGACCGCCGCTTCTTCTAGGGCTCTGTCCAAGGAGCGGCTCCAGGAGCCCGGAGCCGAGGGACCAGGCGGAGCGGGACAAGCCGCGGGCATCACGGCAGAGCCGCCCTCCGGCGCCGCCATTTCCCCGCCACAGCCCGCTCGGACAGCGCATGACAGAGCGCGCGGCAGGGGCGCATGCGCGGCCGCCGCCGCGCGAACGCCGCGTCAAAGCGCCCGGGGCCAGCGCGTTCTCGGGGCGCGTCCTCCCGCCCGCCTCCTCAGGCGGCGTGCGAAGGGGGCCCCCGCCCCTGGACACGCCTCTACACCTGCTGAAACTGTTAAAAATCCTAGTTCACCCGCCAAGGTGGGATGTCACAGGTTGGCTTTTGGGTGAGCATCACTCACAGCTGCTGGGGCCCGTTCCAGCAGCAAACCAAGGGTAGAGTGCGTACATCTCAGCTAAGCGGGAAATGAAACAACTGCTTCACGTTTTCTAACTTAAGGATTGATGACATTAAAAGGTCACACCCTTTGCGACATCCTAATAAATACCATCTTGCCCTGCTGCTTTCACTGACTCCACTTGATGCTGCAGCCAACACACCTGAGCTGGTAATGAAGAACAAAGGCTGTCAATATCTAAGTAATCACAATGCAATAGAAAGGCAATCACAATATTTAACACCTTATCAAATATATTTACAGGCAGTATTTTGTCCTGCATTGACAATTAATAGCATTTCCACTGCATGTGCCTCCTGCTGGCACAGCATTCCCAGACACGGCCGCGGAAGCTGCTCGGGCTCCTGCAGCACAAGGTGTTGATGACAGCGATTCTCGCTATCAAGACATGTCACAGCAACAATCAGTGCTTGGACTGACACATCGGGTATTCTCATCACATCAAACCACTAAATTAGGCAGTGCTACTGAAACATTAATTAGTAGCTGACACATTTAAATGCAAGTGAGCCTCTACTGTGCCACTCCCAAGAAGTGCTTCCTTGTCTGAGTATTAAGAGAGTGAGCCCTCTTTTATGTTAGGTTGCTTCCTGCTGTGAGCTTTGAAATATTTAATAAAAATTTAACCAGTAAGAACCCCTTGCAAGCTATCAGAAAATTCACATAACCAGGTTACTGCCCAGGTGGTTATAACAGGAACAAGACAATATGAAACCTGTAACTTTTTATTTAAAAAAAAATTAACAGCTTCAGAATAGATCAAATGTAGTAACTTCTCCAAAAAATACCAAAAGGTACAGTGTAAAGCATCTTCTCATTAAATACAAACTAGCATTTTTTGATGCACTGCATCAATGTTTTGCATCTAGGTTGATGCAAAAGAATTTTTTTTGTTGCATCCTGGCACATGGAAAATGTATACACTGAAACAGGATGACTGACTACACTTCATCTACTCAAACTCTAACAGTGGGACATTTATTAAAAAAAAAAATCCTACTAGTAATTGAGAAAGAAACCTTAACACCATTACATTTAGTTTGCTTCTAAGGTATATTTTTCAACATTAAAAATAAGGGTTTAAGTCCTATTTAGCTTAGCATCAGAGTGCACTCTGACTTCAAAACTATACAAAAAAAAGCCCTTCTGCTGTCAAATGCTCTTCAAGGCTGAACTTGCCAGTATATGCTAGTTAACTTGGAATCTGAGATAAAAACACAAGGAAACCAACTCTGTCCAATGTAAATTCTTCAAGAATGTGAAAAGGAGTTAAACCAGCTTCAAACACCATAAACATTCCTGGATGCAGCAAAGCCAGCCACTCTTCTGCCTGACTGTACCTAACCCTCCCTGCCAAAGAGCAGTGCCAAGATCACCAGTTCCTGGTCTGGAAGCAATTCTGAAGAGGTGCCTCACTTTTAGGGATTATATAAATTCAGATTGAGGATGCCCCAGTTGTTACTGTCCTGCATATTCTGATGCCCAAAGCTATGCTTAAAGCAGGTGGCTACATGTTCCTCCCTAATGCCTTACACATGCTGGCAAACTGAGGGCTTTCCTCCAGCAATGTTCCTCAGTTTCAGACATTTCCAGATGTCTGACCACTTCGGATCAGCTTCACATCTTACCTCTCTTTGGTATAAACAAACAAGTGCCATGAGATTACTTGCCTCCAGCTATTTTTAAGAGTCAGAGAAAATGCTCTGGGGCAAGGTATGCAGGATGAGAATCCAGTATCTGGGAGGGTAAGAAACTCTACCATACTGCTGACTTCCTTGTGAACTGCTGTATTTTCTCCTATCAAATTATTCAAAAACATTACGTTATTGCATTAAGTTTGTGAAAAACCTTTCAAAGAGAAATAAAAATCAAAATTTTAAGAAGAAGACAGATAAACTCCATTTACAGAGGAGGATGATGAAGTTGAGCTATTTGGAATATAAAGGACTCTCACACTGCCTCTGCAGTATTCCTCCAATATGGTATATGGTCTGGACCACTTTTAAGGATAAGAGTAGAATAGTCTCCATCCCAGTTACAAATTTTGGGTCTCAGCTAACAGCTTTATTCGTGAACGTGAGGATGCAAAACAGTTTTCAAGAAAGGAAAAAAATGGAACTTTAAAAGCACAAAGAAGTACAGAACCAATGCTCCCATGAAAAACGCCTCTACATCGCTACCAAAGTATCCATGGACTGAGGCTCTGTGCTAAACTGGAGTCTGAAAGAGAGCTCAAAGGCAGTCCCTAAAAAACCCTAAAATGGGGTTTGTAATTAAACACTTAAACAATCTTTACTAAAACAGAGGGGTCAAAGAACTCAGCTGGGCAACAGAATCTTTTCCAACCAGGTGATGGTGCCACTATGGTGGATCAGTTTCTCTCCACTTTTTCTCCCTCAGGGCATCAAGTCTTTTACCATTCCAAGTAAAAGTAATAAAAAGAGATAGCTCTGCCACCATCTTAGCAAGATGTCTGGAGAATTCTAGTGACATATGCTGTATTCTTCTGCCCACTTTTATCTCAGGGTCTTAGGTAGGTGGGCTCAATGCCCAAGTCCATCTGCCAGGTTAGCCCACTGTTACAAAACGGCTTCCTTTGTTCTGAGACAGTGCTGTTCTCTGCTCCTTCAGGATCCCAAATCGTTCGTTCAACGTCATCCCTGTCTGAAAAATAAAGTCATTTAACGAAAACTTTAAAGGTGTTGGGTTAATTTAATCAAAGTAATGAAGACAGAATAACTTTTTCTTTAGTCTGTATCATCACTTGACTCCTTAGTTGCCTCACTTAGCTATTTTGTCACTTCCCACACCATTTAAAAATCAGATTGGACTACACATCAAGAGCTTGCATTCTCAGAATTCACTGAGAACACAAGGTATATAATGTCAATACTCAAAGCCTACTCAAAATATTGTAAGTTAAACTGAGGACAGACAGACTGAAAAAAGGAACTTCCAGTACACATTTCCCCACACAGATTTTCTGCAACTTCAACAAATGCAGTATTTTTACCATTTTAATGCAGGTTGTTTTCCAGCTTACTCAGCTGAGGCAACAAGCTGAAGTCTAATCCAAAAGTTCAATTAATTTTACAGTACAGTGGTAGACCATTTCTGACATACTTCTTATTCCTGATGGAACAAATGAAAATCAATGCCCTGACTCCATGCAGTTTTCTACAGCTGGTACTAAAGAGCTGATTACAAGAACAGCATCTAACTCTGTTACCCTCTAAGAATTCCTTCAATGACAGCATTAGGATTGCTGTACCAAATTGCCTGTGTACATGGAACCTGTGAAAAATTGCTCCTTTCAAGCTGTTACATCATCACATTTAATTTTTTTTCCTAGATGGACAGCAAAAGTTGCCCTATAAGTTCGGCTGCCAGGGTTCCATGCAGGTCACACAGCTGAAGGCAGCTCGTCCCTGAATTACTCACAGTTGCTGATATAAGCACAGCAGGAACACTAGAAGCCTTTTAGAAATATTCAACATTTTAAATCCCATTTAAATCACGTGGGCATGCAAGGCACAAACTAGAAGAACAGGAACAGTGAGTTTAGCTACTTGCTTGAAGTTACACAGCAAGTTAGCAGAAAGACCGGAAGTGGAAACCAAGTAGTCACTGGTTCCCTCTTTCTGTCACTAGCGAGTGTAGGAGGAAAGTGCTTCCCTCACTGGCTTTTATTCAAACTACTTCCACAGTTATGAAAACTGCATTTACCTGTTTTCCAACACTATTTATATCAAACTGCAATGGAACACCTTTTGGAATCTTCTTCTCTTCAGACTGGTCCCTCTTCATCAGAAATGGTGGCACAGGACTACGAGTTAATCGTAATTTCTGGGAACTGTGAAAGAAGAATGTTACAAAGGACATGACAAACCTGTGTTTTATGCAAGAAAGCCTTAATGCTGACAGAGATATGTGTTTTTCATCAAACCATTTGACCAGGCTGGCTGAAGAGCTGGAGGGCACAAATTCAAGTAGGTAAGTCAGGCAGAACTAAAAAAGGGACCATTTGTTATTGTTATCAGACAGAAGAGTCCCAACAGGAAACCATCCTATTTTTTATCTGCAATTCTACTGACAAACACGTAATTTGCGTTTAATTAATCCTCTAAATACAAAAAATAAAAATCAGTACAGTCTTCCTTACTTATAAAATGCTACCAAGAAAATGCTACTCAGACATTTTTAAAATATACCACCTATAAACAACAGTACCATCAACTTCCCGAAGACAAATACAGCAATGCTCTCTTTAAGCATAAGTCCAGCAGTATTTTTATGAATCAGGAAGGAACTGTTACCATCACTCATCAAGTAGGTGCTCATTCATTTCAACCCAGAGAGGGGCAGAAAACAGCTACGACATGGCCTGACTTGGAAGGGACAGACAAGGTGAAAATCTAGCAGCCCACCACTCTTCCACTCTGTACAGCACATCAAGCTCCTAACTGGGAGATGATGTGTGAGATCCAGCTCAAACACAGCTCAGAAACACTCAGAAAGGGGCCAGACTTAAAAGCCTTCACAAGAAGCTGTGACTTTGAGGTCACCTGAAACTCTAGCAGCAAGGAACTTGCTAAATGGTTCAAAGCAGCAATTTCATTTATGTTCAGAACATTTCAGAACTTATTTGAAAACTCACATTGGGCTTATGATTGCTCCTGGGTTGTCAATAGACACAGTCAGGATCCCTCCACTTGTGGTAGAAGTTCGCCATCTAGTTTGAAAACACAAAAATCACTTACAAAAACTGCAAAGATTTCAGTCAGGGTATCTTTAAAGGTATGTCCAAAATACTGGCCAGCAAAGAATGTGCAAGCTTTCAGAAGGTTGGCCAGTACAAAGACCACATGCAGCTACAAGACACTTGGCTACTGAATCTTGTACCTTTTACATTACCTACATCTATTCAGGAGAGCACTAAATCACATGCTGTCAAGGTGCACCACAACTACATCACTGACCCAAGAGTTCACTTTTTTAAAACATTCAGTTTCCTTGCAACAGATGGGGCCAAAATGGCCCTAACAGCAAATCCAAGAGGTGACAGACTGCACTCTGTGGCACCTGCTGCTTTCTCAGCCTGTTATATTCCCAAAGAAACACCCTGCAAAGAGCCCAGCAGGCACAGAATGATATGGGAAGAGTGTGTGGGGGAAGAGCCCAGTGGCCTCATTGGGCTCTGCTTTTTTCATTTCTAAACTACTTCACAGGCTTATATGCATATTAAATAAAAGGAAAATTACAACAAGAGCTCAGAAGAACATTGACATTTGAATTTTTCTTCCAGTCTATGCAGTATTCATGAGTGCTAGAGATTAGAGTGATCCTCTTACCACCTTCACCCTCATTCCTGCAAATGTCTTATGCAAACCAACTCCTCCTGGTTAAATTAGAAGATAATTTAGGAAATAACTGAGAATAGGGAGAGGATCACTGTCACTCTAGTTGATGGGCCTAGAAGGGAAAAAATTCACCCCCCTTTATTATCATAGCCAGGAAGTCTGAGCTAAAATGCAAATCTTATGTGTTACAAAACTGAAGTTTTCCAAATTAGATACTTACTGACGAGTTCTCTTTACTGTCTGATTATCAAGATCATCTGTTGACTGCACTTGGGCCTGCACCTGAAAACACATCAATACAGACACCAGATTTGAATACTGTTTCAATTCCTACTGCAGCAGCTGGAAATACAGAAGTTCAAAAATATAAGTTTAAAGCTGTTTGTACACTCTGCACAAACAGGGTTGTACTTTCAGAGGGACTTCAAAGATAAGAGTCCTCTGACCTCCATAAGACACTGAAAAGGAATTACTTTAAGAACACAAAATGATTTAAACAGAACTGCCAATACAGCAATGGCAACATTTTGGAGGACTATATCAGCCTAAGATATATCAAAATGTTACTATACTAGCAAGAAAAGTCTGTCTAGTTCCTGATCCTGTCTGTAATTTTGCAATCCATCTGAAAGGAAAACAGCAGCTACTTACAGTCACAACTATGGCAGACATAGAATGAGGGCACAAATAAAAACTAAAACCACCACTTTTCATTCACTGTGCACTCTCTAATCTCTCGATCCTACTAACTAAAAAATCCTTAAATAACCAAAATAACTGAAATAAATAACCCCAAAGTAACTAAAAAAGCAAACCAAAATCAGATTCTAAAATGTATTTCTGTTCTATTCTTCACCCAAAGGCAACTTCTGAAAGCTGGGCAGTGCTTTCTGACATTAACTTTTAAAAGGAAAAATTAATACCTTGTAACTACCCTGAAACAGGGACAAGTTTCATGCCCCTCAGAATAGCTCAATTGCACTGGAATGTGAAGCAAGGCTCAGTGGATTACAGTAACTAGAGAACAAGTGCACTTCCCTAGAAGAACCTGTTGCTA
Organism: Aphelocoma coerulescens; assembly: GCF_041296385.1. Classification (NCBI taxonomy): domain Eukaryota; kingdom Metazoa; phylum Chordata; class Aves; order Passeriformes; family Corvidae; genus Aphelocoma; species Aphelocoma coerulescens. The sequence goes on along the minus strand of NC_091023.1, from coordinate 17,086,837 downwards.
TTTCCCAGTCCACCTGAAGTTTCTACTTAGATTTGATATTTGAAGTTGATTCACTAATATAACTGTTACAGGTTAGCTTAGAACCTGTGGTACAATTGCCTTGTTCTTCCAAAATCTGTATTACCTTCAGGCCCCTTCTAAACAGGAAAGTTGCTTGACGAGTATCTTTCTGCTGATTTAGTTTGTTTCCAATTCTGACAAAAGTGGATGGCATGTTATTCCTGTAATATTTATTAAAAAATATAGTTATAAAAGGCTCCACAGGGAACACCTTAGAGAGGATACTATGGAAGTCAAAGAAATGCCCAAAACATCCAGAAGGCCATCTGCAGTGCTGCCTCTTTGAGGCTGGATGCTTCAGTTGGGATAGTCTCCTTACACACTAAGAATGAAACACATCACTCATAAATGGAGAAATCACTGTTTGAAGCCTAATGTTCATACAACACAGGACAATATGGTCATTAATTCTGCTCTTCACTTTGCTGAGTATCCTCCAGCACTTTAAACATTGTCGATTAGATGAAAAAAAATTAAAATTGATACGTATAAAGGAAGTTTGTTTAGTTTTCATGATATGGTCACATAGTGAAACCCACTTCGGTTGCAGTTGGTAACACGTGTTAATTCCAGCACAAATAAAACATGCAATGGCTTCCCTGAAGCTGCAGATGGCACCAGCTTCCATAAAGGCATTTAGAAAGTTCACTAAACCATGGCTGACACTTCTGAGCTATCAAAATCCATAGTGGGCATTTCCATACAGCATCATAAAACACAGAATAGTTTGGGTTGGAAGGGACCCTAAGGAGCCCCTAGATTCAACCCCCCTGCCATGGGCAGAGACACCTTCCACAAGATCAGGTTGCTCAAATATAGGCTGCCTGTGATTTAACTGAAAGCAGAATACCACGTGCTCAAAAATAGAGGTACTTCCTGAGTGCTCTACATTGTAACAAACATCTGGCTTTATAGTGAGACCATGTCTGTCACATTCTTGGCTTCCAGATTTGTAGAACTTCACCCACAAGGTGGTCTTGACCATATTGTTACTGCCAGTACCTATTGTCTTCTCTTAGCCTCAGTCCTGTCAAACAAGATTCACTACGGAAAGTTGCCAAGGAGTGTTCAAAAAGCAGACTTGGTATTTTACCTCCTGTTTAGCAGGGCAGGCCTCCTGAGGGCAGGAGCTTGTTTTCTCTGCATTTCAGATTGTCTCTGCAGGTTTGTTTTCCTTTTCAAGACTGGGTAATTCCGTTGTGCATTCTTAAAAACCAACAAACATATACAGCATAATGTATACTCTACACACACAAACATTTTTCTTTCAGTTTCCATTTACAAACTGTGATTAGAATACACTTGGCTTTGCCTACCTTTCACAGTCTAGTGTAATTTGAAAATACCTTCTACAATTTCATGAATTCTATATTCTGCACATCCTCAGAAAACAAAAAGCATCAGACATTAGCAGCTATTTTTTCATTACCATATCTCCCCAAACTAACAAAAATCCATGCTCCACATGTTTTAAAATTAGTCTTCTTCTTAAATCTGAAAGCAATCCCCATTCTACAATACTGAATGAGATGAAGCAGGCAACAATGCACTGGAGCAGTGCAGAGAAGGGAGCCTACTGATGGAGTTTAGTATTCTGCAAAAACTTTTGTTTTTGTAACAGCACATGCTTAGCATTTGCAAGTTGGCTGAATCACTGGTCTGTAAGAAAACCAATTTTCCTCATAAAATACACTAATTCCCTCCATACTCACACAGAATATACTTCTGTACTTCAACTCTCATGACTTGCAACCCAACTAAGCATTAGAAACTACTTTCACACCTAGTCATTATCCAGCCCACTCAAAACAAACAAGAACTCAGCTAACACATTCTCAATTCGATAAAAGCTTGTACTGTATATCTCCATTTTATATTTCAGTAACAGTGTTCTGAAACGCTCATCTTTCATTTTTGTAACCTGTTCTGACACGAATCACCAGGTTGCATTAATTACCTTCTCACTCAGTGGCTGTCTGTTCAGAGGACTGATTCCTTTGTGTGACCCCACAGCTTTCTTGGCTGCCAGGCCAGTTATGACTCCGTAAGAACGCTTCTTCCCTGCTATCTTCTTTCTGCGCCCCAAACGATTCTTACCATAACCTGCAACAAGCACATAAAGTTCAACAATTCCTCCTGGAAGAAAAAGATTAATGCTTTAAGATGCCTTTGCAGGCAGCACAAGTTATTTGGCTGCACACTTCAAGCCTTAGAGTGGAGGTCACAACTACTCTTGAAGACAATTTGGTCACTCAGTTGTTTTAGCAGGTCTGGCCCAAGCCCCAGCACAGCAATGATCAGCTTCTCATACAAAGCATAGCTTTGCTCTAGCTCATTGCATTAATTTCTGTTGAAAATGTCTTATTCAACATGTCTACAGGAAGAACTTACGAATCTTCTAGCATAGAAAACTACCAAAATACTCTGAAATGGGACTTCATCAAGTACTGAGTAATATAAAACCAAACCAAACAAAAAGTCCCTCAGCTTCCTACTCATTCAGCAAACTTCAAATTGCCAGTTTAATTTAGAAGGAAAAAAAAACAAAATAGCTTCAAAGATTATTTATTTAAATCAGTGGTTCCCAAGACATGACTTAAGAGGAAAGAACATAGCAATTGGCCCACAAAATCACATTAAACAGCACATGAATTGTATCACATCTGAAGTGTTTTCAATTTGAAGTCTGCATGGCAGTGCAGCCAAACTGAGGATTGAAAACAGCTTTTGAATATAAAAGGCTTGTAAGTCTGAGGTCTGTAGTACCTCCAGTTACCAGGGTTTGATTAACCCTGTCTGGAGTCATTTAGCTTCATGCTATGAATACAGAGCATGTTCAAATTTTGTCGCCAAGCACCCTCCTCTCTAGAACCTCAGATGGAAAAACAAATTTAAGACTAAGGAGTCAGCTCTCCAGCAACAGACACATCTAGTTTTAACATATCTGACTTAACAGCACTGATAATAAAGCTGTGCTTCCTCATGGCACAAGCCATGACATGAGGTAAGCCACCGATCAGAACCCAGCTCAGATCAATTTGCCATGGAGAACTGCTGTGTACACACATTTTGTGGCTGGTTAGCAAATGCTCTTCTTTTCCAAGAGAAAAGCTGAGAAACAGGGCTGTTTAGGCTGAAATGGACCTCACAAGCTCTACAGACCAACCTCTGCTCAAGTAAATGAAAACATCCAAGTTACCTCAGGCTGCACAGGGCTTTGTGCAGTTGCATTCTGTGTATCACCAAGGACAACTTTTATTTAAATGAACAATGCTCCTCTCTCTGTTTTTACCCCCAAAAGCTGAATAGAATCCCATCTCAAGTTCCTCTCTTCTTTCCAGAAAGTTTGGCAGCCACTTCTAAAACCACAAGGAATTGAACACTGTGGATCATTTGTGGTTTCTGAAGTTGTCCACAGAGGATTTGCTACTTATCCAAGTAACTTCAATAGCAAGAGAGTAGCAATAAATCTACTGGTAAGCTACTAATAACTAGAATGCTCAGAAAAACTATTTAATGTCACCTTCTGCTTAAAAACAATACAAGAGATTTGTTTTCAATGGGAGAAAACGTGCAGAGCTGTATAGGAGGGAACAGTTGAATATATTCACAATGTTTCAAGATGTCAGGAATCTGGCAATTTTACAAAGAAATTGTTTGCTTTTTCCTAGAACATAGGCAGGCAAGCTGGTAAGGTTCCAGCAGAGAAAACTAACTGCCCAAAACAGTAGTATTTAGAGTTTCATGTTTACAGGTCAAGTTTCTCCTAAAATTCTAAATCCTAATACTTGTTTCTTTCGTGCTCTTTTGATGATAAACAACTGCACTTGACAACTGCAATTATAAACAGAGCCTACATGTTCGATAATCTACAACTTAAATTCACTTACTCTTCACCCACACAAATATCCTCACACTTGGGCTGAGAGATGTAAATTTTTTTCCAGTCCTGTCACCAATTTATTATAGACGTACAAGTAACACAGTTGTGTAGGCCTGCATAGAAACCAAAACTCCTCTGAGCCCTGAGTAACACAACATTCCACTGATCCCTAAGGACATTTGTGTCTAAGATACTAAAGAGGAGCTGCTGCTACAACAAACACTAAGCAAGACAAAGATAACACAGGGATCATTGTGAGTATACCAGACAGAGGTGTCTTTGTTTTAAAGGAATGCTACTAAACAAGAAATTGCATGAATTAACCTAAACACCTAATTAGCTCATATTGAGGTGGTAAGCTTTCTTTTCAGACAGCATTTTTCCATATTTTGATCATCTGTATTAAATAGATACTTTTCAAAACTAATTGCAAGCAAAACCAGCCTGTACTTCAAGCAGGAACTATCCACGTACTGGATTAAAGCCTAGGAATCATTCTCAAATGACTCCTGTGTATCAAAAACCCCATGAGTTACTCAGGGGAACCTACAGCAAAGCTGTTATTGTGCACTTTTCCTCTCTTCACTCCCTGCCTATATGGCTTTTTTCCCCTTTTTATATTCCACTGTTAAAACACTGGCTTCTCCTTTTTGTATTCTACTGTAAAACCATTGGCTTAAGAAGGCTGACACAGTACTTCCTTTGCATCTCAAGCTCTTACCAGGAAAAGCCAACTCACACTCTGCACTACCCATTTAAATATCCCTGAGCCAGCATCACAGTCTGCAGTAGCAGATACTTTGGGGAGGCCTACAAAGAGAATTCTACCCAGCAAATATGAATATGCTTTTCTTTTGCACAAAGCTCTGAGCTCTGGCAAGGCCTCCACATCTCCCAATACACAGCCTTTGGCATAAGCACTTGTTCTGTCCATCTCTGAGAAGGGGCAAAGTATCATCACAATTTCAAAAATTAAAATTAATTTGAAGAATCAGAAAGCAAGCCAATTCTTCCCCGAGTCAAAGACAGTCCCTCAAGCATCTAAGCTCCCTGGTGGCCAAACGTCAATTACTTTCTCACACTGAATCAGAAACAAAACCAAATAGATTTAAAAAAACCCTGAATTATAATCAAAAGCGTGACATATTATACTATTTGAAAGACACATGAACTGGCCATGTCAATCCACACATTTCATTATGCTACCTTTCAATTCAAAAAAGATAATATGTAATCCATGTTATGTTTGGCACACATACCTTTCTGCTGTTGGATTCCCCACTTGGAGCCTTGTGAACTAAACTGTCGAGCTCGATTCTGCTGAAGCCCTCTTTTTATTTTGGGAGAATATTGCTTTCTCTCTTCTTTCTTGTTCAGCTTGATTATATCGTCTACAAGAAGAAAAAAGAAAAACTGACATACTGTATAAAATTTGACATACTGAATAAAAACCCCGAGTAGCCTGGAGTCACAGGAGACAGACCAGTCAATCCTGCAAAGGCAGCACATACAAGTTAAGGTTCCAGAAACATTAGCACTACAAACATCCAGTCCCTGTTACGTCTTACAGAACTTACTTTATAATACGATGCCCCAGCCAAAGGGAAGCAGTTGCTTACATCCAGACAATGCAAGAGGCTTGGAAGATCATGGCATTAAGCCCAGCACTAAATTTTAATTTGAATGACTCCATTAGTTTTTGTATATTGTTAAAGAAAATGTAAATCCAATCTCATCCCCAGACTTTGCAGAGTCCAGATAAAATGTCAATTCCAGCCTTAGTTCTTTCATCCTAAGCTACTTAAAAAAGATCACACAGAGATAACATCAGTTATCTTCAGATGTTCACCAAGGCTGAAATGATGGGGAAAAAAGCAAGCAAGACATCTCTTCCCAGGAATCTACAATCCAAAGCAATCACCTTATCTATTGTTCAGGGAAACCATCTCAGAGAAGTTATTAATCAGTTCAAGAATGTGCGAGAAACAAGCTGACGAAAAGGGAACAGCAGGTCTGTCCAGTGCAAATTATGCTACACCAGTTTGATTTCCTTCACTGACCTGGTAGCCAGCTCAGAAGGGAAGAGCAAAGCAAAAGGTGTGGCAGCTTTTATCTGTCAGCTTGTTTACAAGAACACCTTAAAGGAAATTGTCAAATTGTGTTTACTGCATCTTTATCATGAGAGCACAACTCATAAAAAATGTCATGTTTCAATAGGGAACCTCCACAAATATGTGGACAGTCTTTTTTCAGTCAAGGAGAGATGGAAATGTGGTTACTGTGTTTGTGGCTGAGTTCAAATGGACTAATACGGGGTAGAACAGAGAAAACTGTAAAAAACATAAATTCCAAAATCACAACACTGTTATCCAATGGTCTGCATCCTGTTAAAGGAAAGCTAAGAGAAAATTAGCTCACTTTGCCGCAAGAATGATTGAATTTCAGATAAAATCTACTAGGACAAGGAATACTGACACAGGTTACTCAGGGTTTGGTATCTACAGCATCTTCTTTACCAAAGGGGTTGTCCCTGAAGCAAGGATTCCAAACTATCCTTTTATACACAAAGGAAACCAAAGCCACTTCAAACACTTCATGCTTCACAGTTCATCTGCTTCATCTTAAATCCTATTTTTGCAAGCTACTGCACACAAGATTACAACTTTTTAAACAAAAGCACTTAAGTTTCATAAGTATATTAAGGACATATGGGACTTCATGCATTTGTTAGAGCAGCCACACTGAAGCCTTCTCCTATCTTTCCTGCGATCAGAGACCACAATTACAGCTAGAACAGCAGAGTCATCAATCATACCAAACAGTATCAAACTGGAAGCTCAGCTGCAGATGAGCTGCACATAACACAACCATGTTTAATCTTTATTACAATATGAGAATTTACTCAACACCAAGATCTCAAATCTTAAAATCTTCTAGATTAAAGTCATGTCAGTTTCTTTGATATCACACTAGATGTGGGACTGCATCTCCTCTTTGGTTATACCAGACACAGACACATTTGGGAACAGCAGCCATGGGTGACAGGGACACACCTGCTTCACAACACCACTTTAGAAATAAAACATCCTCATGACACTACAATAGTCCTTTGCAATCTGCTATTAGCTAATGGCCAGGACATGTAGCAGTGACTGACTGCAAGGCTGACTTGGCCAGGAAACATCAAAATATCTGAAAACACAACGAGCCAGGATCAATAATTCTATTAGCAATCCTGAAAACAAAGACTGTGTGCTGTAAATAAAAACAGATTTATAGTTTTCTATGAATGCTATAACACTACATTCAAACTCTAAGCATCATTTCACAAGATATCTCCACTGCACAAACAAAGAAGTCCACTGAATTATTTACAGAGGGAAAAATTGCACAAATCCTCTTATTTTACGGTGGCCTACAAAGGCCAAATCCCCCATTAATAACTTCAGTTTACACTGTGATTCTGGTTTTTGAAGAAAGTCTCCTGACACCACCAATCTATCATGCTCTGGTAGCATCACAGAGCAGCCTTGGAGTGTACAAAACCAATTTAAAATTTTTTTTTCTAATAAAAGTAAACTGGAAGATGCAGCCCACGAACACACAAATTGTCCCTGACTGTTAAGGGAACTCAGCACACAGGACCAGAAGAGAACTTCTCTGAGATACCTCACTGAAGTATCTACAGTGCGGATGTCAGTTTCTCGGACATGCTGGAGACACAGCTCTGCAGGTTTGTAATGAGTCTGTGCAACTTCCTAACACACACACCCTGCAATAGGAGGGCAGGGGACAACGGGGTAGATTATCACAGGAAAGTACGTGGTAGACGCGACGTCATGCTTGGTGTGACTGGTCTTTTACTGCAAAGGGGTTAGACGGGAGACTTGCCACTGCCGACTTCCAAACCTGAGAAGAATAAAAAGGCCAGGCCAGCTGAGAGACCACCAAACCTCCCCCATGCCTGTTGTTACAAGCCCCAGGCGAGGCCCTGGAACGCTCCCCGAGGGCTACCCAGCCAAAGGCCCAGGTACCGAGGGCCTCACTGGGCCGAACGCAGGCAGCGCCCCGGGCTGCGGCCTACTCAGACCACCAAGCGGCACAAAGGGGCCCCGGCTCTTCCCCGCCACGGATCGCAACCCCCGGGTCCCCGCTGCTCCCGATGACACGGCCGGGACTCCCGGCCGGGACTCGCTCCCGTGCCCAGCCCCCGGCGCCACCCGCGCCCCTCCTGCGCTCCCGCTGTGGGAGGGTCCCGTCCTTTCCCCTCCCCACCCCCCCGCCCTCGTTGGTTCCGCCCGCGCCGGTGCCCGGCACGGCCCCGTTGGTTCGTTCCGCCCGGCCCCGGCGTTTGGTTCAGCCCGAGCCCCCCGCCCTGTCGCCCACAGCGGCCGCCCCAGTCCCGCTCCTCACCCAGGGACATGTCGATCTTCTCCAGGCTCTCGCCGCCGCCGTGCCGGGCTCCCGCCGCGGCCGAAGAGCCCGGGAGCGGTGCCGTAGCCCCGAACGCGCTCATGGCCGCCTCCCTCAGAGCGGACCACCCCCCGGCCGGTCCCGCGCATGCGCAGCAGCTCCGCCCAGCCCAGGGCACAGACGCCCGCGGTGGGGAGCGGCGCTGCCGCCCCTGTGGCACCGCGCCTCCTGGCGGCCGGGAGGAGCAGGTACAGCGGGCGGGGGGCGATGCCGGGGGGCGATGCCGGGGGGCGATGCCGGGGGGCGATGCCGGGGGGCGATGCCGGGGGGCGATGCCGGGGGGCGATGCCGGGGGGCGATGCCGGGGGCGCGGGGACCCGCTGGGAGCTGGCGGCCGCTTCCAGGAGGGGCTTCTCCAGAGGCAGTGTCCTTGGGAAGAGTGAGTGGCACATCGGGCTGGGGCCGGCGAGTAGCGGGGGGCCTGGGCAGGCAGGGTGCGGGGTGCAGGGGGCTGGCGGACAGGGACGTTGTGCCGCAGGGCACGGAGTCCTGGGCTGGCTGCAGACCTGATGGAGTGCTGAGATGGGCCACGGCGGTGATTGGAAGCATGGAGCCCCTCTCCTATGAAGACAGGTTGAGGGATTTGGGGGTTGTCAGCCTGGAGAAGACAAGGCTCCGGGAGATCTCATTACAGACTTCCAGTACTTGAAAGGGCATATAGGAAAGATGGGGACAGATTTTTTCAGCAGGGTTTGTTGCAATAGGACAAGGGGTGATGGCTTTAAACCGAAAGAGGGTCGATTTAGACTGGCTATATATATAGATGTATCTCATTTTTTACAATGAGAGTGGTAGAACACTGGCACAGATTGCCCAGGGAGGTGGTGGATGCCCTATCCCTGGAAACACTCAAGGTCAGGTTGAATGTGGCTCTGAGCAGCCTGATCTAGTTGAAAATGTCCCTGGTCATGGCAGGGAGGTTGGACTACATGACCTCTAAATGTCCCCTCCAATCCAACCATTCTGTGTTGCCGGGTAGGGAAGGGTGTTCAGCTGAGAAGCTGAAAATGTGCCTTTGCCTGTTCCCCCAGTGCAGTTGAGAGAAATAATCTGTTCTGTGAACAACAAAACCAATGCAGGGTGGTTTTGAGCAGAATTATATTTTCAAATGTCAAACAGCAGAGTTCAAACCAGGTTTCTGTTTCAAAATACCATGTAAGGCTTAAAATTACTACTTAAACCCAGAACAGCTTGTCCATAGATACTTTGTTCTCTTTGGGTTCTTTTCAGAGTTGTTATCTTCTCCAGTTTTTGGTCAGAATCATGTGACTGAGAAATTCAGAAGAGAAATTGTTTTTTTAACAAGGAATCTAGTGAAGCCTTTCCCTCCTCCCTGTGTATTTGCAGTCTTTGGAGCTGTGGGTATTGGTGGGTCAGCAGTACACATGTGCCTAGTGGGCAGCTGGCTGCTGCCAAACAAGTTACATGTAACAGGGCTACATCTTTTTTACACAACAGCATTTTCTTCATTTGACACTCCATTACAGTTAAGGGATAGTAATTATCTCTGGAATCTTTACATCTTGCTCATGGTTGGTTGAAATTGGTGAGCTCCAGAGACAGAAAAGGAAGGAGCAGATGGACTGACAAGGTGATCACAGAGAATGAACTTCCTTCAGAAGCCAGGCAGTAAAAGTTGAAAGGAAAGTCCACATCCATTTCCTGTGCTCACAGTGGTCACCTGGCGTTACTGTCCATGTCTCCCCCAGTTTTCTGTGGAAGCTGTTCTGAGACTGCCATTCTAAAGGTGACTTCCCTCGCCATGACCAAAGGACAGCTCGTTTTAGGGTCTGCCTGCCTTGCCTCCAGAGGGGGAGCTCCATACCGAGACTGCAGCGACTGTATTGCAGATGCCCTTGGGTAGGGATAATTATTTCCATACATGACCTTGCACACACCTCCTTCCAGCAGGAACACTCCACATTTCTTTAATTGCCCACATATTCCATATGTGCATTTGCTAAAATAAACACTCTGTGGCAAGTGCAATATCCCAAGTACCTGAGACACAACGAGCTCCTGTGCATGTAATCCCTGTCACAGCTCTGTCTTGCTGTGCTGGGAGCTACCTGCACTGAAATACTGTGCAGGCCTTAAGAATGGGAGATCTTTCTAGGAGTGTTACCATGACAGGCAAGAATAAGAGGAGTGAGTTGAGGCTTTCTGTCCTCAGCTGTGTCCTGTACTAGACTGTTGACAAGGCCTTGCTCTCTCCATCTACACTCTTTATCAATCTCTTTTAAAATAAGGCCAAAAATGTGTTTCTGGATGTTCCTCCTGCTGCTTTCTACTGTCTAGAAGAGAACGGCTCAGTTACTGTCACAGGACACCTCCAGCTAGTGAGAGATTTTCCTTCAGGCAGGAGAAACTCGTGACCCCAGTGCTGGATGCTGACAGTTCCACCCTGTTTTCTTCTCTGTGTTCTCCATGGGCAGCAGAACTTCAGACACAGAGTCTTGGACTCACAGATTTGATAACTTTTGATAACATTTTCCCCCAGATGACAACTGAGATTGGATGACAAGTGATGATGACAAGTAGGAGGTTCTTATAATCAGGCTACATTTCTGAAGCAAATATGCTATTGCCAGATTACCAAGAACTACTAATAATAGAGGTGCCAAAAGATGTATTTTAAAAAAAGCCTTAAGTCAAATTTCTGTGAGGCTGTAGGGTGCAGCTCCATCTGGGGACTGCATCACACCAATAAACAAATGCTCTGTTTACCCCAAACAAACATGTGAACTGCAAAGGTGGCAGATGCTGCCTGTCCTCGTGACAAGTGGAAATCAGACAAAATCCATGAGTTGTATTTATTATCCAAACAGGACACCAGCTGTCTGCTGCTCAGCACAACAGAAAACCAGGCAAAAGTTGTGATCCTGAAGAGTATTTTCTTTCTGTGCTCAAAGTGGCTGGGGATCACAAAGGCAACCATGCAAACATCAGCTCTTGGTTTGCTGTGTGGCTCTTGGGAGTGCGTCAGCATCCAGCCAAGTGACAAAGCTTCCATGTGGCATTGAGACCTACAAAGAACCGGTATTTTAACTGTATGAAGTCCAGTATGACTCAGCTGCGCTGAGATTGTAACATGGTGTAACTGAAGCACCCACAGGCTGTAGTAAATTTTGGGTCTGGTTCTTTCCTGGGCTTCCCACACACATTTCCTGAGAACCAGTTGTCTCCTCACAAAAATGAGACCTCATGGCTTGTCTGCCCAGTTACCCCTGGTGTTTCAGTAGGAGGAATTGTGGAGGAATTGCGGAACAGATGTTACCTGCTGAACATGCAGAAATTCTTGGGACAAAGTGTAAAAATTACCAAACAGAAATAACACCCAAGGATCAAGTGCTAAGCACACTCAAAGATTTAAAGCCAGACGGGACTGTTTAGTCCAAGCTGAATGTTGTGAGCTGTGAAATATCAAACCAGCTTTGATCCCATATTTATACATACATAACATACCTTTACAATTGTTCACCTCATTGGCACTTCTTAAATTTTACACTGGAGGACTAATGTCCAGTTTAACCTCAGTGCAGATCCAGAAGCTCACGTCTGTGTGTGACCACAAGCTTTTTATTGATGTTTTTTTATATGCTTTCTAAATTGATGTGGGCACTGACAATAGTTAAGTAAACAATGACTATAATTAACGTATTCAAAACAACATAATGAAGCAGGGGAAATGGAGATTTTTTTTCCTGAAGAAATTTAAAAAGTCACTGTTGAGCAACATCCAGGCTATTTCTGACTTGTGGAGCTAGAAGAATCTTGTAATTCCTGGTGGAGGAGCTAAATTAGATCTGTTAGCTTTATCTGTATGCTCTATTTCACCAGACACACTCATCCAACAATCGCAATAGTCCTAATGACTTGATTTCCTCCAGTGTGTTTACAGTGAGAGTCAACACAGTCTGATGCCCTGAGACCTAACATGCCACGTACAGGAAGTGTTTTCAGTCGGTGCAGTAGGCTCTATGAAAAGAAATTTCTGCCTGATGACCTGGCTCAAGTTGTTGTTCCACACTTGTATACAATTACTATGCATGAGGAGTCCTGGTCTCGTCATTAAGCACCTTCTGAAAAATATGTTATTTTTATCAAGAACAGCACTATAGAACCTGGTACCTCCATGTGCTGGTAGATCAAGGTCAGAAAAAGGCCAAGGGGTGCTTTTTCATGTATGCAGCATATATTTATCCTTACAAGTAACAGTTACAGGGAATTTCCATTGTACAAATGCCTAGCTTTGGTTTCTGAGGCGTCAGACAACTCCAGAGACGTATATAGGTTTTATCTCTGATAGTAATTTGTCTTTGACTATTCTCAGTCTGAAGGCAGCAGCATCACTTTTTCCTTTTTGAAGTTTCATTTCACTGCATTTCGGTGGAAGGTACATCTTACTCTGCTGTATTTTTCACATCCACCTTAGAGTGGGCGGTAGGACAGAACCCTCTTTCCGTTTCTCTGTCTCTGCAGGTGTGATCAGTGCGTGAGCTGTCCCTCAGGGTCACGTTGTTAGTTTTTTTCCCCTTGCCATCACATTTTCCTCATTCCGCCCGAGGCAGGATTTGATAAGGGTTATCTCAGCAATCACTGCGCTTCTTCCCGGACCTTTGAAGTCGGGGTCGCACCGAAAGCTCCGGGGCGGGGGAGGCGGAAGCGGACCACCCGCCGTGGCGCCCGGTGCACGCCGGGAGCTGTAGTCCGCCGCGCCAGCGGGTGCGGCGGGAGGGGCGCGGTGCACGTCGGGAGTTGTAGTCCGCGGGTGCGGCGGGGCGGGGCGGGCGCTCGCCCCTCCCGCGTTGACGGTGTCGCGGTGGCGGCGGCGGCGCCGGGGCCGCGCGCGCGCCCGGGATGGAGATCGGGCCCCACGCGGGGCACGCGGAGAGCAGGTGGGGCAGCGCGCGGCGGAACACGCGCGGGAGGGCCGGGTGCCGCTGTCCCGGGGACGCGGGCCGCGTAGGCGCCCGTCGGAGGCGTGACACGGGGCGCGGGTGTGACACGGTGCGCAGCGCCAGTGCCGGCGGTGCGGGGCAGCGTGAGCGCGCCGGGGGGCGGCAGGGTCCTGTGTGTGCACGCGTGGGGTGACCCACAGGCGCGCGCGCGCGCGTGTGTGTGTGTGTAAATGTATCCAGGATGGGCGGGATGGGCGTGCGGGAACGCGGCTGGCAGCAGTGCCAGCAGGCGCGTGGTGCCTGGGAAGCAGTAGGGATGCGCAGGGGATGCTCCTGGAGAGCTCACGTCCTGCGTGGGTGTGTGAGAGTGTGCGCACAGCCAGCACCAGGGCGGAGGTGTGGGGGTATCGGGGGGCGATCAGGGCAGGAACGACCCTCCCGTGCGTGGGATCATTGCTTGCAGGGTGTGACACTGCCCCCGGCTCCGTCCCTCGTGGCACATAGTGGGCCGGGCTGTCAGAGCCGTAACCCACCCGAGGCCAGCGCATCACTCTATTCCATGGCCTGGACAGGAGTCTTGGCCGCTGGAGAGGCAGTGACGGCTACGGATGTGCGCCCTCAATACCTGATGCTCTGTCCCCACTCTGTCCTCCATCAGCAATGGCCAACGCAGCAGCTGCCAGGCCTCTGCTTCACACACCTTGAGCTTAGGGGCGAAACCACCCCGCCCTGACGCCACTCTGCCACCGTTCCGGTGACTCTGCAGCTTGCTGCTCTGGGATCCTATCTCCTGTCCCTCCTGGCAGTCGTCTGCATCCCCTCTTCTAGGTGCTGGGCAGAAATGTATTTATTTTTCTCTTTATTCCTGAAGGCGAGGCCCTGCGCCTGCACGTGGCTGGCGGTGAGCATGGCCGCACTGCAGTGATCTCACCTGCGTGGTCTTCGTTTGTGCTTCAGGCCTGGTTTTTCTTGTTCGCATTTATGTGAGCAGCAGAGGCTGTTTCCTGGAGGTGTTTTGATGATGAGTCCTATTTACTTCAGGTTTTCATGTGTGCATTCGTTTTGCCCTGGTGCTCACAAGCACAGGGTGAATGTTAGATGGAAATTGGAAGTGTTGGCTGGGGAGGAAGGAGCAGCTGAAACTTGATATGGACGAGAAGCATTCCTTATCTGAGGGGCTCAGCCAGTCGCTCTATTCCTGCTTGCCGTATCAGCTGGGAAAATGCTACCGGTGCTTTTAAAGCTATAGCACGGGTCTGGGGTGCCTTCTGATTTACACGGTTCAAGCTGTTCTCCCGCTTTACTAATGCTTCAGACACAGCAGGTTCCAAAAGGTAAAAGGAATTGCTTGCATCGACTGCTTTGTCTTTCCAGTCTCATCTTTGTGCATTTTCTTGCCTTGGAAGCACAAGTCCTGCACTACCAGACTCTGCCATCGTGTGACTAATACGGCTGGGGTGGTGCCACCCCCAGCACTCCCCCAGGGACAAAGGAAGGTGTCATCTCCCACCGGTGCTGGCACATGCAGGGGCCTGCTTGTTCTCCTGGCTGGCACTGATGCCTTGGGGAGGATCCTGCATGGGATTTTGTCCTTTGTGTGATGGGTTTAGCATTTTTATTCCCAGTGAGGTGCCAAGATTGTGGCAGTACTGATAAGACAGAGATCACTGGATCCATATTCTTGTGAATTACAGAAAATGCAGAAGCGAATGAGGAAATGAGAGAGGAAAATGAGGATCTTGTGCTGGATTTTCCTCCTAGCAGGAGGTCTGAAATGCATCAAGTGGCGAGACTGTAATGCCAATGTCCATGGAGGACATTGTCCATGGAGGCGGGAGAGTTAGTGCTGTCCTGCTGGGCAGAGAGCAGGGCTCTTGGGGTGCTGCAGAGGACACAGCAGTTCTAGGGGCCAGTGGTCAGCTGGGCAGGTTAGCAAGAGCTGCCACCTTTGTCTCTGGCACCAGCAAGACCGTCAGGGACAGCAGAGCCGCAGGAGAGAATTCCTAAAGGGAACCTGTGTTGTAAGCAATGGAGGGATGTGAGCAGCTGCTCTCAGGGAGGTGGCCTGCTGTGGGGATCTACTCTGCCTGTCACTGCCTCTGGCTGCCTGCATGCTTGTCACAGGCAGGTCCTGTGCAGATTGAAGCCCAATGGACAGACAGTACACAGGTTGTGGTCATCTGCTTGTGAGAGACTTAGTCAGATGAACAGGTAAAGCTATCTGCCATGGGAAGGCTAAAAACCACCTTCAATCCCTATTTTCTTCCCTCATCCTTTGCCAGTGCAGAGCAAGAATGCATCAGTAAGCAGCAGCTTGAGGCTGCTTTTGTGGTTGTGCCCCCAGTTCATATCAGTGCCAGCTTTTAGCATGGATGCAAGTTACCCTGCGTGTCCCTTTTCCGGCCACCCGCTCAGCTATTCCTGCCCATCCCTGCTGGGCTGGCAGAGCTCTTCTGTCTTCCTCTGTCTTGTCAACCACTCCCTGTGACTGCAGATGAATTGCACGAAGCCTGGCTTTCTTTAATCCCTTTTCCCAGCAGTGCTGAGCCTGCCGGAGGAGCAGGCGGGGGATTCCAGGGAAGGGGCTGCTGGTTGTCTGGGAGATCTGGGGACAACGAGGCGGGAGTAGGCTCTGCGCAGGGCAGGTTATGTGGCGTCTTCGTTTTCTGCAGGAGGAACTGACAGCCAGCACAGGAATGAATGTCCTTGGAGATTTGTCAGAAGTCCCTCCATAACCTCAGCATCCTTATCCCGACCTCTTTAGTGTGCCAAGAAGGATCAAGAGAGTCTTCCAGGTGCAGGTCAGGGTTCAAGCAGCCATTGCTGGGTGCCTCCTACAGAGCACAGGAGATACACAGCAGATGATGTTTGCCAGAAAAATGAGCTTCATTTTTATTTTTCATTTTTGAACGCTGGCTACCTGTGTGTTTCTGTTTTGGAAAGTAATCAGGGTTTGGTTTTATTTTAAACAAAGAAGTCAGCAGCATGGCTCCCTGCCTCTGCTGTGAGTTGTGTTTGCTGACTTGGACCAAGAGAAGTTCCTACCCTTGCTGGCATGGAGGGGCTGAGAAAGCCTTGAAAGAGCAAGCAGCATTCCCTGTTGTCAGCAGTTGCATTAAGCCATTTTTTGCTCCAAAGCTGGATTCTTTATTTTATCACTCCAGTGTGAAATATATATTCGGGACAGTTATATTTGGGACAGTTCCTGATGGCAGCTTGATGTTGCTGTACCTGAAGGTGGAGTTTGTTGTGGTGAAGAAAGGAGACCCAGTGCCAAGTTTGTGGAGCTGGTGGTTAAAATTGGAGGCTGGATCAGAGGTTGTCTTTAAGGGAGGATAAGGATGCAACTGAGATCTCACCATTGCTCCATGGCCCCTGCAAACACCCTCGGCCCTTCTGGCTGGGGGAACCAGGCTCTGCTAGATCAGGAGAGCAGAAGTACATGTGGTTGTTCCAGGGGAAGCTCTGGTCGTGTTCTGTGACCCTCTGGGGTGTTACTCACTTTGCCCTTATTGTAAATTGGGGTGTTTTCATGATGTAATATGAATTGGCCTTACCCCATGCCAGGCTTTCTATAGCGCTAGCAAAGTAGAATTTTCCTTATTCAGGAAAAAAAGCATATTTCTTACTAGTGCTCGGAACACTGTCAGAAAAGGGAACTTGGGCTTTCTCCATCCCTCCTGGCAGCCAAAACCCAGGCTCTGTCAGTGGGAGGGGAGCAAACCCTACTGCTAATTCGGGGTTGCCCCAGAGTTCGGTCAAAGCTGAAATGTGGTTAGCTGTGCTCTCAATTTCCCTGCCACCTGCAGCTAACTATATGGGTCTTCATTTCTTCAGCCTTGTGTCACTGTGTGCTTTTCACCATGTTCCAGCCCAGAAACAACTGTGATTAGGGTATCAAAAAGGTCTTGTGTTTCTAACTTGTGAACTGCTTTGGGCCAGCAAGTCCTGTAGGATACTTACCAGGATTTAATTCACTTTTGGTGGATTCAAGATCACCTCTGCAAAGGTGCTTTAATTATGCTGCTCATTCTCTATGTGCTTTTGTGTTCAATGTTTTAATGTTTTGAGGTTATTTTGTTCAAGGACTGCTTACCCTTAGTTTCCCTGTGTTAGGAGAGAGCCATGGATCCTGGTTCCCTACATCTTGAGATGCACAAGTCCTTCAGTGAGACCATTCATTTGCAAAGGCACATCTCTGAGTGTGCTACCCTCACATCCTTGTGTGCATTGCCTGCTTTTTATAGCATGAAATTACATGGGAGGGAGTTCCCCTGACTCACTGACTTGGAATATCAGTGGTGTGGCTGAGCTTTCACTTGCATTTCCTAACTCTGAGTGTTACAAACATCTTAGGGAGGAGCTGGTGATGTTTGAGCTCAGTGGCTGCAGGTGCTCTTTGACCAGGGACTGCCGATTCCTCTCTGGCCATCCGTAGACAAAGAACATCTGCATCCCTCAGGGCAGGGATGGGAAAAGCCCATAAATTCAGAAGAGCTGGATCATTTTTTTGGTGTCTCCCCAAGCTGTATCTCCTTCAGAAAGCTGCCTCTGATTTATATCTGTGCATCTTTCTTCAGTCCCTCCTGAGATAAAGCCCTGACTGTGCCTGTGAGTCTAAGTACAATGCAAACATACACATGCTGCCATATGCACTGCAGCTGTGGTCTAGAGCTCCAGTGCTGTCAGGGTGACAGGCTTTGCTGGTGGAATGGGCTGGCTTCTGTGTGGTTTAAGCTTAGGTGGGCACTGAAAGTGGTGATGTTTCCCTCGTGAGGAAGGGGAGTGAATGGGAGCTTGAAGTAGAGCCATTAATTAATGATCTGCTTGTTCAACTGATCAGTTTGGCAGTAGTGAACTAGTCTCAAAAAGAGAATATTGGTGAGAAAAGCTTTGTTTTAATTACCAGAAGTATGCAGCTCACAGTTTGATCCCCAAGGGATGAAAATGAAAGCAGTTTTAAAAAATGTTATTTATTTTAATTTTTTTCCTTTTTTTTTTTCCTTTTTTTTTTTGGAGTCCCAGTTTGGTTTTGGCTGTGGGAGGGGTTAACTGCTGAAACACCATCTTGTTTCTTGCCAGTTGAAAACCTGAACTTTCATTTTAAGGTGTCAGTTAGGGTGCTTTTGTTACAAACCCTGCAGAGACATTTTTTTGTTGTTATTTACACTCTTAACTATACTTTGCAACATTCCTGTTCTTCTGAGAGAGTGGCTCCTATTTGAATATGTGTTTTTGACAGCTGCTGTTCATCTGGCAACGTTGTCAAGCAGCTTGAGTGGGAACCTCAGTCATGAGAAGCTTCCTTCCCCAAAGCTGCTTTTGCATAGTCAAATGATGTTTCCTCTCTGCACCATCACTCCTGCTTTGTGGTAGATAATGTTGATTTCTTGCTGTATGCAGGGCAGCCAAGGGGGATGATATTGGTGAATTGTTGTGCATGCTCTAGAGTTCACCAGCAGTTTGCTAATCTCTGTCCAGAACATGATGAAGGCTTTTGCAAGTTGTGCCTACAGCAGCTCAGGGCCCAGAGAGCAGCTGTACAGCTGGAGATGCAGATGAAGTGTCACCTCCCTGGGAGAGGAGCACCTCTGCATCCTGACAGGGCTGGAGTGCTCGATGTGGTGTGCATTCCTCAGGGATTGCTGCTCTGTAAACACAGGGTCTGCTCGATGTGGTGGCCCTCACACTGTTCCTTACAGCTGCTGTGCTCCTGAGGGGCTGCTGCTCTCTTAGAGAGAGCATGTTGGTGAAGCAAGAGGCTCAATAGAGAGATAACCTCCAGCTTTTTTGGCCCAGACTGGGCAAGTGGTACATTGCAGGAGCCATCAGTCTGTTCTGTCTGTCTCCTGGTGGTGGCTACCAGTCATCAGAAGAATCATTATGATACAGGCAGTTGTCCACAAACAATAATGCCTGGAGGTAAAGTGCTTCAGCTCACCTTTGCTAGCTTCTGGACCACCAAAGGTTTCAGCCTGAACAGAGACTCCTTCGAGAGAGTGTTCCTGTTGCAAAGCTCCTCTTGCTGTATCTCTGATGTATCTTGATGTGTTCCTCTGCAGGAAGGAGCACTGGAAGCTCCTTGGCAACCTGAAGACCACAGTGGAAGGTTTAGTGTCCATCAGCAACCCAAATGTCTGGTCCAAGTATGGTGGCTTGGAACGGCTCTGCAGAGACATGCACAGCATCCTCTACCATGGGCTTATCCATGACAAGGTACGGCTCTGTCCTGCCAGCACAGCTATCTGTCTGTCTGTCTGTCTGTCTGTCACAACCTCCGTGCCTGTCACAAGCAGGTGCTGCAGCTCACGTCTGTGCTCATAGCACAGAGTGGGCACAGTGCTTGTAGCAATGTGGGAAGTGATGCAAGCAGGGACTGAGCTTGCCTGGCAGATGCTGTGGTTGTCAGAGGGACCTGGGTGCACATTCTTTCTATCTCATCTACTTCCAATATGGTTTTTTAAGTACTTGTGCCCCCTGTGCTGAGGCCAGCCCCTCTCTTCTTTCTTTGTGCTGCAGCCAAGCGATTAAATTGCATTTGCAGTGAGTCAGTCCCGTATCATCTGCACTTGGACAAGTCCCCAGCGAGGCCTGGCAAGAAAAACCTCGCATCTTTACTGTTTCTGGTTAGCTGTGTTAATAACAGGAGCTGGCAGCCAAACCCGTGCTCTGCGTGAATGGGATCACTCTTTCCAGGCTCTTGTTGTGCCTGCAGTTGCTCACCCAGCCTTCCCCCTTTCCGTGGCTGCGTGGAAGAATTTTTATTTCCCACTTGTGTGCAGAGGCTTGAAGATCTCCCCTTCAGCTTGCAATTACCAGCACAATTAATTTACAGTGGAAAGGTGAAGCAAGGTGTGGAAAGGTAAAGCAAGGCTGCAGGGCGTGCCTGGGGACAGGCTTCCCATCAGTGGCTCTGCCACCCAGAGAGAAGAGGAGAGGAGAGGAGAGGAGAGGAGAGGAGAGGAGAGGAGAGGAGAGGAGAGGAGAGGAGAGGAGAGGAGAGGAGAGGAGAGGAGAGGAGAGGAGAGGAGAGGAGAGGAGAGGAGAGGAGAGGAGAGGAGAGGAGAGGAGAGAAGAGAAGAGAAGAGAAGAGGAGAAGAGAAGGCACAGAGGAGCCCCAGGCAGCTTGCACAGGCCAGCTGGGTCCCAGATCAGGAAAACTGCACCTATGCAGTGCTGCACCCAAGCTAATAAACCTCCAGGAAGAGCCTGACTGGCAGGTTGTCCGAGCAGGGAGCTTTGCTTCCTGGATTTATTAAGTTTGCAGGCAGCATTAGTTGAGGTGTTGCTCTGTTGCTGTTAGTCCCCAGCTGCATGGACCAGGGACCTTCTCTGGGAGATTGACAGATAGAGGAGCTGCTTTTTCCATGTGAGGTGTGCAGTGCTCCCTTCTGACAGACCTTCTATTCACAGGCTTCAGGAAGTGAGGTTTAAGTGATTTATACTTGTCTGTTGGTAGCAGTTTATGCCAGACCTGCAAAGCAGGATGGTGTGTTACCTTCCTCAGTGCTTTTACTATAGGCAAAGACAGCTCTTCCACTCAGGAATGTTTCCTCTGCTCAGGCATGTATGACAACAGTCAAGCTATGGGAGTTGCAAAAGGAGGCCCATAAAAATACAGCTTCCTAATAGCAGTTTTCTCATAGTTGCTCCAGCAAAACATTTCCGTTTACTTCTTATTTTCTTGGCAACTTTTTTGCCTACAGCTGGGAATTAAAAAGAAGATGAAAAAATACGTATGTACACATTAAGAAAAACTAGGGTAAGAGTTTTTTAAACTTTTGAATTAATTTTATTTGTCCAGAAAACCCAATTCAGTCTAGAAAACTAAAATTGCCTTGTTAGTTTTCTAGTCTTATAAAACAAGCTACTCCCCCACAAAACCCAAGAAACCACCAAAACAGAAGCCATTCCTCTGTCACTTGTGAAAGAGGAAATAGGGATGGAAGTAAAAATAATCAGCTTTTTGGTGAAGAGACACTTTTTGGGTCTGTGTTTACAACCAATAGGGTGGAGAGGAAAACAGCAACTCTGCTGCAGTTCCTCTCTAACGGGAAACCCCTCACTGTCTGAATAAAGCAGAGGCAAACAGCATGTCCTCTCACGGCAGCAAGGGACTAACGGGGACATACTCATTTTACTGGCACTTGGGAGGTGGTACCTGACTGTGCCTGTCTCGGGCAGGTGTGCTGCAGACAGAAGGATTACTGGCAGTTTGTGAAGGACATTCGCTGGTTGAGTCCGGGCTCTGCTCATCACCTGGAGAAGGTAGGTTCTGGTGGGGTGGCCTTGTGTACCCAGTGGGAGGGGAGAGGGCAGCTGGGCTGGAGCCTCACCCGTGGGACAGTGGTGCCTGGGCTGCTGTGAGTAAAGTGGCTCCGCGGCTTGTGGAGGCTGACGCAGCCGTGTGTTTGGGTACAAGCTGTGTCCTGGGAACTCAGTGTGGCTTGGGCTGAGACAATTGGCTGCTTATTTCTCCCAGGCCAGTCTCCAGCTCTGCTGGGCTGGGTGCAGCAGGCATCACCACGGGAACTGGCACAAGCAGTGCTTGTGTGTGTGCAGGAGTGATTCATGTGTCTGTGCAGATTTCTAAGGGTCTGGGCTGTGCCATTTCTGGGTTGTGACTTCACCATGCATTTGTTCTCCCATTCCTGACTTGTGCCAGCCACTGGTATGTGGGGATGCTCTTGGTCCTTGGCTGCACCATGCTGACATCCATGGTTCCTGCCGTGGATGGGCATAAAGGGCTGGCCACTGGTGGTCGCTTTGTCCAGCCTGCTGCTGGGGGAATGGGGGTGTAACTCCAGTCCAGCTCTGCAAGCTGCAGCAGCTCAGGCATTGCCATAGCCTTTCCCAGCTAATGTGTCAGCTAGAAAATGACTGTCACCACCAGGGTCAGATTGGATTTGGGCGCGTGGGGTCCCTCCAGGTCAGGGGCAAGGCTCATGGGTGGGAGAGTGTGCAAGTGAAATTCGTTGTGCTGGTGGCTCTCAGAGGACTTTGGTCACTGGCTGACCTTTGAAGCGTTGTTCCTGCCTGGTGCTTTTGCCTCCTTGGTGACTGGGGAGCTGCTGGGACATGCTTTCTTTCCTGCTGATGGTGACTGGCACGGGAAAGCTGCTGTTATCAAGGGGACCAAAGCCATGCGGCAGAACAAGCCCTGCTCCCCTTCTTGCCTCTGCCTGCCTTAACCTGTGCCTGACGTCCCTTTCCAGTTCATCAGCCTGCAGGAGAGCGGCCAGCGTGACCCCGAGGGCCCAGGGGACCAGGCCATTGCGCAGCTGTGGCTGCAGCACAGCCTGCAGTGCCACTGCCTGTCAGCGCAGCTGAGGCCGCTCCTGGGGAACCGGCAGTACATCAGGAAGTTCTACACAGGTAAAGAGCAGTGGGCCTTTTCCTTCTTACTAGGAAAATATCTAGCTGGTGGCATTTCCAAGCTGCGTGGGAGTGAGGGAGGACAGCAGAAAGGTTGATTTGCATGTGAGCAACTGGTGTGTCAAACCATGTGGGTGAGAGAGACTCCCTTGAGCAGCATTTTTTTCTCCCCAGATACTGCCTTCCTGCTCAGTGACGCACACGTCACGGCCATGCTGCAGTGCCTGGAAGCTGTTGAGCAGAACAACCCCAGGCTTCTGGCTCAGATTGACACCTCCATGGTGAGTTGAGGTCCCGGATTTTCCATCTGGCTCTCCCCAAATGCTGACTGGCTGCAGCTGCTCCTGCAAGGTCACATTCAGGGCACTTGGAGCCCTTGGACAAGAGGCTGGACTTGGAACTAGTAAAAGTTGCACCAAGAGGGGAGGAGAGTGGGGAACTGGTCCTTGTCCTGCCTGCATGACCTGTCAGGGATAAGGGTGGGGGAGATGGCTGTGTGGAGCCTATAGTGGGGCACTTTGGTTCAGGCTTGCACCAAGGATTTGAGTAGAGGACCTGAGGACTAGTTCCTTGTAAGAGGCATCTTTGAAGCCCTCTCCAGCAGTCCCAGGCTTCAGGGCCAGCAGAGCGGCCTGGTCATGAGGGACAGTCACCCTCTGAGGGGATGGGCAACGCCCCAGGACACCTGGGTGCCTACTCCTGCTCATTATGACAGTGACCCCCTATGCAGCCCTGCGCCAGCTGCCCCCTCTCCAGAGGGGGGAAACAGCAGCTGCCTTCTTTGCACAGAACTCCCCAGAGGAGAGCAATTAATGAGGCTTCATTAAATGGGGGCTGTGTTCTTTCAGCTGGCCGGCACGTCACTGCCATCCCTGTGCGCATCAGACCCTTCTGCTGGGACAAGAGAGATGTGTGATCGCAGCACTGAGGGACATGAGAGCCGTCTGCCGGGAGCGCTGGGCTGCCTGGATCATTTCACTGAGAGCCTGGTAATTTCCCAATGGGAATCTGTCCTGTAGCTGTGAACAAAGAGCTACTTCCCTTCTGTGCTCCCGTGTTTTTCTTCCCCCTCACTGTTGTGTTCCCAGGGCTGCCACATCGTTTGTGGTTGGTGACCAGGCATTTTCAGGTTGATCCCTTTCTGTTGCTACTCTTTTGACATGTAGCCCCATAGATGCTGATTTATTGATGATGCCACCTCTCTTCAGCTTACTAGGAAGAGTGGCAATCCATCTCCAGTGACCAAGAGTCAGAGCCTGACTGTCCTCCCTGCATCCCTGTGCGTCCCTGCTGCCACCTGCACACAGCAGCGCTGCTTTGGGTCCTCTTCTAGCCTCCAACATCCAGCCTCCTCTGGCCCTGCAGGTATCAAGGGTGGGCTGGGGAGCTTAGGGTAGACCCAGAAAAGACTTTACCTAGTTATCTGCTTGTGTACTTGTTGGGGTGAATGGGTATGGAAGACTTCTGCCCATGATGGGGGGGGGTGGGATTTGCCTGTGGTGGGTGGGCATGTTGGTGTGAAGCCACAAGCTTATTGCTATAGGATATGCCTCCTTGTCTCCTTGTGCCAGAGTGTGTGAAATCATGCTCCTGCCTCTGTCCAGACAGGAGACCAGTGAGTTCCTGTGGCAGCTCCAACTCCAGCCAGACCCAGGAGCGCTGCCCATCCACTCGGTCCTCCTCCTTCAGTGAGGGCAAGTCCCCTCTGGAGCAGCCCGGCTCTGTCACCCACGTCCCCTCACCCAAAGACCCCTTCTCTCCAGCCAGCGAGATGAGTTCCAGCACCACCAGCCAGAGCGAGGATACCTGGACAGGGAGTCAGGATGATGCACAGAGTGATGTTAATGACGGGCCGGAGTACCTGGCCATTGGCAACTTGGGACGCCGGGGCCGGGCTTGCAGCAGCGCCAGCACCAGCAGCGCCAAGAGCAGTAGCTCTAAACTCTTCTCCTCCAGCAGCTCCCAGAAGCTGGACTCAGTATCATCCCTGGGGGAGCAGGGAGCAAGTGGAGGTGGCAGCAGGGGCCTGAGCCTGTTGCGTCGGTCCAGCTTCTCGGAGGGACAGTCATCAGCTCCACAGGGCATCCTCAAGAAGAGCCACGTGCGCTCACACTCTGACACCAACGTGACTTCTGGAAAGTTGCACGGTAATGGGACAGCTTCTCTGGGATGGCTTTTGGGTGTGGGAGTCCCTGGTACCAGAAGGCTGATGCTGGTCACCCCCTTGATTCCATTGATCGCGTTGGAGAGAGGGACAGTGGGCAAGTGATTGGACTTTTCCCTTAGCTTGTCAGCTCCACACTGGAATGATGGGATGACATCTTGCTTCCCAGAATGCCCAGGGGTGGACTGTTACTGGTACTGCGAGCTTTTACCAAAATCTTAGAAAATGGCAGCAATGCTGTGGCATCAGCTGTTCTGCTTCCCCACTGGCCTTGCTTGGCTGGGATATGGGACTGAGGCCTGGCCTTGTCCTGCTGGTAAGATGTTATCCCACTGCTAACCTGCTGGGTTCTCCTGTGGTCTTGAGTGAGTGAATACATATGGATGGGGAGAGTGGGGTGTGAGGGGACAACCAGTTTGTGGGAGTTTGCTCTCGTGCTGCCTTCATTGGAGAAGTGGAGGTCCTTGCTGAGTAGTAACCAGTCTGTCTCTGTTTTCTCTCCCTTAACGCTGTCCTTTTCTTCCTCTGTCTGCCCAGGAGGCCTCAGGGATATCACCATTATAATAGAAGATCCAGTGGCAGGTTTGGGAGCCAGTATAACAGCCCTTCATTAGTGATCATTGCATCAAGTTCAGGATTGCCATCAACCCATTAGTGTTCATTTAGAAAACCAAAGAAAAAAATCTTTCTTTGCTGTGTCCCAACTGATGCTTTGAAGTGTGGTCTGGTTTATGCATGCAACCTGACTGAAGATCCCAGCTTGGTTTGTGGAAGCAGTGGACCAGACCCAGAAGTGTGTCCAACTCCCCTGCATGGCATTAGGGAGTGCTGGCCACCAAGTCTCTGAGCTGTATCCCCTGCCCTTCCCTCCGCCCACTGCCTCGAAAGCCAGGAGAGGTTTCATCTCTTACCTGGTGAATAAGGGTTGGCAGCCAAGTAGGCATTGAACATCTAATTTTTCCTTTTATTTTGTGGATCTGTGGCACAGGGAGGTTTGATGTTGACTGATTTCCAGTGTATGTTCCCACAGCTGAGACTCCTGGATGCTCTTTTGGGCTCAGGGCAAAGAACTGGGCACTCAGACTTCTTGGTGTAGTTGTTTTGCAGTCAGTCCTGCTGAAGAAGACCCTGTCCCTCTGGCCTTCAGCATGGCTTTTCCCCCGAGCAGAAATGCTGGGGTGCTGCCATCCCTTTGCCCCACACGCGGAAAAAGTCAGCAGCTCAAAAAAGTGGGCTGTTTTGTTTTGCATCCACTGAACAGTGGCACTGGGTTTGTCGACCTCACATCTGGGTGCTCTGTGTCTGGGAAGGCTCCTCCTTGGGGTTGATGGGTGTTCAGAGAGATGTGTCCAGCCCTGTGTCCTGCTCCAGCAGGTGATGCTGAGCACTGCCTTGCTTTACCCTTCAGCAGTAGGTTCTGTTGTATGTGGCATCCACCCCATGAGGTGGTTTCTGTGTTGAGGTGGCTGCAGGACACCCTGTCAGGCTGCAGTAAGTAGCTGTGAGAGTCTCCTACCCTGACAAGTCTCCTTTGTCTCCCAGCCTGTGGGGTGAGTTGTTCCCAGGCTCCATCCTAGTGACTGCTGCTTCATGGCCTTCACAGGGAGAGGCTGGTATTGGTGGGCTCAGGAGCCTCCAGCCACATCAGAGTTATGGCACAAAGCTGGGAACAAAAGTGAGCAGGGGGTTGAGAGGACATTGTTGCCCTTCTGTTATGCTCAGGATGTCAGCTGGCACCTGCCCTGTATCCAGAGCTGTATGCTCCTGTCCCACTCCAGCCAGGGTGTTTTCAGTCTCCTTCAGCAGTCCTTTGTCACCCAGCCACTCCATCCAGGTGTTCCCTGGGGCCACGGCTCTCCACAGAGCACTGCATGTTCTTGGTCCCCGGTCAGGCCAGCTCCTGGCAGTCTCCACTGGCTCAGTCTGGCAGGGAGCTGCACCACAGTGTGTGCGTGGGGCAGAGCCCAGCCCACAGCCCGTGTAGGTCACCTTGGGCACTGCACCCAGGCTCCAGCGCTGTGTGTGGGGAGCCCTGGCTTATAGTGGAGCAGGAACATGTCCTTCAGATGCCTCCTTGCTCTGGTGTCCAGGCTGCTTTGCAGGGCAGGGACCTCCACAGATCCTTTGGCTGCTCACATTTCCCTGTGTCTCCCGTTCTGTGTTCTGGGGGATAACTGCCCTCGGAGATGCTCCATCAGGAAGAAAGGGCTGGCAAGAGGTACTTGCTGGAGCCTGTTGTGTTCCCCAGCTCTGCTCTGGGGTAAACAGAGGAAGGCTCAGGACTCAACTGTTCCATGGCTCTCATGATCTTCTCTCCTTCATTCCCCTTCTCCTGCCTGAAATGCCTTTCTAGTTTTGTCTCCTCCTGGGCTTGCCCTCAGCCGTGGCATGGAGCAGGAAGATGTCTCTCTTTATTTCCATCCATTCATGCCTGTGTGTGTGATGCTGAGCCCCTTTCATTTCACCCTGTGCAGTGGCTGGGTGCCTCTGAGCTGCTGAGGTGTGCCTGGTGTCATCTTCCCTTCCAGAGTCCCATGGTGATCCAAGTGGAGGGAGAGGGCCGGTCTCTGCTTCCACACAGAGCAGTGAACTGAGCACACCCAGCTCCCTCTACATGGAGTATGGTGAGTACAGCCAGCCTCAGGAGGGACACTCAATCCTGGTCAGGTTCCTCCATGGGCTGCAGTGGCCTCAGCTGCTGGCACCTGCTTGTGGGATGCTGGCTGGGTGCTGGCAGGGCTTGGTGGCATGGAGATAGCAGGTCCTTCCCTCATACCTGTGTCTCTTGCTTTTCTAGACTCTGGACAGTACCTGAGTTCGGGGGAAGGGATGTTCAGGAGACCTTCAGAAGGGCAGTCCCTCATCAGCTACCTCTCTGAGCAGGACTTTGGCAGCTGTGCAGACCTGGAGAAGGTGAGGGAAGCAGCAGCAGCCTGTGTGCATTGGACAATGTATCTTGGTGCAGGTTCAGAGACACTTCCTGCCGTGGGGAAGATAATGCCATGGTATTGCCTGCTGTAGAGCTGTGCACTGAACTCCAAGGTTGAGCTCCTCGGTGGTGTCTGGTAGCTGGGATCTGCCCATCTGTCATATACATGGCAGCTTTGCAACATGTTAGGGCCTCTCGGGGCCATGTGCTGACCCCCCAGAGTAGATGTGTTGCACATCCTCTTTGTAGGATGCCTGTTGTGTTTTGTGAGTATTCTGATGCCCAAGAAGGCTTTGTTTTCTAGGTCCTCATAGAAGAGTCATATTTTACAGGGCTGACAGAAGTTAACAGCTTTCACCACCATCCATGAGTAATAAGCTCTTTCCTGTCATAGGTGGGGAACAAAATTTTACCAAGTCTTCTTAGTTCATCCAAGGCATAGCCTTGAATGCTTTTGCTCTTGCCTTGCAGGAGAATGCCCACTTCAGCATCTCAGAGTCCCTGATTGCTGCCATTGAGCTGATGAAATGCAACATGATGAGCCGGCAGCTGGAGGAGGAGGAGGAAGACAGTGACAAGGAGATCCAGGAGCTTAAACAAAAGATTCGCATTCGGCGCCAGCAGATCCGCACCAGGCACCTGTTCCCTACCTGCCAGGAGATAGGCTCAGACAGTGGGTGATGCGTTTTGGGCTCATCAGCTAGTGGGATGTGGGTTTTCTGTCCATTGCCTGTCCTATAGCTGCCTGCCTTCCTGCCCGTTCCTTGCAAACAGTTAAATTGCTACCAAGGTGCTGCCAAGATTTGTGAAACTGCTGCTATTGAAGACCATAATGTGACAGATAACCATCCATTGATAACACTGCTGGCACTGAGTTGTGGAATGTAATTTCATTTTGAACCCATAGTGTGTTCCATCTTTGAGCTCCATCCCTCCCTTCCCTGGCTGTACCTGGCTATCCCCTTCTCCCATAGCTGTCAGTGACCCTTCGGAGCACTTCCACTGGTGACCTGGCTGTGATGCATTTCTCCCAGGTCTGGTGGCAACAGACAGCGGGTCCCAGTTCAGCTCCCATGGCTCCATGCGGCTCTCTGACTCTGGCTCTGTGGAGGATGTGGAAGAGTACGAGATCCGAGGTAGGAGGAAATGGCTGTGTCGGCTTCTTTCATAGAAACAGACTTCTTGGTGTGGTTGTGTTGGGGTCAGTCCTGCTGAAGAAGACCCTGTACCTCTGGCCTTCAGGATGGCTTTTCCCAAACAACTGGCTGAATTGAGTATAAGCAGAACAATCAGTTTCCCTCATGTGGTGGCATGATTTTCCTTCAGAATCTTCTGTAACCCTGTCATGTTCTGTGCCTCTGGCTGGTAGGTGGTTTCCATTTCATTGCCTGGTACACACAGCTGCTGTCACAGCTAGAGAGGTGGGAGAGCTGCCCTCCTGCTCTTCTCCCCAGGCAGAAGGAGCCATAGCTCTGACCACTTACCTCTTGAATGGTGGGTGCTGGTCACATCCTGACCTGCAATACCTCTAGTCTCTGCTCCTGGCAGCTTGGGTGGCTGAGCTTATCACCCACAGGAGACGAGCCTGAGTCCCTGGGTGTTCATTTCCTTCGGAGCCTTGTTCATCCTGAGGTGGATGACAACAGTACCTCCATCTCTCTTACTTTAAAAAGAAGATGGAGTTGTCCAGTCTTCTTGTCTCCTGACTATTGACAGCAACCCCTCCTTTCAGTCCATGAGGGTGAGGTTTTGGGCTCAGTTTTGTAGCCCATGGAGGAGTGTGTGAATTCAGTTCTGGGCTCTCCTCGTGTGAGTGCTGCTCTTGTTTTATGCCCTTTCTCTCTGGCCTGGCTGAAGCACTGAAGTCAACTGTTTTGTCATCACCGTGTCATACAGATGGTAACGATGGATCTAACCTGATTCAAATGTCCAAGAACGGCCTCTCAGTGTCAATGGCTTCCTTGTTCTCAGGTACCCTGCAGTGCTCCCCCGGGCACGCGCGCGTGTGTGTGCAAGGTGTGTGTGTGTGTGCACGGGCACACTTCTCTGAAATCTGCCTGGTTTCAGAACTGGGAATTAGTTCCAGTACCATCCAGATGTCAGCAAGAAAAGCTGTGGCAGGATGATGTGGCAGGATGGAGTAGAGCAGAGGCAGAGGAATTCTGCTGTGGGCTCCATCCCCCAGGGCATTTTGCCGTGCAGTATTTTGGATGTATCAAAAGTGCCTGCTGTGGTCAAGACCTGTTTTGCCTGGGGTAGGACTTCACAGGGCAGTGAAGCTCTGTAGGTGTTGAAGGCTGAGCCTGGGTTAAATGAGAGCAGAGTCCTCTATGATGTGGGACCAGGTCTCCATCCCAAGTGCCTTAGGGAGCATTATCCTACTTGACTTGGCAGAGCTGGCATGCCATAGCTTTGATCTGAACCACAGCCAGCCCTTCCTGTTCTGCTCAGACTTGACTTGTAGTGGAATCCTTCTAGAAAGAAGTTCTGGAGGGAGAAGTAGTGAGATCAGACAGGGCATTGGCAGTTTGTTCATGCTGGAGGCCCTAAGCACTGGGATCACATGCAGCTTAGTGTTTTTATTGTTTACAGTAGTACTAGTTAATCCTTCTGGTCTGCTGGCCGTGTTGAAATAACCTTCATGTGCTCCCTGTTTTCTTTAGCAAGGGAACAGCCTGCTGGGCTGCTGCTGATCTCTCCTTTCTGGTGTTCAGCACCAGCATGTTGCTCCTGCTGGATTTGCTGGTGCTCCGATCTTTCCTGTCAGCCCTGTTGGGTTCACAGACCAGGCTGTGATCCTGGCTGAAGCTGGCACTGGGGTGTGGGGTGATGTCCTTAGATTTGGGGACTGTTCACAAGCCAGCTGGGGACTATCCTACCTGGTGATAGCATTGGCAGAGATGTTTTGGGCAGCTAATGAGGATTTGGGAGTGCTTGCCATTAATGTTAGGAAATGAGCGGTGTCCCAGTGCTAGCTGCTGTGGAAGCCTAGGGTCAGATCTGGCTCCCTCTGCCATCCCTGAGACCATGTCAGTGCCTGAGTGTGCTGGCTCTGCCTTCCCATAGCACCTGGCCCACTCTGTGCTGCGCATGCCCTCCCTTTTGCTCATGTTTGTCGTAGTCTAGGACCATGTGGGACCTTCCTGCGCAGAGCAGAAGGCACCAGAGCATGGCAGGTGTGTCTGACTGGTGCCCTACAAGGTTGTGAGGCTGTTTGCCTGAATTCCTTGTTTTCCTTGCAGCTAGAATTCAGTTTGCATGACCTAGATACGTGGATTCCTTAACATTAGGATGCTTTCGGGTGCCTGTTTTAGCAATGGATGTCAAACAGTGAAGGTCAAGCATCCAAGCTGAATTCCAGTAGTGTGAATCTGTAAATTTGCAGGACTTACTTCCTTTGTAGGGAACTCCTGCTCTCTGTAGGAAAGCTTGGGGCAGAGGGACACTCTTTGGTCAGCCTGTGACTGCTTTGGCTCACAGGCTGTGATTCCCTTGGCCTCAGTGTGCAGTTGGTGCCTAGCTGGGATCACATGGGCTCTCTGCAGATTTGTGTTAGTCAGCCTGCTTGGGGAATAGGAGCAGGGACCTTGAGCTGTGCCTCCCCATGCCAGGCACTGGGGCAGGGGAAGTTACAGGCTTTTTTTTGTGGGGGTGGTGTGGTCACTGCAAACCATTCCTAGAGCTCCCCAGAGGTACAAAACAGGAGACCTGCTGGGATGAAGGTTTTGGCTTTGGCCACTCTTCTGTCCTGACCTGTAGTACCTTCACCTTGCATGCCCTCTTCCCTTTTCTGGGAGCCTTATCTGCCATGAAGCAGGGTTTCTGTTTTTGTCTGCATTGTACAACTGCAAGTGTCCTGACACAGGGGTCTTCTACTGTTGAGATGGATTTCCGGTTAGAGTTTAACCTTCTGGAGTGAAAAAAAGATGAGTGTAAAAGGTACCACTGGGTATTGCCTGCTACTGGAGCTGCAGGGACTCCAGGACTCTTTGGGAGCTGATGGAGGGGTGGAGGGAGCACGACTCCAGTGTCCTGCACCTTATCTTGGACCCCTGCCTCCTCAGGAGATGAGTCTGTGACCTCTGCAGAGGGCTGGCCTCATGGCTGCTGGCCCTTTCTCTGCAGGGATGCTGATGTGTCTGGGCAGTGCTGGGCACAGGCTGCCAGCCCTGGATGTGCAGTCAACTGACAAGCTGTGGCGTGGCCAGTGTCTGATCTTAGAGGTTGCAGTCAAGTAGAGAGAAGGGCTCTGCATCCCATTGCTAATCCCTTCCAGCATCTATACTGTGTGTAGAGAGCTACTAAACCTTCTTGCTAGCCCTGCAGTCCCGCCCTCCTGTGCGTGTTCTGTTTCAGGCCCTGTCACTGCTAGGACTTGATGTGTGACCTGTACCAGCAGCCACTTGTCTCCCCCAAACCTCAGGCTGGCTGTTCACAGCATCCCACCATGCCTTTCCCTTGTAATTCCAACAGCTGACTGATTAGACTGCACCCCTCCTTGCTGCTCAGTGCCACTGGTAGAAGTTGATGCTGTAGTTCACGTGCTTTTGAATAGCTTGATGAGTTTTACCTTGAAGCTTTGGTTTGAAATGAGTGTATCCCCCTGCCCTGTCCCATCTGTTCCACCTTGTCTGTTTGTGATTTCAGATGCAGACATCAAGAGGAACCCGGACTCCAGCAGGAAGTCCTTTCTCTCCTCGGACTCCATGTACGTCTTCAACCTCATGGTGACACATCTTGGTACCACGTTCTCTTTCCTCAGCTCTGCTTTTCCATGTGCATCAGTTGCTGTTTTGCACTGGAGTAGATATCCCTCCGTCTCTCCCTCCCGCCTTCCCTCCCTCCCTCTGTGGGGACCCCTCTGCTCGTGTGGTAAAATACAAAGCTGTGTCAATGGTTGGCAGCTGCTTGGGTAGGTTCACATTGAGAGAGCAGTTTTTTCTGGCTTACACAGGCACTGGCTGTCACTTTGCAGCTTCCCCTGCAAATAGGCACAGGTTTTGCTAAGTGATTCAAATTTTGCTCACCTTTCTGAACAGTTGTTGTGGTGCCATTAGCCAGCTTTGCTTGGGGGCAGCTGCAAAGAGAAATCAATTACGTGTATTAATTTTAAGCCTGTGTAGCAGTGCAGAATTATGGTACCAGAATTGAAGAGAGGATTTTCAGCTTGAGCTGGGACTGGCATGGGGCTGCAAGGAGGGCACAGCGGTGAGATCCAGTACTAACAATTCCTTTGCTGTCTAGATCCCACTCCTTCCTCAATTCAAACTCGGCAGAGGCTGTGGCCATGGGCCTGCTGAAGCAGTTTGAGGGCATGCAGCTCCCAGCTGCCTCTGAGTTGGAGTGGCTGGTTCCTGAGCATGACGCCCCGCAGAAGGTAAGGCTGTGAGTTCGTGTCACTGATTGCATTTGATCTTCCCTGAACTCCTGGCTTCAGGCCACTGCTGAGGGGGCTTTGTTTGTCCCAGTGCTCCCTTTGTGGAGCTGGAGGAGCGGGTTTGTCTGGGCTTTAGAGATGGATGCATCCAAGCAGGGTTGTGCCACTGCAGCCTCCCACAGCAGTGTCCAAATCCCTGGAGACAGCCATTCTTCATCCCCCAATTCAGCTGGAGGAGCAACTCGGTGCCTGGCAGTTTTCCAGAGGGCTGTGGTTGCAGGTTTCTGGCAGTCCAGCCAGGTGCACTGCCTTTGCGGTACAAGATAGGGATCTGACCCTCTTGCCTGCCTCTCCCAGCTCCTGCCCATCCCTGACTCTCTGCCTATCTCTCCTGATGATGGAGAACACGCCGACATCTACAAGCTGAGGATTCGGGTGCGCGGAAACCTGGAGTGGGCCCCACCACGACCGCAGATCATCTTCAATGTTCACCCAGCCCCAGCGTAAGGACCCGTGGGGCTGGGGGCTCTCAGGGGATCTGCCCTTTCCATCCCTTTTCCATCAACACCAAGGTTGCTTATCCTCTGGTTGCTGGGGTTTCCCTGCTCTCAGACTGGTAAATCCACAGTGGTCACCACTGTGAGGTGGTGAGATGGAGCCAGTGCCTGGGATTAGTGCCTTTGATGTGACCCAGGACATAGCAGGGCTTTTTCCCTTGCATGTGTTGTCCACATAAACCTTCCAGACCTGTGCCAGTACCCATCTTCTGGTGCCAGGTACCATCCAGGGCTGGGTCATGCATGTTGTCTTCTATCTCTGGGCAGGAGGAAGGTGGCTGTGGCCAAGCAGAATTACCGGTGTGCAGGCTGTGGCATCCGGACTGATCCTGGTGAGTGCTGGGAGCCTGACCTGTAGCTGGAGAGTGGGGAAGAACCTGCAAACAAGTGGGAAGATGCTGAGTGAGTGGGTGGTGGTAGAGCTCAGCACAAGGTCACTGGGGCAGTGCTGCACTGCCTTTGTCAGCTCTGCCTGCACACTGGTGTGCACCATCCACAGAGGAATCTCCTCTTCCAGAAGGTCACAGAGCTGGTGGAGGCAAAGAGCAGCCAGCCTGTCCTTTGGAGGGCATTTCAGATCTTGACTCTTGTAAAGCAAAGTCCTCTGTTAGGTCCTCAAGCTCCCAGCAGGTTCTGTAGCTGCAGAGCTCTTCCCTGAATATGTAGGTAGATGTGGCTGCATGAGACTGGACTGTTGGTCCTGGAGGCTTTTGCAGCCAGAGAGTGCTTGCAGACCCCAGTGTTGAGCACTCTGGGCTGGAGGAGATGGCAGCAAGGCAGAGTTCCTTGCTTGTTGGAAAAGCTGAGCAGTGTTGGGAGTGCAGCATGTGGCTGTGCAGAGCCCGTGCCTGGGCTGACCTGCCTGTCTGCCTGGGTTTGGCCAGATTACATCAAGCGGCTGCGGTACTGTGAGTACCTGGGCAAGTATTTCTGCCAGTGCTGCCACGAGAACGCCCAGACCGTCATCCCCAGCCGCATCCTGCGCAAGTGGGACTTCAGCAAGTACTACGTGAGCAACTTCTCCAAAGACCTGCTGAGCAAGATCTGGAGTGACCCACTCTTCAACGTGCAGGCTATCAATCCTGCCCTGTACCAGAAAGTGAAGGCTCTCAACCAAGTGCGGGTAAGACCCTTTCTGTGCCTTCCTGAGTGGGGTTTGGATGAGGTGGGTGGCTGCCAACTGTAAACCGTATTTCAGGGAAGCTGGGGAGAAGCAGATACTTCAGTTTTGGAGGCTTAAAACCTCATCAGTATGTGTTTCCATTCCACGTCTTCTTATTTCTTCAGTGGCATATGAGTATCAAAAGGAATTTGTGGCTGGTATCCAGCTGGGCTTCAATTTATCTCCTGGAGCACAGGATGATGGTTGTGCTTGCCTTGCCCTGTGTGATGTAAACACTTTGGAAACAGGAGAGCAGCAGCTGAGGAGCAGCAGTTATTTCAGCAGCACAGGGAATGGGGCAGACCTGCTTGGCTGAGGACTGTGCTCTGTTTACTGATTCTTTGTCCCCCCTTCCTCTGCAGCTGCTGAGAATCCAGCTTTTCCACATGAAGAACATGTTCAAGACGTGCCGGCTAGCTAAAGAGTGAGTCCTGGGCTGTTTTGCTGTCCTGGTTCTGTCCCCTGGCAATTTGCATTGGGAATCTCTGCAGCCTGTGCATTGAGCAGTGGGGAGAGACGGGAGTGGAGGGGGAAAGAAAGCATAAGGAGTGGAGAGAGGGGTCTTAATGGAGTCACTTTGCTCTGAGCTCTGGTTTCTCTGTCCTTGCAGCCTCCTGGACTCCTTTGACACAGTGCCTGGCCACTTGACGGAGGATTTGCACCTCTACTCGCTGAGTGACTTCAGTGCCATCAAGAAAGGGGACCTGATGCCTCATCTGACAGAGCTCCTGAAGGCAGGCAGCCTGCACATTGACAAGTGCATGGTAAGGCCTCCTCTCCTGCCTCCTGCATGGCTCTGCAGCCTTGGGAGCAGGCTTTGCTGCAAAGATAACTGATGGGGAGGCCTTGGTGTGCAGGGCAGCCACCAGATTAACTGATTCAGTGCTAACTCTTCCTGCCTGCTTCATAGAGCTCCTACCCAGCACAAATGGGATATTTGCTACCCCATTTTGGCTCTCCCCCACCCCTGACACAGGTTGATTCAGCCTTCCTGTGCTCTATGCTGGGGAAGGGCTGTCCCACATGGTTAGAGCAGGGCACCACATCCTGCTGTCCTGCTCTACTCTACCTTCTGCCTTAACTTGCCAGGGAGGTGAGCATTTAGCTGCCTTTTCCTCATCTTTTCTCCTTCCAGCTGTGCCAAGCCAAAGGCTTCATCTGTGAGTTCTGCCAGAATGAGGATGACATCATCTTCCCCTTTGAGCTCAACAAGTGCAGGACATGTGAAGGTGAGATACTGGGGAAAAACAGGGAGGGGGCAGACCCTGGGGCCACCAAGGTCTGCTTCCAGTTTGAGTGGCATTTGTGCTAGCAAGAGGTAGAGAGCCTTAGCCAGCCAGACCAGAGTGCCCTTGTGCATGGCCTGTGTCTGCAACATATTATCACAGCATCAGACCAGCATTGTAACAGTGTTTGCTGGCGTGGGGAAGTGTGTAGGTGCCCTCCTGACCACGCTGTGTGCTGCCTGCCCTGACAGCAGCGGGCAGTCGGGCTGTGATTGCAGTGAGCGGGTGTCTGGGAGCCCTGGCTTCCCTGCTGCTGTGATTACAGGACAGGCTGCAGCCTGCACACAGCTCCCCTGCCCCTGCTTGGATGGCTGGAGCTGACCTTGCAGAACAGAGAGAGCCTGAAGGCTTTATCTCTGTGTCCTTCCTGCATGCTAAGAAATCCCTAGGCCCCTTCAGGAGACATCCTCGATAATGCCCAGTATTAATGGCTGAGTAGAGCTTGGTCCTGCATCTTGGGACCAGCCTCTGAACTGGCTTAAAACGGCTCCTGACTACATGCAAGCCTTGCTTTGGCAGGTGCAGTGCCAGAGAAAACTTGGGGCAAAGTCATTATTTCCTTGGGGTATCAGGGAAGTTTGGGGAGGGACCTTGTGTGGAGCAGAAAACTTCCCTCCTGTGCTTCCAAAGCTTCGTAAGCTAGTGCAGGGACCTGGGGTGTGGAGTGTCAGGCAGTCTGTCAGCCTGCACCAGTGCTCAGCCATGCTCTCCCTCACAGAGTGCAAAGCCTGCTACCACAAATCCTGTTTCAAATCCGCCCGCTGTCCCCGGTGCGAGCGTCTCCAAGCCCGGAGAGAGCTGATGGCCAAGCAGAGCATGGAGTCCTACATCTCGGACTACGAGGATGAGCTGGAGCAGCTGGAGGCAGTGGCAGCCACATGAGCATGTGCAGCAAAGGAGCAGATCATGGGTTTATTTATGTGCGTGGCCTTCATCACCAGAGACTGAACCACACAGACTGAGGATGAGGAGGACTGTTGGGAGGCCTGGAGCACTGTCTTGAAGGGATCTCTTTTCCCTCACGCAGTAGTGCTGGGCTGGGAAAGGAACATACTTTCCATCATGTGGATCTGCTCCAGGCACTGCTCCCACTCCCTGATGCCTTTGCTTGGGGGGAGGCAGCTGCTCCTGCCTGTCCTGCGGGCAGAACAGGGATCTTTTCCGAGCAGTTGTTCATGCTGGACTAGACAGGGCTGTGCTGTCCATCTCTGTGCCCTGCTCTGAGCCGAGCAGGGTCCCCTGCAGGGTCAGCACTTTCTGCTCATCAGCTGTATACTAGGAAGCTCTGGTCACATCTGCTCCTTGGAGGAGGGAATCGGGTCTCAATCCTCTGATCCTCCATTCTGCTGCTGGGGGTTGTGTGCATGGAGGGAGGGTGGGGGTTTGGGGTTGGTTGTACATTTAACAGCTCCCTTTCTCAAATGTGCTGTGGGACACTGCTGGAGAGCAGTTGCTCTCACTCCAGAGTCAGAGCAGAGGAGGTGGCAATGATGAAAATGCCAGATTTCCCTGTGCTGCAGAGGGACACTGCCACTGGAGCAGCTGCACAAGTGGATGTGCTGATGGACTTTTGGCAGGCAGATCCCCATGGCTCCACAGAAATCTGCCTCCATGGGATACGGTGAGGCTTCTGACCCTACTTCCTTCTCATGCTGCCAGTCTGTCCTACCAGGGAGACATGTCCTCCTCTAAGGATGACATGGGACCTCACTTGTGGCACCAGGACCTGCCTTGTGTGGAGCTGCCTTTCTGCCCGAGACCTGTTGGGATGCAGGTGAAGGCTCATGCCTCCAACTGCATCCCCAAACCTCTGTCTTGGCTTGTTGTTTTAGGTTGTTTTGGTTTTTTTTTATCTGCTGGATTTGGTTTTATTTTTTTTTATGTGGTTGTTTGTATTTTTAACTGTGTGTTCCCTCTCAAGGAGGTGCTGCTTGAAATGCCTCCTTAGGGGGCATGTGATCTGCTTGGGACTCACCAGTATAAATCTCCAGGGCTGTTCTGCTCCTGGTTCCTCACCCCTGGATGGAACTGGTCCCCTCTCCCAGCAGATCTCCTGCTTCCCTTGGGAGAGGAGGGGTCCCTGAGCCAGGCAAGGCCTTGAAGCTTCCCAGCTGTGCTGTGGTGAGGTGGTCAGGCAGCCTGCTTGCAGTGGGGATACCCAGGAGGAGAGCGGTTTGGCACTGGGGTGCTGCCAAGGACTGGTTCCTCGCTGATGCAGAGCCACCTGCCATGAGTGACAGCTCTGCAGGGTCAGGGTCAGACCCAGTGGGACAAGGTGAGCTCTGTGCCCAGTCAAGGAGGTGCCTCTGCATCGTGGGGGGATGTTTTACCCATGGCATGCCCAGCACCACCTCAGCATGGGTGGGATGTGGGGTGTTAGGAAGGATGGTGTGGCCTGTGTACGTGCAAGGAGGGTGTTGAGGGACCAGAGAGCAATGCACTGGCAGGAGGCCTCAAAGGGCAGTGGCTCTTTCAGGACATGTCCTGATTTGAGGCTGGGATGTGACCCCTCATGGGCTCTCCCTGTGGGGGCGGCAGGGCTGGGGAGAGGGGAAGAGGCTGGGGCCAGGAGAGGTGGCCGCAGGGCTTGCTCAGGGAGGGTGGCTGCAAGCCTTGCTGCTGGGGGCCAAGCTGCTGCACAGCAGCATCTCTCCCCTGCCTGCAGCATCCTGACAAAGTCCTGGAAGCAGGGTTCAGCTCCCCACTTGCTCCCCTGGGGTTTTTGCTGCCTTGTGTCTTGTCTGCTTGTTTTCCCCCAGAGCAGCTGCTCTTCTGCTCACTCTGTCTGCAAGCCCTGGGGCTGCCAGATGTTGGTCTGCCTTGGTCTTGCCTGTCCCCAAGCCCAAGCCAAGCCCTCCTGTTGCTGCTCGGACCTGGGAACCCCTTCCCTGGAGTTGCCTCAGCAGCACACCTCCATCCACCCTATTTTGTTTGAAGCACTTTAATGTCATGGGACAGCAGCTGAGAGGCTGCCCAGATCCCTTTCTCAAAGCACTGAGTACTTTTAGAGAAGAGGGAAGGAATTCTGGCTTGTTATGGTTTCCACCCTCCACCATGGACTGTGTGTGGAAGCAGCAGGACTCACAAACCTGGCAGAGGTCTCCAGGGCAAGATTGTGCCCAGCACTGACACTGCTGCCCAGCACTGACCGCTACAACTAACACTGGAACTGGCC
Organism: Aphelocoma coerulescens; assembly: GCF_041296385.1. Lineage (NCBI taxonomy): Eukaryota > Metazoa > Chordata > Aves > Passeriformes > Corvidae > Aphelocoma > Aphelocoma coerulescens. Next base: position 17,047,495 of record NC_091023.1, on the reverse strand, counting down.
AAGACAGGGAAGCTCTTTGGGAGGGAGAGCTGGGGGCTGCCCTGGCCATCAACTGGAGCCCTCACAACGGGATTATCATTGCACAGCACAGCAATTAAAATGCCGTCCTTAATAAACTAAGTTAATAAGGAGTCTGGTTGTGTTGTGACATTGTTTCAGGTGGGGTAAATGGTATGTATCCCACCTAGAGGTGATGGGACAGGCAGGGACTGCTGCTGATGGCAAGGAGCAATGGAAGGGACAGCTTGTGCAGCTGGTGATGCAGTCACTGGGAGGTGGTTATTGTCCCTACTCCTTGACTAATTCATCTGGTTTGTGGCCTCTGCCTGCAAACTGCCCACTGGACTCAGGGCAGAAGGTACAAGCCACTGAGCGAGGGGCTCTCTGTAATGCCTGTTCCCTTCCAGAGCCTGCTTTGGCTGCTGGCAGAGGGGCCCATGGGCCTGGCCTTGGCTCCTGTCAGTGCTTGATCCCCATTCCCCGCCGCCCGGCTCTCCCTTCACAGCAGTGTTGTGCATGTCCCCATAAACACCATCCATGCAGGTGATAGAAACTGTAAACTTTAAAACAACTGTTCAAAGATGGGTCTGACAGCCCAGCACTGGCTCCATGAAGAGCCTCTTCCTGGGGGCTTTTTCCTAGAAACACCTTGCTCAGCCCAAATCTCAGCTGTGGTTACCAGCAGCAATGGCGACCTGGGCTACTCCTGAGGATGGTGGTTGTAGAAGAGGCTTCTGGCAGGCACAGGCATGCTGAAGATGGGCTCTCACAGCTGCCAGCAAACCTGTGGCAGCAGGAGGGCTCCAGCAGCTGCCCCAGCGTGGTAACCGAGCAGCAGGTGATTGCAAAGACTTGCAAAATCTTGGAGCTTGCTGCTGCTGCAGGGAGCCCTTCAGCATCCCGGGGTGATCCCTGCCCTGGGTGATCACTGCAAGCTGGCAGCTTGGCAAAGGCACACGTGCCCCAGCACAGAGGGTCACTGGGAGTGTGTGGGGGCGTAGCGACGCTCAAACTGGTCCACATCGAACTTGCGCTTGCAGCCGGCGTAGTTCATGTAGCGAATCTTCCCAAAGATGGCCCGCTCCGCCCAGCCCTGGTCGTGAATGCCACAGATGGACCACAGGCAGCCTGCTGGGCACAGGGACAAAGTGTCAGCTCTCCCCTTGCTCAGAGGCACCCAGAGAGCAAGTGGCATGTGGGTGCAAACCAGGATGCGCTGGAGTTGCCTGCAGAGAGCCCCCGCTGCAGCCCTGGCCATCACAGCTAAGGCCTCCCACCCCGTGCCCGCATCCTGCAGCTTGCCTACGTATCCATTGGGGTCCCTCCCGTCCAGCTCGTAGCGGTCATTGAGGTAGATGGCAAACTGCAGGGCCTCCTCAGGGGAGCGCGTCCACTCCAGGATCTTCTTGGCCCAGTACATCCGCAGGAAGCCGTGCATCTTGCCCTCCTGGACCATTTGCAGCTGTGGGGATAGGGATAGCCATAAGGGTCAGTCCATGGTAGGTCACCTCTACCCCTCTACCCCTCAGAAAAAAGCTCAGCATTTTGTGGGGAAGATGGAGGGCAGTACCTGGGCAGCATTCCAGAGTGGGTCATGTGTGGTCCCCTGCTCCAGCTCCTGCAGACTGTAGAGATAAGGCCTCTTGTCTTTGGCATGGAGCTTCAGGGTGGTTTGTGCCCAGTCATAGGCGCCTGTGAGCAAGAGATGAAGAGCAACACTGACCAACCTTTTCTGCAGGGTCCTGAGAATGGGGCTACTGAGGGCACTGTGCCCTAGAGGCACCAGTCTTGAAGAGGGCACTTGCCAGCTGCTGTCCTACCTCCAGAAGGGACCAAATGATGGGACATTAGTGCCCCCACAGCCCTTCTAGCAGAAATGGGATTGCCAAGTTGGAGTGACCAGTTGGGTACCCAGCATGGCCCACGTGACCTGGGATGTTACCCTGCACGCTGTCGTAGTTCTCATTGTAGTAGCAGAAGTTTTCAGCCAGCTCCCGCCGCACCACAGCCTCCTCCACAAATGCATCCACTGAGTCCTTGTACGTGCGCCGGTGCTTCTGCACCTCCAGGATGGCTCGTTGGGTGGAAACCTGGCCTGGGGACATGGAGAAGCAGCAAATCAGGCTGCTGGTCCAAGCCACAATGCTCAGGCCTGCTGCAGAGTGGGAAGCCTGGGACACTCACCAAAGTGAAGCCACGGGGACAGGTTGCTGAGAGCCGCCTTGTTGGGATCATTCCTGTGGGTGCTGAAGGATTTCAGCCGCTCTGCAATGAAGGACTTCAGCACAGCCAGTCCTGCAGCTGTACCAGGGGTTGCCCACTCCACCTCCTTCACGGTGTGGTCCACCTGCAAGCTGGAATAACAGGCCTCCCAAGCGATGGGCTGGGTGGCAACCAAACAGTGAGTGCATCTGCAGAATCTCTTCAGCGAGGGCTACCCTGAGTGTTATGTCTCCAACCAGCAAGTCCCCAGCCCATGCCAGCCTCCTCTTAACTAGCCCTCTGCATGGCAGAGATGGGGGAACCTGATGAATGAGGTGGGAACCTCCCTCTCCCCAGGGCATCCTCATCTCCACACCATCTGTGTGTGACCTCAGGCAGGTCACTGTCCTTATTCCCTGCCAACCCCTCCCAGGATCAAAAAATATCTGTGAAACACTCTGGGACCAGCCCATGGATGGGTTTGGAGTGTTTCCTGCTGGTACCTCTGCTAGGCAGGAGGGGGAATGTGGGTGACGAACAACAGGGGGAAATTCAGTGAGGAACTCAGGGAGCTGAGCATGGATCTTGCCCCGGATGGTCCTGGCGCTGTACTCCTGCTTGGGGGAGGCGACCCAGCAGGGCACGATGTTGTGGGCATCAACCTGGGAAGCAAAGCCATGGAGAAGGGTGTGAGAAGCAAGCAGTCCTGACGACATGACACACATGCTCTCTGCTCAGGTCACTCCAGTTCGCAAGACACAGGAGACAAGTGCTGGCACCCACCTGTGCAAATGGCACATCCTCCGGCAACCGTTCCCTGACGTCCTCCACCCACTGCCGGGGCAGGCGGAGGGGACTGAAGTCTGTCACCAGCCCACCCACACCATGCTCCACCACAAACGTGGGCAGCACGTCCTTGGCATAGCCCAGCAGCAAGTGGAAGGAGATGTTCAGCTCTGCACACTCCTGCAGTGACAAGGAAATGGCTGTGGGACAGTTCATGGCTCTAGAGACCCCACCCCACCACCATCTCCTGAAGGGATGGATCTGTCTCCCCCACTTCCCCAGGAGCCCTGTCCCACCCAGCGTGGACATCCCCTGCCCGTACCTCCGCCACCTCCTGCAGGCCCCTCAGCATGAACCCGTAGTGGCGGATGGTGGCCTCCAGGAATTTGGGCGCCAGGCAGAAGCAGACATGCAGAGGCAGCTCCTGTTTGAGGGCCAGGCGCTGGGCGTAGAGGAAAGCCCAGTTATCTGGGGGAAAAGTACACAGGGCAGCGTCAGGAGAGTGCTTCACTGACGGGATGGGGATGGGGTTTCACAGGAAGTCTCCCCCCACACCTCCCTGTAGAGAGTGGGGCCAGCTCCAAAGTTACCGAAGGAGGGAACCAGCGCTTTTACCACCCATGGGAGCCCCTTCCACCCGCTGGTTCGCACCTTGCACTCGCTGATCCCGGCACATCCAGTAAAGGATGCACCGAGCATCGTCCTTTAGGTCCGAGCCCTGCGAGACAAGGCGAACGCGCTTTTTGTTGTACTTGAACTCTCGAACGGACGGGGCCGCCTTCCGACGGGCCTCCTGTATCGCCTGCTCTTCCTCCGTCCTCCTCCGAGACACGGGTGGCACCTCCGTGACCTCGGCCTTTCGCTTCCCTTGTCCCCGCCGCATCCTCAGCACCGCCCGGAGCAGCGTGGTTGCGTGCGGCCGCTGCGAGAGGAAACCAGGCCGGACTGAGCTCCCGCGCTTCCTTGCGAATCCCGGACCCCGGTCCGCCCCCAGAGCCCGGGGGATGCTGGTCCCCTGCCCATCCTGGTCCTCGGGAAGCGGGGGATAACGGAGTTCCGGTCCCCCGGCCCGATCCGCTCCTGGTCCCGATACCCGGGGTCCCGACCCCGACCCCGATCCCGACCTCGACCCCGATCTCGACCCCGACCCCGCTCCCGATCCCGATGCCAGTCCCTACCTGGCAGCCACGCGGCCCTCGAGTGTTACACAAGCCGTGGGCGTGTGCGAAGGGCGAGTCCAGGGGCGTGGCCGTGGCCCGAGGGGCGGCTCCGCGCCCGGGACCGCCCCCCGCACACGGGCGCCGGTGCTGCGCCGATGTCCCCGGCGCGCCCAAGGCGCTGCACCTGCCCCGGGAGGGGGGGTCAGTGCCCGCTGGTGCCTCCCCTCCCTGCCCCCGGGAACAAGGAAGCAGCTCCAACTACCTTCAGCCATCACTCGGCAGCGTAGTTCCCCGCTGCCAGCTTCCCCACGTTCTGTGTCCTCAGGTCCCCCACCTTGCAAGGCGTTGGGGTGCTGGCTGTGGACATGATTGGGGGCACGGGAGGGCTGCCCCTGCTGCTGCTGAGCCTTGCTGTGCTGGATCTCCCGCTGGGTAAGGGCTGAGCGGTATGTGGAGCTATCCAAGGGGCGGGGGGTGAGTGAGCAGGGTGGCGCTCTTGTTCTCCAGGGTGGTGGGTGGCCCTCGGGTGGCTTTACTCACAGAGGTGAAACACTTTGGGTGCTGTTTGTCCTCCAACATCTCAGCCCTGTCCTAGTGAGCAAACAGGGCAGTGCTTTATAGAACACAAGCAACAAGCTCTATTTCTTTTGCCTCTGATGAGGGTCTCCATTTGGGAAGAGAAGACCTTAGGCCCAGCTGACCCCCTTGCTGAGCCTTGGTCCTTGCTGGGCTCATTGCCTTTGCTACAACCTGCCCAGTAGCACCAAATGGCCCTGCCCAGATGGCAACCTCACTGGGATGTACTAGGCCTGGAAAACTTCAAATGCCATCCCAACATTTGCACTTGATGCAAAGTAAGAGCAATGTTGAGTTGAGAACTGGGAATAAACCTGGGGCTTGTACCTCCTGAGAACCTTGAACTACAGCTGTAGGTCCCCTCCTGCTGCATCCCTCAACCCCCTCCCCCCAGAGCTTTTGTGGGTCACAGCACGTCTCTAACGGCTCATCCTGAGCTGCAAGCTGGGATTTGTTCCTTTGTGGGGCTGCTTCCCCCGTTGCCATTATTTACACCCACCGCTATCAGTTCCTGACTATCTGCAGCGCAGAGGGTTTGTGTAAACTGCTGCTGCTGCATTTCCAGCCCGTCTCACGGTCACCAGTTCCTGCTTGGCTCTTCCTGTCAGACGGGTTTGTCTGACTTCCTCCAGGCATGGGTGAAGATGGTGGAATGGGTCTTAGGACTGGCGCCTAGAGGAGTTTCTGCCCTGAAAGCAGCAATGGCCATGGCTTGTTCCTGCTTTGTCAGGCTGGGGATATACATGGTCTGCATGGCTGATTGTCATGTTGCTATTCAGGGAATCCGCGTGCTTGATCCATGCAGGACAGGGAATTCCCACTCCTGATGATCCATGGCTGATGCAAGGCTTGGGCAGTTCATGGTGGTGGTAATATAGCACCATCCCCAGCAGAGCCGTGGTCCCAGCCTTTCACTGCCAGCCCTTGTGTGCCTTCTCCCACCTCTTTGCAGGGACTGCTGTCAAAGACGTGACAATCCCTGTATCCCTGTATCCCTGACTCTCCCAACCTCCTTGACACCCACAGAGACCACAGCACTGCTGCCCAACACAACCTCAAGCACTGCAGCAACCTTCCCTCCCTCCCGACATGCAACCTCCACCCCAGGGATGCCAATGGGTAACTTTACACCCAGTGCTTCTACGGCTCAGCAGAGTAGCCCGGCAGCCTCCAACACCACCACACCACAGGTGAGGGGCAGCACAGCTCACAGCACCCCTGTGTCACCTGGGCTGGGACCTGCCACCACCAGCAGCACCCCAGCACAGTTGGAACCCACCACCAGCAGCACCCCAGCACAGCTGGAACCCACTACCAGCAGCACCCCAGCACGGCTGGAACCCACTACCAGCGGTACTACAGCAAGGCTGGGGCTCACCACCACCAGCAGTACCTCAGCAGGGCTGGAACCCACCACCAGCAGTACCTCAGCAGGGCTGGGGCTCGCCACCACCACCAGCAGTACCTCAGCAGGGCTGGGGCTCACCACCACCACCAGCAGTACCTCAGCAGGGCTGGGGCTCACCACCACCACCAGCAGTACCTCAGCAGGGCTGGGGCTCACCACCACCAGCAGTACCTCAGCAGGGCTGGAACCCACCACCAGCAGTACCTCAGCAGGGCTGGGGCTCACCACCACCAGCATGCCAGCTCCAACCTCCATGGCCATGACTCCCAACTGTGACAAGATGACCACTTTCACGTCTGTGGGGACCAGCACAGCCCTGGCTGTCAGCTCATTTGGAGTTGAAATGAGCATGCTGCCTCCCCCCACCTCTACTCTTCTCTCCTCCAGCTTGGGGGGCACCACATTTGGCACCAGCACCCACCAAGGGCCAGCCACGACCACACTGCTTGACAACACATTCCCAGGGACCAGCAGCACCTCTTCTATCACCCCAGCAGTGACAGACACTTCAGATGAGCCCTCAATGTCCCCATCACACACCACGGTCTCCCTTGTTACCACCACAGAGGTCCCTGGGAGCACCCCTGTCCCCAGCCAGCCAATTGGGACCACAGCCAAGACCACCCCTGGTACCTCCACCCCAACAGAACCAGAGACCCCCAGTGACACAGGTGAGTGCAGACACAGGGCACCTGGAGGTGGTGGATCAGGGTGGTAAATCCCCATGGGATCTCCCATCTTGCTCAGCCAGGTGCTTGGCTTCTTCCCCCAGGGGCCACCCAGTCTCCAGGCTCTGCAGGCCAGCAGGTAGCCCAAGGTTGGGGACCTGTGCTGTGGTGTGGCAGTACTGCTGTGTGGCTGTGCCATGGTGTGACTGTACTGTGGCTGTGCCCCCAGCACTGAGCCTGTATGTACACACCCCCTGGCAGTGAGACTCTGTGTACCCCAAGGAGTGTGACTGTACCCCTGTGCCGCTGTCCCCTGGCAGTGCCGCTTACTGGGCACCCGTGTCCTGTCAGTGTGGCTGTACCCTGGTGGCTGTTGCAGAAGCCTTTATCCTGGGGCTGCAGATGTACCCTGGTGACACTCCACTCCGTGCACCTCAGCCAGGACAGGGAGACTCTACCCTGCCCCAGTACCCCTGGCCATGCACATGTCCCTGGTGTCCCTGTACCCCAGCGAGCTACTGTATCCTCACAGAGTACCTGCACCCTGGCCCGATGCCTATGGTGTGAGAGCACCTCATCAGAGTGCTGGTACCCTGGTGATAGCCTCTGTGTGCCTGTGCCCTGGCAGTGTCCCCATGTGCCTGTTCAGCAGCAGGGTGGCTACGCCCTGACAATCCTCCAGCATGCCTGCCTGTGGAACGCCAATACCTGGCCCAGTGCTTGCAGGCACCTCTGAGTGCTCTTGTGCCTGACCCTGAAGAGAAGGAAGCAGCTCCAGCTGTCAGCAGTACACTTGGGCTGTGGTATGCTGTGACACAGGGAAATGATGCCTGTACAGACAGCCCAGGGGACAAACCCTCAGCCTGGAGCACGCCCTTCCTGAGCGCCGCCTGTTCTCTTGGCCAGTTCCTCGCGCTCAGACAGAGCTGGCTGTTGTCTCCTGAGGGCGTTGGTGCCGGGAGCCACCACCAAACATCACCCCTGTGGTGAAGTGCGGGGTTTCAGGCAGCCTGGCTCATCCTTGGGCTTTTTTCCATTGTCACCCTCCCCTCAGCAGGCAGAGGACAGCCACAGGAGCCAGGTCTGTGGTAGTGGTGGCGTTGCTGGCCTGCCCTGCCCACTTCTTGTGGCTGCTCTGGGTCAAGCCGTGCAGTTGATGTCTGCTGGGCATTGCACCAGTCCCTGGGAGTGTCTGTGTCAGGTGGAACCCCCTGCCTCGCTGCCAGCACCTGGAGGGTAAAAGGACTCACCTGGATGCTCCTCCTCTGCTGGGTGAAGGAGACCTGGAAACCCCAGTGCTGGGGCTGTGGGGAGCACTCAGAGTGGTGCCTGCAGGGGTTTGTCAGCTCCTGCTCACCTGGACATGGCTGGGCAGAGAGGGGGGCTGTCCCTGCCCCTGCCCTGGCCCCTGCTGCTGCTGAGCCTCACCTGCCTCGCCGTGCTGCACCTCGCTCTGGGTAAGGGCTGAGTGGGATGTGATGCTCTCTACAGGGTGGGTGGAGAGTGGGGAGCATCATTCCCCAGGGTGGAGGGGATGGTGTGCAGGGGATGGAATGCTGTGGGGGCTGTTTGCTGCTTCTTAAATGGGAAGCAGAGGTGGACTTGCTGCTTCTCCTTTTGTGAGGATGAGGCCCTTCTGTGCAGACGCTCACCTGGCAAGGGCTGGGGTCAGACCTCTTCACCATATTTTTATTTAACCAGCTGCTGTGTGCAGGGAGGGTGTGGCTTCCAGGGGCTTTGGAAGTTTCTGGCTGGGTTGGCTGAAAGCAGATAGCAGCTTGTGTTTTGATTTCCCATCCTCATGTGAGCAGAGCCCCAGACTCACCGGGTTTGTGCTGGGATCACTGGGGAATCCAGTCTGGCATCCCAAAGCTGCCACCTCACATACACCCCTTGACAAAGGTTCAGGCAGCCAGGCTGTCCTGCCCATCCTTTGGAGAGGGTTACAGATCCCTGGGCTTCTCTGGGGACAGCACACTGCTCTGGTAGAGAGTCCCTAGTAGAAGAGAGGATGGCTCTGCTGTGTCCCATCCCCTTCCCCCAGAGCTTTTGTGGGTCACAGCACGTCTCTAACAGCTCATCCTGAGCTGCAAGCTGGGATTTGTTCCTTTGTGGGGCTGCTTCCCCCGTTGCCATTATTTACACCCACCGCTATCAGTTCCTGACTATCTGCAGTGCAGAGGGTTTGTGTAAACTGCTGCTGCTGCATTTCCAGCCCGTCTCACGGTCACCAGTTCCTGCTTGGCTCTTCCTGTCAGACGGGTTTGTCTGACTTTCTCCAGGTGGAATGGGTCTTAGGACTGGCGCCTAGAGGAGTTTCTGCCCTGAAAGCAGCAATGGCCATGGCTTGTTCCTGCTTTGTCAGGCTGGGGATTTACGTGGTCTGCGTGGCTGATATCCATTGCAGAGATCCGTGTGTTTGATCCATGCAGGACAGGGAACTCCCACTCCCAATGCTCCCTGGCTGATGTGCAAGCTCTGAGTTTCTCAGGGAGCTCACTGTGGTGGTGATCCTGCACCATCCCCAGAATAGCCATAGGCTCAGCCTTTCACCACCAACCCTTGTGCATTTTATGGTCCCAATTCTTTGCAGAGGTCACTGCCATGGATGTGATAGCCACTGTGTCCCCAGCTCTCCCTACCTCCTCAACACCTACGGAGAGCTCAACACTGCTGCCCACCACTGACTCCATCAGCACAGCCACCCTCCTTTCCTCCAGCCCTGAAACAGAAGCCTCCACCCCAGAGGGGTCCGGCACATCGCCAGAGACTGGCACCTCACTGCCCACCGTGCCTCCTCCCACTGAAACTACAGACGATTCAACCGAGGCCTTGGCAACCCTGACAGACACCACAGGCAGCCCTGTTATCAGCACATCAGACCCCATGAGCAGCCCCTCTTCAAGCTACACTGACATCTTCCCCTCAACTGTGGAGTCAACTCCAGGTACCCTGACAGTATCTGGGACCCCCACTGCAGCTATGAGTGGGTTCAGCCAGGGGGCACCTGGAAGGTAGGGACATGATCAGGGTGACAAATTCCCATGGGAATCCTGGGCATGTACTTGGGTGGCTTCACATAGGTGGCTTCACTTAAGCCTGTTCCCAGCTGCAGGAGCATCCTGCACCTCTGCAGACAGCACTAACCTTACATTGCTTTGCCCAGGCACTGAGCCCTCTTCCCCTGCCACCAGCTCAGCCCAGACCTCAGAGGTTACCCTCAGCACACCTATGGACCTGACAACGCTGCCGCCAGTCTGCCCCTCTGGCTCATCCAACACCAGTAAGTGCAGTGCCTGTGGGCATCACCACCCCCAGCATCAGTGCTCGGGGCCAGTGCAGGGGGTCCTGGAGCCCCACTGCTCTTGCTTTACTCTCAGTGTAAAGGTATTGATGTTTTGGGGTATATGTGGTTTGCTGTACAGTGGGAGGCTTGTTCTCCTGACAGTGTAGCGTGTCCGTGACACAATTAACCTGGGAGGAGGTCCCATGTCTGTGGCAGCAATCCTGGGGAGAGACCCCCCAGGTTCTCTGGCACAGCCCAGGGTTCAAGGGCAATAACCAGAGCCCTGTTTTTAATCCCTAGGTGCATCTCACCTCTTTCTGTCGCTGCGGCTAACCACCCCCCTGGACCTGGGGAACACCACGGTGCAGGAGCTGGTGTTGTCCCAGGTGAGGTGTGCAGGAGGAGATCCCACTCTGCATCTGACAGCTGTAGTTCGCTCAGGGAGGGGGTCGGGCAGCCAGTGGGAGGGGAATGGCTGCATCTTGCATTGAATGTCATCCAGAGCCCTTTCAGATGAAGGGGAGACCCTCCTTTGGCTGCCATGGTCCAGGATCAGCCCCTTTCTATGTGGGAACAGGGGGCAGGAAACCCCCTCTGGCACAGTTTGATGGCTGTTCTTTCCCCCAGCTCCGTAAGGACCTGCAGACGGCATTCCCGTGCGCTGGCCTGTCACTGGCATGGCGAGGGAGGAGGAGGACCTGACCACTGCCCCTCACCCGGCCTGCTCCTGCCTGGACTGCCAAGCCACCTGCTCCCAGCTCCTCACTCCATGGTGGTAGAGGCCCCTGGGGAATCCTCTACAGCTCCTCTTGAACCTGGGGCTTCCCATCCCTCACTCTGCACCTGCAGAGGACCCCCAGTGCTGCTCCTGCCCCTTCCCACAGCCTGTCTGTAGAGCCCGAGCCCTCTCACCACCCTGCTCCAGACCTGGTTCCTGTGGTGGGACCCCCTCCAGCTCTGCTGGGGGGCTGGGAGAAGGGAACCCCGCAGGACTACATTTTACATTTGGGACTGAGCTGGCTCAGCCATCAAAGCCACCCTGGGGACAGGGGAATGGGAGGAAGGAGACCTGAAGCCCCCAGGACTGCAGTGCCCAAGGCTCACCTGTGGTATTGCTGACAGAGGAGAACACCCGCGCCAACACAGGCCGGGCAGTAAATAGAAATTCCATGTTTTCTGTGTCGAAGTGATGACTTCTGTATTTTCCAAGTTGTCTCTCCTGATTTTCAGCTTTGCCATCTATTGGAGGTACCAGTGAGGAAAACTTGAGTCCCGAAAGCTTTGCGTGGAGAGATGGGCTCAGGGCTGTCCCCTCCCGCCAGGGGCTGCTGCAGACATTCCAAAGGATGGCTCGGCACCCTGGCAGACTGGGGGGTCTCTGCTTTGGAGCTTTCTGCCCCATGACACCCCGCAGCTGCAGGGGCAGCTCTGTGCACTCTGGGGCCGTGGAAATCCCGTGGGCTGTGCTCCTTCCCTGTTTTTTCCAGTCCCCAGCTAAGGAGACAGCCGCAACATCTGTCCCCCTGCAGCAAAGTAATTTATTAACTGATTAATTAACCAGATAAAATCCAACTGAAGCAATTATTAGCCTAAGCAAGCCACCTTGCCTGGAGATTGAAAACTGAAATAATTAGCAAAATAGCCTTTTTGCGTGTCAGGGGTTGTTTTTGGCTGATCCCTGTTTCTCACTGGCAGGCCTCACTGCCCTAGCACAGGGAGGGCTGGGAGGGGGTGTGTGGGGCTGTGGGATTCCTAACCTGGGGACTGCTCTCAGGCTGTCTGGATTTTTAACTGGCTGGGAAGGAGCCAGCAGCTGGACAGGATGGGGAGAGACACCGTGGGATCACCCAGCTGCCTGCCAGCTCACTGGGCCTGGGAGAGGCTGGGCTGGGGCTGGAGGCTGTGCCCAGGCAACTTGTCAGGATGCTCCAATTTGGGATGCCCTTGCATTCCAGGGTTGCCCCTTTGCTCTTTAGGATGCTGCCTGACTTTTGTGGGCTTATTGGACTCATCGAGACTGAGAGAGGTCCCTTAGCAGCCGGGCAAGGAGCCGGGGAGCAGGCAAAGCCTGCTGGAAGGGGTCCCTGTGCTGGCTGCCTGGTGGGGTGCTGGGAAAGAAATCCTTGTGGTCTGCCTACGCCTTGGAGCTGGGCCAAGAGTCCTCCCACGTCGCATCCCACTGGGCTGTTTTCTCTGGCTGTTGAATCCATAACTTCAGACCCCGGGACATGGCCGGGCGCCAAGGCCAGGGTAATGGAGCCAAACTGCGTCACAAAGGGAGGAAAAGGTCCTGAAGTGCTGGGATGAAAAGGTGACCAGGGTACTCACTGTTCTCTGCTGGCACAGCCGCCTTCCACCGTTATGGCTGGGGGGCTGTGGGGGGAGGAGATGCTCTGGTCCCCTCTGCCCCCCGCCTGGGAGGGAGAAGAGGGTCCCAGTGTGGGGATATGGCGTCACTGCAGTGGTGGCACAGAGCTCTGACAAGCCCCCGACATTGCCCATGCTCTCTGTGCTTGCCATCCTTGAGGTGCCACCTTCACCCCATGGCTGCTCACCTGCCATAGACCCCTGACAAGAGGGGCTTAGGAGGTTGGATCCAAGTCTTGCTGCTTTCCCAGTCCACAAAACAATTCTCAGCCTCTTTGCTGTAATGAACTCCAATCTCTCAGCATTGTCCAAAGGAACAAATCTTGTGCCCAACATGAATGTCACCTTCAGAGGACCTGGCAGCATCATAGGGTGCATCTCAAGATCCTTGTGACTCTGGTGTCCCTTCCAGTGTCCCTGTTCCCTTCACCCCTGCTGATGGCTATAGCCCAGCTCCCACTCTGGCAGGAGGGTGTTGCAACACACCCAGCATGCCAAGTCATCCAGAACCTTGGGGTTGATGGATAACCTGGTTTCCACCACTGCCACCCCTGAGCCCTCTCCAAATGCCCTTGCCAGGAGGCTGGAGGGGAGCCAGCAGGAGATGCTGTGTTCTCCACAGGAACAACCAGCCCATTAATTCTAGGAAAGCTGATAAGGCACTGTGCTGGGCCATGCTCTGCCATGCTGGACAGTGCAGAGCCCCTGGGTGCTGGGATTCACAGATTTGCCCCCCGGACACAGGCTCCTGAAGGGCTCCAGTGCCCACTTGATGCTTTGGTCTTTGGTAACAGCGGATTAAATGACTTTTTACAGGAACCAGTGCTTTGCCAGGACCTTGGTTTCAGGCATAGCAAAGTGAAAAGCCCCTTCCCAGAGTGGTAACAGGGTACTGTCCTCAAGATGAGGCATCCCTTGGTGGCTGTGGGCTTTCTTGGGAGGATGTGCCAATGCCTGAGCAGAGGGATGTTTGGTTTGTCACCCCTGTGACTCTGCTGGGAGATGGGCATTTCTGGGGACAGCATGGGCAGGAGCAGCAGACACAAGGGTCTCCAGACAGTTCTGGCCCCTGTGGAGCATGGACAGGAGCTTGCAGGCAGGCTGGGGCCAGTGCCTTGCTTCAGTCGAGTTGTTTTTTTCTATGCTGAGCAGCACGTTTGCAACAATCCCTGTGGTTCCCACCACATTTTGCACCTCAAACACCATCTGGAGCAACTCTCTCCAGCGTCAGCATGTATTCCCTGTTGGGGTTGCTTTCCAAAGTGATACAGCATTGTCAGCATGGGCAGGAGCAACTCTCCCACGGCAGGTTTACATCTCTCAAATCCTCCATCAGCCCTGGTGTGGTCACTGCTCAGGTGGTCACTGATGGGTCAGTCACCCTGTGATCTGCAGTGCTGATTGCAAGACCCCCAATGCACTGTCCCCCCCAGCTTTACACCCACACTGGCATTTTTGGTGGGCAGGTGTTTAGTTCCAGGTGAGCGATGCTCCCCCCAGTTTATCGCCTGTGCCCTGTTCCTGCTGCCGGGGGTAACGCGTGGGTTTCACAGGATGATGTTCCATCAACCGTGACCTGGCCTCCCCTGGCATTTCCCCATCCACACTGCCCTGGTGGTGGGCCGGGGTGTCACTTGATGTGCTGCTTGCCCGACTCCAGCGGGACACTGTGTACTGCCTAACACCCCTCATAACACTTTGCAGGAGTTGCCTGGGGGCATTTCTGGTTAAGAAGTGTTTAATTGACTACAAAACCATGTAGTGGTAGGAGTTTGCATAATGCTGTTCACAGGGGAGCTGGCAGCAGTTTTCAAGGGGGCGTGCAGGAATTGCTGCTCCAGGAGAAGGAGGTGGGAGAGACATAGGGGTGAAGTGACCCAGGGGATCCCCATAGCAGGGAAGGGGGTCCAGGTTTGTGCCTTTTCCTGCTCCAGCCTCTGGGGATGCTGGTCCAACCTTGCAAAGAAGCTTCCCTGAACAATTTACCCCCTCACAGCACCCCAGCACTGCTGTGCCCAGACTGAGGTGCAGGTTTCAAACCCCACTGGGGTGTGCTGGGGCTCTGAAGTGCTTCCAGTTGCAGCTGAGCACTGAGGGGCTCAACTGACACCCCAGAGCCTGACCCCAGCCATATTTTGCCCTGCTTTATATAACCTGAATCTGCTCCTGGGGAGCCAAGTGGGGGCTTGTGTTCTGCCTTGTTCTGGCCTGAGACATGGCTCAGCTGGTGATTTTAGTGCCCGTGGTGTCCTCACAGGCATGGTGACACCAGCTGGCACTGCCTTGTCACCACCACACACTGCTCTGTGGCCCCATACCCTGCATGTGGAACAAGTCCTGTGGGGTCTGTGGGGTGACTGCCATGCCACTGTTGGCAGTGCCACACACTGCTCTGGGCTCAGCTTCACCTTCTGGTGCTGGCAGCCCGGGGAGCTGCACCAGGCTGAGCCCAGGTCCCTGGGGAGATGTGGGTCCCTGGAGGGTGGGCTTTGAGTACACCCCAGCCCATGCCCCACCTGAACAGGGCATCCAGCCCTTGGGAAGGGGAGGGCTCGAGCGGAAGGGAAGGAAAGGGAAGGGAAAGGTGACAGGGACATTGGAGGGAAGGGACCGGGGGCGGGAGAGCAACCTGCCTCCTTCTGTCATCCCTATAAATAGGAGGGAGCAGGAGCAGGAGCACCTGTGGGACTCCAGCTCTGCAGGAGAGGCAGGCAGGGAGGGACGGAGGGAGCTGCTCCTCGCTGCTCTCTCCTCCCTTTGAGCTTCCAAGTGCTCTGCCTGTGTGGAGGCCTGAGGCATGGGGACCAGGGGATGGACGCTCTCCACCTTCCTGGGATGCTGCACATGGATTCTGCACGGTATGTCCTATATTTTTCTGCTAGCCCATGTGCTACCTGAGCCCTGTCGGGGTGCAGCAGGTACGCTGTGAGATGCTTTTCACTCCTGGCTGTACTGGAAACTCCTCTTATGACCAGTCCTTGCAAGGCATTGCAGCCAAAGAGCTGGAAAAGCGTTTTACAGGGCAAGCATCACCCCGAGGGGCTGGTTGCAGGCGTGGAGCTGTGGGAGACATGAGAGCCCAGCCCGGAAGCCTGCAGGCAGCTGTGTACCCCTCCAGCAAAGGAGCCAAGGGAAGCCAGCTGGCAGAGCAGGACCCAGAGATGCTTCCATCCCTCCCACATCCCAGGAAAGAGCAAATGCTGGTGCTCCATGCTGGGGCCCCTCTTGCACAAGCTTCCCATGAATGGGTGTGTGGGGTAGATGGTGTTTCCTGCTCCACATTGAAGAATTATGATAAAACAGGGATTTACTGGGGTGGAGTGGGCCAAACTGAATGGGAATGACTTGACTGATGTGCTTTGTTTTCCCTGAGATGGGGAAGGAAGCTGCTGAGCCCCTTTGGCTGAGGGGGCTGGTACAAAGAGCTTATTCCAGCCAGGGAAGATGACAATGAAGCAGCCTGATGGCAAATGGGTCTAGCAGAGGATAGACCCCTCGAGGACTGGTCTGGCACAGGAGCTAATATTCATTAATGACCCTGCACAAGCTACCTGGGAGCTAACGAGCTGAGCCGGCGGTGAGGTTGGAGGCACCTCTGCTGCAGGGAGATCTGGCTGCCTGTCAGGGGGAACCTGACGAACTGGAGCACCGGGATTGGGAACAGGCTGGGGCTGTCAGGCTGCGGCAAAGCCCTGCTGGATCTTGCCATCGGGGTGCCCTTCATCTCCTCTAATTGAAGCTCCCTAAAGCCAAGTGTCAGCAGATCCACCCGGCTCCTCACGGAGCCAACGGTGGCAGCTTGGTCTCCCAAGAGCCTGCGTCCCTGTCCTAAAAATAAGACCGTGTGAAACGTCACCCATGGGTGCCAGTAGGTTCTGGGAGACATGTCTGGGATGTGGGCAGGTGTCTCCTCCTTTCAGCAGAGCTCCTGGATGTGGGTTAAGATTTTGGCAGCAGGAGGAGAGAGCTGTAAGCAGGGCTTGGTCCTGGGTGCTCGCATATATTCCCTCCATGGGCGGGGAACCCCTGGTGCCCTCACTCAGCTGGAGGCAAGAGGGATGGGGGCAGGAGCAGGCAGGTGCCCAGCCCAGGAGAGTTTTATTGAACCTGCTTTAAGTGCAGCAGATCAGAATGCATCTGCAGTCAGGGAAGGCTTCCCTAAGCCTTGGCTTTCCTACCTGACAATGGGCTTTGAGTAAGGTTATTTAAATGTCCCTCAGACACCCAAAAGGTGAAAAAACACAGAATTCCCCCAGGCTCTGCAGAAGTGACTGTGCTCAGAGCTGTCCCTGCAGCGATGGAAAGTGGGCTGAGGGTTGTCCTGGGGTAGCACAGCTCTACAGACACCCCCAGGGCTATGAACCAGACTTACTGGGCTCCAGCTCTACCTGGTGGCTGAGCACCCCAGTACCATCCCCAGCACGACTGGACTGGGTTTCAGCAGCTGCTTTTGCCTCCATGCTTGCACCAGTCTCTTTCTCTGACCTGCGATGAGTTGTGTCCTGTCTCAGCTGCTGGCTGCTAATGCTGGGGATGCAAGAGGTGCTGTGCAGTGATGTGCCTAAGGCAGCCCAGGCTGCACTCCTTGGCTTTTAATCAGGGCCTTGTAAGGCTGTGGGATGAGGCAGAAGGGGTTTAAGAAGTGGTGGGAGGTTTGTGATTCTCACGGAGATGTGTCTGAGCCTGGCAGGCTGCCAGCTCCAGCTCCCACTGTAACGCTCCACTGTGCTTCTCTGCAGGGCTTGGGGCTGTTGCTGCTGTCCCTGTCACTACCGATGGGCCCTTTACTGTGGGGACAGCTTTCCCCATCACAGCAGAGGACGAGTGGCCCCATACCACACTCACTGCAGAGATGAGCATTACAGCAGCTGATGCTGAGACCTTCCCTCCTTGGACTGAGACAGACCCAGTGACGGTGATGAGTGAATACAGCTCTACAGTGCCAGCTTTGAACGTGACCAAGCCCCCTAACACGACTCAGAGTACTGAGGGAAGTTCAGCTGCTCCCACTACAGCCACAGCTGCTGCCATCACCACGCAGCACCCCGCTGTCACCCCAGAAGCAGAGCATGATGAAATAGACAATCCTCCTGATGTCCCTCTGGGGACCACCCCTGTCCTTGAGGATGTGAAGGAGGACATCCTTGCAAACAGAGAAGACACAGATCTCAGTACTGGCAACACCACCCCTCCACTGGCAGTCACCTGGGTGCCACAGCCAACTGCTGGTGTCACTGTGCTGCTGAGCCAAGGGCTGACCACAGCCAAGGGAGCAGTCGAGGAAGGTGTAACCCTGCCCGAAGCTATTCAAAGTGAAGCCAGTGCCAACTCCTCGGGCCCCAGTCCCGACGCCGCCGGGGAGCTGCTTCCGACTCAGCAGGATGGAGCAGTAGGTGGGGTTGAGGGCATTAAGCCACAGCCAGCAGGAGAAATGGCCCCAGCTGGTGAGGAAAGTCCCTTAGCTTCAGAGTCTGGAGATGCAGGAGATGGAGTGAATGGTGGATTCAGCACAGCCAGCTCATCCCACCTACCTCCAGAGAGCTTAGTGATGTCAGGAACAGCGGAAACCCCTGAGAATTCCTCCCTCCTCCCTGGCCAGGCAGTGCTGAATCCAGACTCTTCACTGACACCGTCCAACGGTGGGGATGGGCAGGGTGTTCCCGGAGCGTCATCAGAGGCTTCTGGTTCAGTCTTGTCACCTGCAGCCAGCAGGGCACCAGTGGCACCTGAGGGAACAGAGAACACTGCCACCTCACTGCCAGCTCCAGAGGTTCCCAGTGATGCACACAGTGACACGATTCTCCCAGTCTCAGCCACGGCGCTGCCCGCAGGGGATGTGGGAGCTGTGGATCTGGCCAGTCCATCTCTCCAGCCTGCCCCATGGCAGACCCCCACTGGAGAACAGCCACTGCTGCTTCCCGATGCTCTGATATCCCCCACAGACACCCCCAGTGCTCCCGGGGCCGCTTACCCAGCCCCAGAAGCTGGAGCCATCACCCTGCCTGAAGCTGATGGTGCAGCAGAGACACCAGCAAGTCCTGACCTCACTACTGGCCCAGAAGCACCTGTGTCTCCATCTCTCAGGGAGCCACAGCCAGTGGGGATGCCAGCTGGAGCTCCCCAGGAAGCCGATGGACTTGGCACTGGCTTGAGTTCAGATTCAGATGCCCCCAGCCCAGCGCCTTTTGTACCTGATGGACTG
This sequence comes from Aphelocoma coerulescens, assembly GCF_041296385.1. Classification (NCBI taxonomy): domain Eukaryota; kingdom Metazoa; phylum Chordata; class Aves; order Passeriformes; family Corvidae; genus Aphelocoma; species Aphelocoma coerulescens. Next base: position 17,028,840 of record NC_091023.1, on the reverse strand, counting down.
GCATGGCCCACTGCTGGGATCCAGGGTCAGGGAGCTGAGGGGATAGGGGACATGGCACAGGCAGGAGGTCCAGGGGATGCCAGTCCCTATGAAGATACGCAGAGTGACATGAGTCCTCCAGCCCTTCAGCCCTCAGCATCTCCTGCTGATAATGGAGAGCTGCTGACTGGAGGAACAGAAGACTTGGCAAATGCTGAACTTTCCCCTCCATCAGCACTTGGGGATGGAACAGAAGCAGGAGAAGTCCCACCACTGGGACAAGTGTCTTCAACTGGTCCTGCACCTCCCAGCAGTGCTGGAATGGAGCCTGATCTCTCAGGATCTGAAGGACCAGGGGACCTGCCTGGTGAATCTGCCACTGCTCCTGGGGCTGTTTTCCCACCTCCCGAGTCTGTGGCTGGCCCCGTGTCTGAGGCAGAGACATCAGTGAGCCCTGACCTCAGTGCTGCCCAGGGAGCACGTGGGTCTCCATCCTTTGGTGGGTCACCGCCATGGGGGACAGCAGCTGGTGCTCTCCTGGGAGCAGGCCTCCCTGGAGCCAAAGGACCAGACACTGACTCAACTTCAGCATGGGATACCCCCAGCTCAGCAGTTCATGGACCAGTAGGACCCCAGTCACCTGGCCTTGGGGACCAGCTTGGCACAGATGTGGGGCTGCCAGCAGCAGAAGGGCAAGGAGCTGACATGGCAGAGCCAGCACTGGAAGGAGCAGGCAGTGGGATTGAGTCTGAGCCATCCCTGAGCTCCACCACAGGGAATGGAATAGCAGCTGGGGTGGATCGACTGCCTGGCGCTGGTTCCTCATCCGGTATCGCCTCTCCCAGTGATGTGGTGGCAGCACCTTCTGTGTCAAGGGGTGATGAGGCAGGACCCATCTCATCCACAGCCCCTGGCCCTGACAGTCTGTCCCCGGCCTCTCCAGATGGTGAAACTCGCCCAGGGCTTGGTCTGGTGCAGGGGACTGAGAGTGCAGGGGATGTGGCACAGGCAGGAAACCCAGAGAGTGAAAGTCCCCATATGGAGACAAATCCTTCAGCTGTCAGCCCTCAGCAGGACCTTACTAACACCGGAGAGCTGCCAGCAGAAGAAACAGGGGATATGGCAAATGCTGAACTTTCCCCTCCATCAGCACTTGGGGATGGAACAGGAACAGGAGGAGCCCCAGCACTGGGACAAGTGTCTTCAACTGGTCCTGCCCCTCCCAGCAGTGCTGGAATGGAGCCTGATCTCTCAGGATCTGAAGGACCAGGGGACCTGCCTGGTGAATCTGCCACTGCTCCTGGGGCTGTTTTCCCACCTCCCGAGTCTGTGGCTGGCCCCGTGTCTGAGGCAGAGACATCAGTGAGCCCTGACCTCAGTGCTGCCCAGGGAGCACGTGGGTCTCCATCCTTTGGTGGGTCACCGCCATGGGGGACAGCAGCTGGTGCTCTCCTGGGAGCAGGCCTCCCTGGAGCCAAAGGACCAGACACTGACTCAACTTCAGCATGGGATACCCCCAGCTCAGCAGTTCATGGACCAGTAGGACCCCAGTCACCTGGCCTTGGGGACCAGCTTGGCACAGATGTGGGGCTGCCAGCAGCAGAAGGGCAAGGAGCTGACATGGCAGAGCCAGCACTGGAAGGAGCAGGCAGTGGGATTGAGTCTGAGCCATCCCTGAGCTCCACCACAGGGAATGGAATAGCAGCTGGGGTGGATCGACTGCCTGGCGCTGGTTCCTCATCCGGTATCGCCTCTCCCAGTGATGTGGTGGCAGCACCTTCTGTGTCAAGGGGTGATGAGGCAGGACCCATCTCATCCACAGCCCCTGGCCCTGACAGTCTGTCCCCGGCCTCTCCAGATGGTGAAACTCGCCCAGGGCTTGGTCTGGTGCAGGGGACTGAGAGTGCAGGGGATGTGGCACAGGCAGGAAACCCAGAGAGTGAAAGTCCCCATATGGAGACAAATCCTTCAGCTGTCAGCCCTCAGCAGGACCTTACTAACACCGGAGAGCTGCCAGCAGAAGAAACAGGGGATATGGCAAATGCTGAACTTTCCCCTCCATCAGCACTTGGGGATGGAACAGGAACAGGAGGAGCCCCAGCACTGGGACAAGTGTCTTCAACTGGTCCTGCCCCTCCCAGCAGTGCTGGAATGGAGCCTGATCTCTCAGGATCTGAAGGACCAGGGGACCTGCCTGGTGAATCTGCCACTGCTCCTGGGGCTGTTTTCCCACCTCCCGAGTCTGTGGCTGGCCCCGTGTCTGAGGCAGAGACATCAGTGAGCCCTGACCTCAGTGCTGCCCAGGGAGCACGTGGGTCTCCATCCTTTGGTGGGTCACCGCCATGGGGGACAGCAGCTGGTGCTCTCCTGGGAGCAGGCCTCCCTGGAGCCAAAGGACCAGACACTGACTCAACTTCAGCATGGGATACCCCCAGCTCAGCAGTTCATGGACCAGTAGGACCCCAGTCACCTGGCCTTGGGGACCAGCTTGGCACAGATGTGGGGCTGCCAGCAGCAGAAGGGCAAGGAGCTGACATGGCAGAGCCAGCACTGGAAGGAGCAGGCAGTGGGATTGAGTCTGAGCCATCCCTGAGCTCCACCACAGGGAATGGAATAGCAGCTGGGGTGGATCGACTGCCTGGCGCTGGTTCCTCATCCGGTATCGCCTCTCCCAGTGATGTGGTGGCAGCACCTTCTGTGTCAAGGGGTGATGAGGCAGGACCCATCTCATCCACAGCCCCTGGCCCTGACAGTCTGTCCCCGGCCTCTCCAGATGGTGAAACTCGCCCAGGGCTTGGTCTGGTGCAGGGGACTGAGAGTGCAGGGGATGTGGCACAGGCAGGAAACCCAGAGAGTGAAAGTCCCCATATGGAGACAAATCCTTCAGCTGTCAGCCCTCAGCAGGACCTTACTAACACCGGAGAGCTGCCAGCAGAAGAAACAGGGGATATGGCAAATGCTGAACTTTCCCCTCCATCAGCACTTGGGGATGGAACAGGAACAGGAGGAGCCCCAGCACTGGGACAAGTGTCTTCAACTGGTCCTGCCCCTCCCAGCAGTGCTGGAATGGAGCCTGATCTCTCAGGATCTGAAGGACCAGGGGACCTGCCTGGTGAATCTGCCACTGCTCCTGGGGCTGTTTTCCCACCTCCCGAGTCTGTGGCTGGCCCCGTGTCTGAGGCAGAGACATCAGTGAGCCCTGACCTCAGTGCTGCCCAGGGAGCACGTGGGTCTCCATCCTTTGGTGGGTCACCGCCATGGGGGACAGCAGCTGGTGCTCTCCTGGGAGCAGGCCTCCCTGGAGCCAAAGGACCAGACACTGACTCAACTTCAGCATGGGATACCCCCAGCTCAGCAGTTCATGGACCAGTAGGACCCCAGTCACCTGGCCTTGGGGACCAGCTTGGCACAGATGTGGGGCTGCCAGCAGCAGAAGGGCAAGGAGCTGACATGGCAGAGCCAGCACTGGAAGGAGCAGGCAGTGGGATTGAGTCTGAGCCATCCCTGAGCTCCACCACAGGGAATGGAATAGCAGCTGGGGTGGATCGACTGCCTGGCGCTGGTTCCTCATCCGGTATCGCCTCTCCCAGTGATGTGGTGGCAGCACCTTCTGTGTCAAGGGGTGATGAGGCAGGACCCATCTCATCCACAGCCCCTGGCCCTGACAGTCTGTCCCCGGCCTCTCCAGATGGTGAAACTCGCCCAGGGCTTGGTCTGGTGCAGGGGACTGAGAGTGCAGGGGATGTGGCACAGGCAGGAAACCCAGAGAGTGAAAGTCCCCATATGGAGACAAATCCTTCAGCTGTCAGCCCTCAGCAGGATCAACTGCCTGATGCAGGTTCCTCATCTGGTTCGGCCTCTCCCAGTGGTGATGTTGCAGCACCCTCTGTTTCAGATCCATCCAGCCTGGGTGCACTCGAAGGAGCAGGCAGTGTTGCTGAAGGTGTTCAGCCCTCCCTGGGTGCTGGCACTGGCGTCCTTCCTGCTGCAGAAGGGGCAAGTGAAGTGGTTGGTGGTGGAGGGTCTGCAGGGCAGTCCCAAGCTCCTACCGGAATGGGACCAGCTGGTTCAGAAACCCTTGATGGAGAAACAGGAGATGCATTGCAGTCTGCATCCTCTTCCTCGTCTGCACAGGGGTCTTCATTACCTGGGAGGACAGGTGAGGCTGCTGGTGAAAGAAGCCTTCCTGGAGCTGCTGGAGCTGGTGGTGACTTGAACACAAGCTTGGAGGCTGCTGGCTCTCAGGAAGCATCTGTGTCTGCCCCTGGCACCCAAAGCAGTGCCAGTACTGAACTTTCTGATGGAAAACTGAGCGAAGTCGATGTGGTGGAGGTGCCTGGAGGAGCCTTGGTGAATGGGGAACCTTCCCCTGGTGCCAGCCTGGTCCCAGGGGCTCCAGACAACAATGGTGTTTCTGATGGCATGACCACCTCAGTGGCTGCTTCTCTGCTTCTCCCTGGACATGGGCTGAGCTCAGGGCTGGCACCTAATAGGGACCCCAACTCTGCCCCTGGCACCCAGAGTGGGAGCAGGCCCCTGCTGCCAGTGTCACCAGGTGGGCTGTCAGAAGAAGCTGGAGGTGCTCAGTCGTGGTCTCTTGAAGATGAGGTGGCCTCAGGCATGCCAGCACCTTTGGGAGAAGCTTCCCCTCATGCTCCCATATCCCCCAATGCTGCCCCCGTGCTGCCTTCTGCTCCACAGAGAGGAAATTCTGCAGTGGGGGCGTCTGCCAGCCCTGGGCTTTTGGCACGTGAGTCAATAGTGGGGTCCCCTGCAGGGGGAAAGGGAGAGCTGGGGGCTGCTGTGCCAGGGGGCCCTGCCTTGGTCCTGCCTCCTCCCCAGCCAGGAAACCCCGGAGTCCCCTCTGGGGATGCTGACAGCCCTGTTCCTGGAGAAGCGAGTGCTGTGCTCCACGGAACGACGGCAGTGCAAGGGGATGTAACCCATCTGCTTCCCAGTGCCGCTGGATCCGGGGCACATATGGAGACTCACTCCCCACCTGGAGGGAGCCCAGGGCTCCCTGGCTTTCCTCCCGCTGGCATCACTGCTGGCAGTCCCGGAGCAAAAACCCTGGGGCCAAGACCTGCTGGTGGCTCATCACCCGCTGCCCTGCAGCCATTCCTGGGTAGGGAGCTGACCACCAGCCTGGCAAACAGAGCCCCTGCCACATCTGGGTCGAGCCTTTCTGGAGCCTTCCCAGGCCAGGGGGGATCCCAGGGCGGGTTCCCAGCCACTGCACACCCTGCCACACCCTGCAGCCCGACCCTCGCCGGCCCAGCCCCACCAGGCCCCGTGCCCAGGGGCAGGGAGGTGCTTCCCAGGCCAGGAACAGCCACTGTCACCTCCCGCGCATCATCCCCCGTGGTTCCAGCTCCACCAGGAGGGCCAGCAGCTGTCCCAGCCCTGCTGCCCAGTCCCGCAGGTATGTGATACTCGCAGAGCAGCCTGGGTGTGACTAAAGCATCCAGTTTCCTGACGGACCATCCTCAGGGACATTCAGTGCCTAGAAAACAAGGGATCTATTTGAAGACAGGACTCTGGGGGAGACGCAGCATGAGGAGCTCCTGCACATGAGCTTGCACTGTTGGCAGGGTGAGCCTGCCTTCAATACAGTCCCATCAGCTGGAAAACCCATCCCCTCCAAATGTTTTTTTTTTTTAACAGACATAAATAGGGAACTGGAGGCTGTAAAAGTCTCTAGAAAGAGCTGTGGGTGTTTAATTCTGTACTGTCCCCTGGCACAATCCTTGTACGATGTTCTTCCCCTCCTAATGGCAGTGTCCCAACAGGGCTGGTTGAAGCAGGGGACAGTGGCCACAAAGGCCATCGTAGCAGGTTTAGGGCAGCTGTGTTTGAGTAAGGCAGTGAAAGGGGTGGGAACAAGCTCCTGCGCAGGAAGGTGACATGCAGAGTGTCCCTGGAGACTACTGGCAGTGTCCCCCATCCTTCTGCTGCCCAGGCTGTGTCCCAGTGGAAGCAAAATAATTTCAGCCCTTTTAAATTTTTGACACAGACCAAAGGCTTTGCTGTAAACGTGGTTTGGTTTTACTCTTTGTTTCTTTGTTTCTTTGTTTTCTTTTCCAGTTCCAGCTGTGCCCCTCTATGGGTATGGGGCAAGGGAAAATGATCAGGAGTACGTGGAAAGGAGAGTGGATTTTAATTCTCCACTTTTCAAGCCTGAGATTGGATTCCCATTTGGGAAGACCCTGCGCAGCTCTCTCTATGTGAGTCTACTTGGGCTTGACTTGTTGGGCAAGCAGCCATCACCCAAAAACCTGGGAGAGGCACCAGGGACCAGGTGCCTGGGATGGGACTCTGGCAGGGCTGAAGCTACTGGGATGCTGCTGTGGTCTATTTGCAGCAGGAGGTGACTTTGTGGCCGTTTCAGCAGTGGCAGGCGGTGGCTTTCCTTGGGCGTTGCTCAAAATGGACTTGGAAATGGGAGGGCTGCCAGCCCCATGCCAGGGAGTGCTGCTGGTCCTGATCTCACCTGATGGAGGGATCCCTCTGTTCAGTTTACAGACAATGGACAGATCATTTTCCCAGCCTCGGACAACAGCGTCCTCACGTACCCCAACCCTCCTCCCAGCGGCTTCAATGGCCACGAAGAGGTTCCCATGATCGCCGTGTTTTGGGACAATGCTGACTTCTCCAGAGGTGTTGGCACCACGTTTTACCAGGTGAGTGAAGCCACGTGGGTGCATGATTGCACAAAACATCTTTCGATTATAAACTCATCACCTATTCTGTGGATGCCTCTTGAGATGTGTAATTAATGGAGCTCGTGAACGGTTTTTCCCTTTTCTGAGCCAAATCTAAGAGCTGTTGGTGCTGTGTCACCTCTTGAGCCATCCAAATCCCATCCAGCACCTTGGTTACAGGGGTCTGTGCATGACCCCAGTCTAGGCCTACTACTGGGAGCTAATGCAGACTTGTTTGTTCCCAACCCACAGGAGTTCTCCACCCTCAACACGGCCAAGCCTCCATTCGTCCGTGATGTGGAAGCGAAGGTCCGGCGGTACCTGAGGTCCTCCTACTCTGCAGTCTGGACCCTGAAAATCACCTGGGAGAAGGCACCTGTCTATGCAGCAAGGACTGACACGCGGAAGGTAAGGGACTGATGGAACACAGGCGCTGTTGAGTTGTCAGAAATCCCCAAGACCACAGGCAGTGACCTTCTCTGTGCCTGAAAATAAGAACCAGTTTTATGACAAAGGCCAGTCTTGAAGAATTTTGCCAAAAAGACCTGGGCTGTGCCCATGTTTTGGTGTTTTTTAGGTTTTTTGAGGGACACCTTTAGTAGAACTTCTCCCGTTCCATAAAACCTTTCTCTTTCATGTGGTGGGAGTTTATTGCACACCAGAAACGCAGTTTTTCAGAGGCATAAAATTGGGTGAATTTGAAGCTTTTCATGGAACAGCTTCAAAGTAAAACCATCACATTTTCCATGCGAAATGTGAACCAGCCTTGGCTGTGTTTGCCTTGTTTCCCTCCAGACTTCAGTCCTGCTGTTTCCCAGTGAGCACTGACCTACACTCCAATTTTAAACCCCACATCTTCACTCACTTTCTTACCTGTCTGCAACACTTCTCCCCAGACAATCACATACCAGGCTGTCCTGACCACCGATGGCTTCAGGTCGTACATCCTGATGCTGTACCAGGACGGAGGCATGCAGTGGGATTACACCAGGCTCACTTCCACCAATGTGCTCATCGGCTACACCAGGTACAGCAGCTCAGCACCCCATCCCTGCCTCCTCTGAGCACTGGGTTGCATCCCACCCACAGCTCTGGCTGGTTGAATCCTTCCCCCATGTCCCAAGGAGTGCCCTACAAGGATGAGGACAGCCCAGAGGGGGTCTGTATGTCCATACAGCCTTAGCATATAGGGGCCTCACAAACAAATTTGCCCCACTAGGAACTGGATCACTCTGCAGCATGCTGTCTTGCTGGGCTGTGCTTGTTTTAAGATCCACAAATTCCTCTGGAGTCCTGGGCCCCCAGCATCCTGGCGGTTTGGGTGGAAGGAGTGGGAAACAGGGGATGTTTGTTGAACTTTGCACCAGCCGAGGGAAGGGATTTCCGTGCTTGGCCGAGCAGTTGCTTCCTGCCTCCTTGCATTATGTCTTGCCCTGTACACGCTGTCTCCAGGGTTTTCCCATTAGCTGCTTGCTGCAGCTGGGCAAGGAAAAGGTGGCCAGGATGGGAAGTGCAGGCGGCACAGGCGTGCGTGTGTGCGTGTGTGTGTGTGTGTGCATGACCACTCATGGGTTTCTGCACCAAATCACCCAGCAAAATGCTGGAAACCATGGAAGCAGCTCGTGGGGGTTTTCAGATGTCTGTGGGCTCAGCCCCTGATGCAGCAGGAGTGTTTGCAGCACCCAAAAAGAACTGCACCCTATGTAGAGGAGGAAGCTGGCTAGGGCAGCTCATGCCTTTGCCCTCTTGTCCCCAGAGCTGCCATGTGGGTGCTGCAATCCCACTGGAAGGATGGATGGAACAGGATGGCTGAAGGGCAGGCTGGGGCTGGGGCTGAGGCTGGGATAATCCCACCTGGGAAGAGCAACCCCTGATTTTTCCTCTTTCCTCTTCACTCAGTGGGGATGGCTTTTACCTCAACGATGACCTGACTAAGAGACCTCCAGCTGCCAAATATCGCCCTGACCAGTTCAGGGGCTACAACACAGGTAGTGCCACAGAGCCAGGGTGGGTTCACAAGGAGGGGGATAATCCCAGGGAATGAAGTCCAGCCTGCCACTATGGCGAGGCTCTCACTGAATTCACCAAGGCCAGGCTTTCCCTCCCAAGCACATAAAACTTGCTTCCCCTGGATACCAGCTATGCCCTGAGGCTGAAACATTCCTCCTGTGCCCATGGACACTTTTTGTCCCAATGGCTCAATCCGAAGACTTTCTTCTTTGGCAGGAGCCTCTCCCCCTGTTTCCCTGCTGTTGAGTGGCTGTTGAGCATGGGGTCCCATGACTAAGGGGCAACATGGGTTTAGCTTCCAGCATCAGCATCATGTGACTCTAAGCTTGAGACAAAACAGCCCCTGTGGTCCCCTGGGTCAGACATGACAGCTCATGGTTTCTCTCCGTGCTCAGACCTCCGTGGATTGTGGATTTACAAGCTGGAGAGCCGCGTGGGCTACAACTACCGGCTGAAGTGCCTGGCATGGACAGGGCAGCAGCAGGAGCCCAGGATATGGAGCCAGGGCCTGCCCACCTGCCCTTGCTCCCTGCAGCAAGGGCAGCAGGACCCACGCTTCAAGAGCAGCCGTGGAGGCAAGTGGGCATGCTGCTTCCTCACTCTCCTCATCCCCAAGCTGTCCCTCCCCACCTTCCCTGCAAGAGTGCTGGGGTCCCACTTGGCAGGGTGGGCAGGTGACCCTAAGGAAAAGAAGAGGGGGACTGGCCTACCCTTCAGAGACAGGAAAAGCAAGGAGGATTGAGGGCTGACCTGTTCCTGTCTTATTAGACTGGCCAGTGTTGGTCTGACCTGCATAGGGATGCTGGGGACCAGGGTCTCATCCTGGGGGGACCACTCAGATGGTCTCCATCAGATCGTCCAAACCCCTCTAGCACCGTGGGTGATTTGGTGGGAGTGGTGAATAACAAGGAGCCAGCTCTGGCCCAATTCTTGCCCCGAGGCAGGCGTGCTGGCCAGGCAGAGCTGCCCAAGGCTCACTGCTGCCCCATTGCAGGCAGGTGGGGTGCCCGTGTCTCCATGCTGCACTCGGCCTCCCCCAACCAGCACGGCGCCGGCGTCCGCTGCCTGTACAACAGCCAGAACCAGCTCATCGAGGGGCGGCAGGAGAGGTACTGGAGGTCCTTCAGGCAGGCGTCACCCTACCGTGGTAAGCACAGCCAGCCTTGGCATCTCTTGGCTGAGGCTGGCATTGTTGTAGCCTGTAAATAATTTTAATCTCTATGCCAACCTGTTTCCTGACATGCTGTTTCCCTTGGAGGGAGTGTGGAGCTGCCAAAAGCCAAGTAAAGCCTTGCCTGGAACCAGCCCATCTCCCTTCTCTTCCCTTCAGCCCCTCACTCTCCTTTTTGCCTCCAGACCAGGAGCTGAAGCTGTACGACTGGTGCTGTAACCGGGCGGGCAGTGCCCAGCTCTGCGCCCACTACAGTGAGAAGAGGCCGAAGATTGGCTGTGACGGATACCAGTCCCCCAGCACGGGTGGGTTTGCAGCTCATGTGCACTGGGGTGATGCTGTCTTGGTGCCCAGGGCTGGGAGGGGACTGGGAATGTCCCAGCCTCCCTGTGGTTAAGACAGCAAGAGCCCTGGGCAGACGGGGGAAGGGTTTTGGGTTGCCCATGTGCAGGTTGTGCCATGCCCTGGGCTGTGCAGGGTTGTAGGGGCATCTCCTTCAGCAGATAACCACCAGCATAGTCTGGAGGTGACGGCACTGGGAGGGGAGGAGGAGCACAGCAAATGTGGTTATGGTGTAAGCTGATGTGGAGCTTTCTTGCAACCCTCAACAGATTCCTTGGAGGAGGCAGAGAATGACTCGGATGAGCAGATAGGTGAGCAGGATTGTGGGGTCTCCTTTCCCTCTGTCCATGTGCCCCTGCAAGAAAATGCCCTGGGAACTCCCAGCTTGCCCCACAGGGAGAAGGTGGCTGAGCAAATCTCATTTCTTCTTTGCAGATGGAGAGGACAAGTAACTGGGAGGTTGCACACCCGCAGCACGTTCTGGGCCATGCCTGATCCTCTAAGTCCTTTGATCTGCTCTTCTCTCATGTCCCTCCCAGAACCCATCACCCCTGCCCACCACACAGGGCAGCTCACTTGGCCAGTGCCTGCAGTTGCCTGCCCTGGCACAAGTTCACGTTTCTAACCCAGACTTGTCCCAAGGATTCAGTTGCTTTAATCGCCCTTTCCCAGCTGCAGCTGAGGGGCAGAACTGTTGGGGAGGTGGGCAAGTACCCCCCACTGCACACACCATCCTTGTCCTTCCTACATCCCACTGTGCTCCCACACTGCAGGGTGAGGCTGGACCCCTGGCACCCAGGGAAAGGGTTTAAACACCATGTGTGGGTTGACTGTGGCCAAGCCCTTAAATGCCAGGGTGCACCAGGCTCGTCCTGTGAGCCTGTCCTGTCTTGTCCCCCACTTCTGTTTCCCAGCCATCCATCCCTGAGTGTTCCCCCAGCCCCTGTGCTCAGGAGAAGGGACAATTCTCCAGATCAAGCTAGAATCAGATCAGTACATCTGCTGGGTGTGTGAGGGCAAAATTCAACCCCATGATCAGAAATGTTGGGAGAAAAATAATTTTTTGTGTGTAAGAGAGCATCTTCCTTTCTTAAAAAAAATAAATCATTGTCAAATCCTGTTTGTTCAATAAGACCTTGGAAGCATTTGAGCATCACTGATCCTTCAGCAGCCATGTCCTCTCCCAAACTGGGGTGGGAAGCAGTGACGGGGCAGGCTTGGAGCAGCAGGAATACAGGATACTTCTGTCCTTGGATTTAGTGCTGGAGATGCAGATAAGCCAGGGTCTAGGGCAGTGAATGGGGTGGGAGCTGGGGGTCTGAAGGGGTCTGATACACCCTCCTTGGATCAACATCTCCCAATCACCAGGGTTGAAGGGCTGTGGGATGTTTGTGGAGACCAGAGCCCGACCTGCATGATCTGAGCCACTGTAAGCAGTATCCATGAAAGCAGTGTGCAGAGACTTGTAGTTTTGTAGGGAAAATGAGGGGATGAAGCAACCAAAAAATCTACATCCATTTTCACTTTGGTTCTGTGAATGGGACCAGCAGAAAGCAGGGACTTAAGGGCTTGACGACAGTGAAGCAGGGCTGGAGCAGGGACCCATGAGGTGCAGATAATTGAACAGCAAGCCAACATTTTTGGTTTATTCTATTTGGTTCCTAAGGGGTTACAATCACTGCATTGCCCCACCTGACCCTGTTCTCAGGGGCTCTGCAGGGTCTGGTTATATCACACTAGTGCATACCCTGGTGCAGAAACATTTAAGGATGGTTCCTGTTGTCCCTGCAGGTAGTCAGAGGAAAGTGAAATTCTGCTTTGGTCACCCCACATAAACCCACATTTTTCATTCAAAAAAGCGCTTCCTCCAGAGTGAATCCTCCCACAGCCCAAAAGGCAGCTGCCTGTCCCCTGCTTCCGTGTGTTGCTGCTGCTGCAGACCTTGGCAGCAAGCGGCGGAGCAGGCAGCAGCGTCTGGCTTCTCTGTGAGCCTGGAGGTGCCAGAACAGGACCAGTGGCAGGTTAGGGCTGCTGGGGGGGCTGGCTTGGAGGCGTAACGTGAGGTCTCTGGATTCTTATCTGTAAAGGAGGGACAGGCCATGCTGTCAGTGTGGCACTGGCTCTGTGCCTAGCGACGAGTTCAGACAGCGGCACAGATCCCAGTGCTGGCCAAAGCATCCGTGATGCTTCAGGATGAGGCACAGCTCCTGAGCACCTTGGAGGCACAGGGCCAGTATTCCATCCCCAGCCCAAAGTTCCCCACCCCAACACCCCATGGAGACAGTAACCCCAGGGCAGACCTGGACTGAGGGGTCAATGGCCTGGAGCTGCAGTTTCCAATGCCTTTCCAGGGAGTGGGAGAGGGTGGGCTCTGCTTGCTCTCCTGCCATCGTTAAAGCTGGAGCAGGGAAGATGAGCAGAGCTTGAGGACTGGGGTGAAGCAGAGCCATGGTAGGGGGAGTTTTACAGGCATGTACTCACAGGAAAAGGGTCGTGTCCTCCACAAGGTCTCCTTGGCCCTGAGAGGGGGGACAGAAAAGGGACAACAGGTCAGCAGAGGCTGGGAGAACGCCTGCCTGATCCTGGTGTCTGAGTCAGATGGCAAAGGGGAGCAGTGCCTGACTGCAGGGGTGAGATGGGGCTGTAAGAGGAGGAAAAGCCCCAGTTGTTGTGCACACACAATTTCTTTCCTTGCCACAAGTGCAAATGAACAAAGGAGCTTCCCAGAGATCCCTGGCTCCAGGGCTGGCAGGGAGCTGGGAGCAGGGGCAGGACACAGCTCTGACCAGAGCCATGGGCTTGGGGGTCTAAGCTTCCCTTGAGTGTGGATTGCCACTGCAGGACCAAGGGCTGGGGAGCAGGGAAGGAGATGCTGGTGTTTCCACCCCAGCCTTGCACTTTGCCATTCTTCTGCTAACTCCCTGCTCTGCAGAAGAGTAAGGTCCAATCCTGAGACGACTTCTTCCTCACTCCAGGCCAGCTCTTTCCAGACCCATGTGAATTGCAGTGGAAATAATTTGGGTGGCATTCAAATTAAAATTAAATAGAAAGCCCGTCTGTAACCGAGTACTGGGTGGGATAAGGAAGAAATGCAAACATTCCCTAACATGGGGGAAAAAAGGAAAGCTAATGAGCTAATGTTCAACCCACTGATGCTATCGCACCCCCCCTCCCCCATCCCCCCTGAGCAGCAGATGCCTGGGAAAGGGGCTGTAAGATGTTAAAAGGTCACCCAACCCTTCCCCCAGGGCAGGGCCCCTCTGCCCAAACCAGAGTTCTACCACTGGTGGATCTTTCAAATGTGAATTTTCGATCAGTTTTTCTCTCTGACACCCAACCTGCCACACGCCCAGCACCCTCCCCTGTGCAGGTCCAGCCCACGGCTCACCCCTGGTGCTGGCGGCGGTGCTGGCGGCAGAGGTGCAGGGCCAGGCAGGCGATGGCAAACAGGAGGCAGAGCAGAGCCAGGGCTCCCAGCAGGATGCCGAGAAAGGCAGCCAGGCTGATGGCCAGCCACTCGCACTGGGCGCCAGCCGGGGAGTAGATGGAGAAGGGCAGGCAGCTGTGGATGGGGAGGGAGGAACGGTGATGCCATGGGGAGAAGCAGCTGTGCAGGGTGGCCTCATCCACCCCAGGGCTGCTGCTACCTGCACGTGGGCCCCTCGGGCAGGTGCTGGCACTGGCCACCGTGCTGGCAGTAGCCCATCTTGCAAGGGGAGATGCAGACGAAGCCAATGGTCCTCATGTACTGGAGCCGATAGCCTTTGTAGCCATACAGAGAGCAGGGGAAATAGTCCCTCAGCTCGTCCACTGTCACTGGGGAGGGAAAGCACATGGGTTTGGCCTTGCAGCAACACCTCTTGATGCTTCCCCAAGTCTCCCCAAGCTGGATCCATGCCTGGGGTTGGGGGGCTGCCCACATGCTTCCCCCACGAGTGTGAACAAATCACCAGGGTTATGGGGACAATGGGGAGAGTGGGGTAATCCTCCTGCACTCCCCAGCTCAGTGCCAGGAGCAACTCACACTTCACCAGGTCAGTGATGTTGTCCTGGTGCAGGCGCTGGAAGAGGAGCCCCGTGCCTGCCTCCCGTCGCCCCCGCCGCGCGTTGAAGGCGCTGGTGATGGCCGCGGGCAGCTCCTCGTTCAGGAAGCGGATGACGGTGCCGCGGTTGTCATAGGCAAACTCGGACACCACCACAAAGGTGAAGCCATCACTGTCTGTCCTGCAGAGAAAAGAGAGGGCTGCTGGCAGAGCTGCTGCTGCCTCACAGAGTGACTGAGCCTCACCGTGCCTCAGTATCCCCATTTGCGTGATGGTAAAGAAGGGATGAGGCAGGAATGGAAGATGCCAACTGGCTGGTGTCTCCAAGGGTTTACCAGCATGAGGGCTGGAAAAACAGACTCTGAGCTGGGGGAAAATGCCCTTTGTGCATCAAACTCCCCGGGCCCATGCTCAGCCCTGCTCCACCAGATCCTTGGAGTGGTCATGGGCTGCTTCACATCTGACTCACGTCTGGGTAATGTTGGTGTTACTCTGGAAAGCCTTTACCTCCAGGGAGTCCAGGATGGCTGAGACCTGCAGGGGGGGGGAGGAAGAAGGCATTAGGGGAGGGCAGAATGACACCAGCATGGGGAAAGGTTGATGAGTGTTGTGGGCATGGTGGCCAAGCCCCAAGGGTTGCTCTGGCCTTTGGTTCATTTGCTGGGGACATGGCACATGGCCACAGCTGCAGTCATAATCATGCACTTGGTGCTTCCTCCCTCTGGGCTTGTGGATCTGCTGGACCCCCAGAGATCCCGTGGGAGGGCATACAGAGGCATGGGCACCCCTAGCTGCCATGCTGCCCAGTATGCCAGTGTGTCGCCTGCTCTGAGCCCATCCCCTCCAGTGACATACAGTGCTGTTGACTTCCTCAGCAGTGGTGTTTTGCAGTGTCTTGATCCTCATCTGGATGCTTCTCCGAGGGAGATCTGCTGGGGGAAAGCCACAGAGGTGGCTTTGGCATCCCAGGACCAGGGTGAGTGGGGTTGGGTTTCACCCTACGCTGGGCACAGGTACCCACCTGAGCTGGGCAGTGGCCGAAAATCCCCCCCTGCCACCAGGCAGCGCTGGTCGGTGAAAGCCGGAGGGCAGGCGCAGGTGGGGGCACAGGTGATGGGGTGAAGGTGGCAGTGTCCCCCGTTGCTGCAGTAGCCCTCAGGGCAGGAGTGGTAGCCACAGGCTGAGCCACAGCCTGGCCTTTCACCTGTGGGATGGAGAGCATGGTAAGGTATGAACCTGGCTGCAGGGCAGAGCCCCAGCTCACTGAGCCATCCTCAGCTGCTCCGTAAGGCCTTTTTTCCAAGTTTTGTTTTGTTTTTCTTTCTTTGTGTTAGGAGTTTTAGTACAAATTCAAGGAAAAGCCCCACTCCCCCTCCTCCCAGCTGGAGCCATTTGCCCTTCTTAAATCCCAGACTGATGCATTAGAACAAGAGCAAAAGCCATCAACCCAACCCCATCACAGCAATCTTAAAACAGAGCTTGATTTAGCCCCCAACTTCCGCATGTGCATTTGAACTTTACTGGGATGAGAATTTTTCTCAAGGAGAAAAATTGCATGGGAAACATCTCCCTTCCCAGTGGATTAGTGAGATCTATGGCCTGGGAACACAAGCGGTAGCTGGACTCTGGTCCCTTCTGTTAATGACAGCAAGAGTTTGGGCACAGAGCTCAGCCAGCTCTCCCTCCTCTCCTCTCTGGCCAGCCTGGGTCCCTCAGGAACTCTCTCCACAGAGCCTGGCGGTGATGAGGACAAGGACCATGCCTGCCAGGGACCCCATACTCACCCTGCTCACTGGCCAGGCAGGAGCAGATGTAGCTGCCCACGGTGTTGGTGCAGGTGCTGTTCCCCGGGCACTCCGTCCCCTGCGCACACTCATCGATATCTGCCGAGGCAATGCACTATGGCACCGGGACAAACGCCTCGGCTGGGGTCCCAGTGGCCGTGGTGTGAGCCCTTGTCACCTGAGCAGTGCTGTCCATCCCCTGTCAGGCCAGCTGGGCAGGGGCCACAGCCACTGAAAGGGTCACATCCCACACCGGGGAAGCATCCCTGGGCGCAGGGGTCTGGAGGGTCCTGGCAGAAGGGACCCGAGTAGCCACTCTCACATCTGCAGGCTGCCAGCTGGGAAGGGGATGGTGACACTGGCTTAGGGAATGTGAGGAGGATGAGTGGACAAAGAAGACAGCCAGCACAACTGGCATGGGGACAGGCACACTACCTGCAGGGAAGACTCCTT
This sequence comes from Aphelocoma coerulescens, assembly GCF_041296385.1. Classification (NCBI taxonomy): domain Eukaryota; kingdom Metazoa; phylum Chordata; class Aves; order Passeriformes; family Corvidae; genus Aphelocoma; species Aphelocoma coerulescens. Next base: position 17,012,357 of record NC_091023.1, on the reverse strand, counting down.
GACAGTGACAGTGTTGCTGTAGTCACACTCCTGGCTCCTGCTGCATCTGCAAAGGGTGAAGTGGAGCTGGAGGAGTGCAGAGATGTTGTTGGACCCAATAGCCTCCAGGTTGATGGTGAATGGGGCTATCCCATGGGGTTCCCATATCAGGGTGCCATTCTCTGCCGGGAGGAGAGATGCCAGTTAGAGGTGGCAGAGGAATTCCATCCCATTCCTTCCCATCCCAGCTGCTCCATCTCCCCTTCCTTACCCGATATGTTGAGCTCTGGTGAGAGGTGGGGAATGAAGCGTGCACCTGCCCCCAAGGCCTGGTACTGCCTTCTGACCCTCTCTGTCCTGAAGGCTGTGATTGATGGGTCACCGGTGATGACAGGAGGGAAGGCATCTGAGGAAAGAGCAGCCCAGCACACATGTGGCCGTGTCACCCCTCGGCTCTGAGTCCCTCCCAGTGAGGATGGGACCCCAGGCAGATGCTGTCATGGCTGCACACCAACAAGGCCCTTATGTTGCACAGCATGATGGCATCTCCCAGGTTTGGAGACAAGACAGAAATGCAGTTCCAAAATCTTGGTGGCAACTGTCCTCTGGGTGGCATCTCCCAGGACCGGAGACAAGCCAGCTGGGCAGTGCAAATCCAAGATCTTGGTGACTTCTCTCCTGTCTCATATGAAGCAAGAGAGCCCAGGAAAGGAGCAGGGCACTGCCCAGTTACATCCAAGCCATGCCCTCTCGGAGGTGAGGATGTGTTCCACTTACTGAGTGCTGTCTTCCTCTGCTGGAAGTCGGCTGCAAGGCTCTGGGTGGCCAGGCCCAGGGCCAAGTTCCCTGTGCTCAGCGAATCGTAGATGCACTCCTTGCTGCCATGACACTGCGAGGCTGCCAGCTGGTACTGGCTTTCATTCTCCTGCCGCAGCCGAGACAAGAAGAAGGGTGTGAAGTTCAGTGCTGCTGAGTCCAGAGGCTGAGTGAACAGGCTGTGCTCCCCAACAGCCCCTGCAAGAGAGCACACCATGTGTACAGGCCATTTTAAGGTTTGTTGTATTTTAGGGTTCCTTTTCACATGAGCAGTGGGGACACCAAACACCTTCCCTTGGCACTGCTTTTGCTCAGGCAAGTGTTTAGGTATCTCAAGCCAAAGCATGGCCAGAAGGTGCAGGAAGGAGGGGATCATCAAGGGAGATCCTAAGCCTGGACTTACAGGTCATCCCATAGCTGTAGATCTCCTCCTCACTGCTGTTCACTGGGGTGCTGGTACCATTTGGCATCTGGAAGTCATCTGTGGGGTCATGGTCCCACACACCTGGTGGAGCATCACCAGAGGACTGGAATAACCCCTGCCAGGGTTGACCTCCTCTCTGGTGCTGGCCAGCGTTTAGTTTACACCCAGGTGTCCCTGCCCTCACAAGCACAATTCCCCAGTTTTCCAGTCTACTTTAGAGTGGGAAGAGAATTTGCACCCCGGCTCTGCGACGGTGCCAGAAGCCCTCACCCAGGAGGCCCCTGGTGCTGTTTCGGTACCAGTCGGGCAGGCTGCAGACCACGCTGAGGATCCCAGAGGCAGCCGAGATGGAGACAGAGATGGTCCCATTGAAGACAGCCGTGACAGAAGAGGCGTTGATTAGCAGGACACCAGGGCTGTAGTAGACCTTGTCACCCAGGTCTGCAACAGAAGGAGAGCACAGAGGGAGAGTCCACACAAGGCTGGGATCTGAAATGATGACCATGGATTCATGGAGGGAAGTGCTCCCCATCCACCCCACCCAAATCAGGGACAGGTGCAGGTGAGAGATGTTTGATGGATCTCAGGATGGCTGTGCTCACACTGGGCAGGGCTGGTCCCAGGGGATGGGGACATCTCTGGTCCTCCCCACATACATTTAGCATTTAACAGCAGATCTTGCTCACCTTGGGAATAGGAAAACTGGATAGTTTCGTTGTTCAGGAGGACTTGGATGTCATCATGGCTCCCCAAGGTCCACTCAACCTGAAAATCATGGTGGATGTCCTAGTCAGCCCCTCTGCTTTCCCTTCCTGCTGTCCCCCCATGCCGGGAACAATTAAACCCCATCCTCCTCCAGCCCAGGAAGAGAGGCTCAGCCCTGGGGCCTGTGTTGGTGTGTTCTTCACCCCAGCAGACACACGACACAGCAGCTTTGATGTTTGCACAGAGGAGGACAGCCAGCCGCCCATCACCACTGGCAAGGGGCACACCCAGGCCACCACCACTGCTCAGCTGACCTCTCACAGCATGGAGAGCTGTGCTGGTGGGCTGCCAGCTCTGAGCCCCCTCCTCATGCTATTCAATGGCTGTTCCTGGTGAATCAGGACATTCTGCTTAATGAAACTAAATGGGTGTGGGGAGCAATTCTGCAAAGTCAGGAAGAGCAGTCGCTTGTACTAAAGCGTCAGGACAAAGAGTGTGCAATGAAGAAGGTGAAGCAGACCATGTTCCTTCAGAGTCTCCAGCCCTTGCTGGCCCATTTGAAGGAGGTGTTAGACCTGTGCCTGGTGAATATTAGTCCATCCAACCACTATTAGTACTTTGTTGGAGTAGCAGGAGGTGTCAGGAAAAGGAGAGGGCATGCCCCTCGGGTCCCACCCACTTGTAGGTGATGCAGAGGTGATGCCCAGCTTGCCAGAGGGGTCTCTCCCATTAGAGGCTCAGACCCATACCCAGGGCACTCCTACTCACTGTTGTGGTGGTGTTGGAGATGTACTGGGCAGCAAAGGCCACAAAGTTGGTGGCCTGGGCCATGCCAGTCTGTGCTGTGCGCCCTTGCAAAATGAAGCTGGTCTGAGCATCACTGGCCAGCAGCAGGACAAAGTCCCCGAGCCCATTGAAGGTGTAGGTGAGTCCATCCAGGGTGGTGATGTGAGGGTCCCCAAAGGCACCAGCTGGGGTCCAAAAGGGATGGAGCCGTTTTGGGGGGAGGAAGAAGAGCAAATGTTGGTGTCATTTCAGGGAGGGGAGCATCCCCAGAGCTGTGGTGGCTCAGCAGCCCACACTGGCATGCTGCAAAGTGTGACTAATGCATGGGGTCCACGCACAGCTCAGTGCCCTGGCACAGCAGAGGCAGAGCCTGGGGACTCACCGGGTGTGGGTGGCACGTATCCCTCACAGCCAACCCTCGGTCTCTTCCCAGCAAACCTGGCACAGAACAGGGGCTTCCCCACACGCTTGCAGCACCAGTCGAATGCTTCCAGCTCCTTGTCTGTGGAGGAAGGTGCTGGGGTGTGTCAGGGCCCTTGCTCTGCCTGCACTTAATGCTTGGGGTATTTCAGGGTGAGGGAATGTCAGTTCCCACTTACCAGTGGCAGTGTGGAAGGGAAGGCTCCATGATCTCTCCTGCCAGCCTTCAAGCAAGCTCCCACCTTGGTACAGACATCGCACCCCAGCTCCAGCTGGGCTGGGGGATGCAGTGCGCAGCATCCTCACGGAGGTGTCTGCTGGGCCTGAAATAGTGGGGGGCATCACAGCTGTCCTCAGAGCAGGAAGGGACCATCCTCCCACTCTGCAGCTGGTCCTGGGGGGCTGTCCTTGATACCTCTGCTCCAGTGGTAGCGGGGATCCAGCTCTGCCTGGGGCTGGGAGCAGGGGCACGGTGGCAGCTGTCTGTTCCAGGTGGCTGGCGCTGGCTCTGTGTCCAGCCACGCCAGGCACTGCAGCCTGTAATTCACCCGGGAGCGACTGTCCAGTCTGTAAATCCACAGCCCGCGCACATCTGGGGCAGCAACCAGAGATCGGCACCGCTCAGCCGGGGTCTCACCTTGTGCTGAGGGATCCCGTGGGACAGCTGTCCCTGGCCACTGACCTCACACGAGGTCTCCAGGCTCCCTCTAGAGCCAGCAAGCCACAGCAGGACAGGGGACACCCATAGCCTGCTCTTGGTGGCCAGCTCTTGTCCAGTGGCTTTGCTGGCCCGTCACCTCCCAGGGATGGGTGCTGGGGACACGCTCCCAGCACAGAGCACACAGCTCCTTCCATCCCCACCCACCCGAGGACCCCCCAGTGCCATACCGGAGTCGGTGCTGCTGTGCTGGTCTGGTCGGTACTTGGCAGCTCGTGGCTTCTGGGCCAGCTCATTGTTTTGGGCATAGCCATTGCCACTGTGTGGAGAGATGAGGTTTGGGGTCATCCTTCCAACACAACCCTCCTCCTCTCCCCATAGAGCAGCTGGGGTGGGAACTGCTGCAGTTTGCAGGAGAAAGTGTTTAAATGGGGTGGGGTTGCTCTATGAGTGGCAGCTGGGCTCTCCTGGGGGTAATGCCTCTGACAGTCCCAACACAGTGCTGGAACAAATCCCTGCTGTCCCAAAACCCAGTGACACGCGTGCAGCACCTGGAGAAGCCGATCAGCACGTTGGCTGCAGCCAGCTTGGTGTAGTCCCAGCGCATCCCACCATCCTGGTAGAGCAGCAGGGCGAAGGAGCGGTTCCCGTCGGTGGTGAGAACTGCCTGGTAGGTGCTCGTCTGGAGAAACCGAAGGCACCCCCTTAGCACCCCCAAAACCTGCCCTGCTCTCCCTGCAGCCTGGAATGAGGCAGTGAGACTTGAAACAGCCACCAACAGTCCTCTCTGTCACCTGGGTCCTCCACTGCTCACCTGAGTGTCATCCCTCCGGGATGGGTATGCCGGAGCCTTTTCCCATGTCACCTTCAAGGTCCATTTTGCTTCATAGGAGATTTTCAAGTATTTCTCAATCTTTGCTTCCACATCCTGCACAACGGGGTCTTGTGTAGAGCTGAGTGTAGAGTACTCCTGCCAGATGGCAAGAGAGAGAGTTAAATGAGTGAGCCGGGAACTGGATTCTCCCTCTCACCTCTGGTGACCCTCACCTGGTACCAGGTGGTGCCAACACCCTTGGAAAAGTCTGCATCATCCCAAAAGACAGCCACCATTGGCAAGCTTTCCCAGCCAGTGAAGCCCTGGGGAGGGGGGTTGGGGTTGGATGGGACATAGTTGTCCGTGGGTGGAAAGATGATCTGTCCATTATCTGTAAACTAAGCAAAAGAACTTGTTATCTGCTGACTGGGATACGTTTTAGCCTCCATGGGTGAGCAGAAATCAACCATTTTGAATGTAAAAAAAAGAGATATTCAGATGAAATTTGGTTTCTGCTCCATTTCATTGGGTTTTTTTTACCAAAAAGGTGGCACATCCATTATGTGCTCACCAAGGGGGGTACTCACGTAGAGAGTATCTCGCAGTGACTTCCCAAAGGGAAATCCAATCTCTGGCTTGAACAGGGGTGAGTTAAAGTCCACCATCCTCTGGACGTACTCTTGGTCCCCTCCTTCCATGCCAAAGGGGTAGAGTGAGGCTGCTGGCTCTGGCATGGGCAGGAGATGAATGGAAAAGGTGTAAAATTGTTAATGTCTTCTTTATCCATCCTGCAGACAGGACAAAACTACCTGCTTGCTGCCAGGATGCTGTGCCTGTGCTCTGATGGATTGTAACCCAATTTTTAACCCACTTTTGGGATGCTCTCAAATGTCCTATTTTGCCTTTTCCCATGAATCTGGCAGCCCAATGTGCAATGCTTATGAGATACCCTGGACCAGGCCATACCGTCATCCATCCCAGGGCTTGACTGGCTGAAAACCCCTTTCCTACTCTTGGCTTTGGGAAAAAGAAAATCTACTTACTGATAAGCTCATGGGGGGGTTGGGGCTCAGGGGCAGGATTTCTGTGCCCAGTGGTGGTGTGGGCAGATGTGCTTGGTGTTGTGGATGCTCCTCTCTGTGTGCCAAAGGGATGAGCCAGGGTGGTGGTAGGGCTGGTGGTGGCTGTTTGTCTCACTGGTGCCGTGGTTCCTGGGGCTGGGAGACTTCCCACCTCCTTGGCTGGGCTCACTGGGGCTGTGGATGCAATAGCTGTGGTGCTGCCTGCAGTGATGGCAATAGGGCTGCCTGCAGCGATGGCTGTGGTGCTGCCTGCAGTGGTGGCTGTGGCGTTCCCTGCAGTGATGGCAGTGGGGCTGCCTGCAGTGGTGGCTGTGGTGCTGCCTGCAGTGGTGGCTGTGGTGTTCCCTGCAGCGGTGGCTGTGGTGCTGCCTGCAGTGGTGGCTGTGGTGCTGCCTGCAGTGGTGGCAGTGGCGTTCCCTGCAGCAGTGGCTGTGACGTTTCCTGCAGCGATGGCTGTGGTGTTTCCTGCAACGATGGCAGTGGTGCTCCCTGCAGTGGTGGCTGTGGTGTTTCCTGCAGTGGTGGCTGTGGTGTTTCCTGCAGTGGTGGCCATGGTGTTCCCTGCAGCAGTGGCTGTGACGTTTCCTGCAGCGATGGCTGTGGTGTTTCCTGCAACGATGGCAGTGGTGCTCCCTGAAGTGGTGGCCGTGGTGTTCCCTGCAGCGGTGGCTGTGGCGTTCCCTGCAGTGATGGCTGTGGCATTCCCTGCAGCAGTGGCTGTGGCGTTCCCTGCAGTGATGGCTGTGGCATTCCCTGCAGTGATGGCTGTGGCATTCCCTGCAGTGGTGGCTGTGGCGTTCCCTGCAGTGATGGCTGTGGCATTCCCTGCAGTGATGGCTGTGGCATTCCCTGCATTGGTGGTTGTGGTGTTCCCTGCAGTGGTGGCTGTGGTGCTGCCTGCAGTGGTGGCTGTGGCGTTCCCTGCAGCAGTGGCTGTGGCGTTCCCTGCAGTGATGGCTGTGGCATTCCCTGCAGTGGTGGCTGTGGTGTTCCCTGCAGTGGTGGCTGTGGCGTTCCCTGCAGTGATGGCTGTGGCATTCCCTGCAGTGGTGGCTGTGGTGTTCCCTGCAGTGGTGGCTGTGGCGTTCCCTGCAGCAATGGCTGTGGCGTTTCCTGCAGCGGTGGCTGTGGTGCTGCCTGCAGTGGTGGCTGTGGTGTTCCCTGCAGTGGTGGCTGTGGCATTCCCTGCAGTGGTGGCTGTGGCATTCCCTGCAGTGGTGGCTGTGGTGCTGCCTGCAGTGGTGGCTGTGGCATTTCCTGCAGTGGTGGCTGTGGCATTTCCTGCAGCGGTGGCTGTGGTGCTCCCTGCAGCGGTGGCTGTGGCGTTCCCTCCAGTGGTGGTTGGGGTGTTTCCTGCAGCAGTGGCTGTGGTGTTTCCTGCAGTGGTGGCTGTGGTGTTCCCTGCATTGGTGGTTGTGGTGTTCCCTGCAGCGGTGGCTGTGGTGCTGCCTGCAGTGGTGGCTGTGGTGTTCCCTGCAGTGGTGGCCATGGTGTTCCCTGCAGCGGTGGCTGTGGCGCTCCCTGCAGCGGTGGCCGTGGTGCTGCCTGCAGTGGTGGCTGTTTTCTCCCCCCAAGCAGGTGCCCCTGGAGATGTCTGGAAGGCAGGAGGTGACGTGCTTGCTGCTAGTCGCATGTCGTGGTAGCTGATGGGTGTAGGAGAAGTGGTGCCTGTTGCTGACTTGGTGGGAGTCTGTCCAGCTGCTGCCACCCCAGTTGCACCAATACCAAGCAGGGATAAGGGGGCTGTTGTTGCCTCCTCTGTTGGGCTGTGCAGGCTGGGGAGGGGAGAGTTGGACATTGCAACAGCAGTGCTGGGACCAAGGATGTCCCAGGATCCAAGAGTTGTCTCCACCAAGGGGTTACGTGCTGCTGGGGATGGGACAGGCTGCCCACCTCCACTTGTCTCACTGTGTGTTACAGCAAGGGACAGGGCACTGCTGGTGCTGGTGGCCTGTGCTGAGGCAGATGGTGTGGCTGTGGTGACCCTGGTCACAAAGGTCTCCCCACCTGCTGAGGTGATTGGCAGGGTAGTGCTGAGGAATGTGCTGGTGGATGGTGTGGTGGCCAGCATGGTGGCCAGGTTTGTGCCAGTGCCTTTGGAGTCAGGGACATGAGTGCTGCTGGTGCTGACTGAGGGTGCTGCACCCTCGGTGCCGGTCTCAGAGCGGGTGCTGTCCACATGGGCAGTGGTACCTGTGGCACCTGGCCAGGATGCAGCTGTAGTCTCCCATGCATTTGTGTGGCCAACAGCTGGCGAGGTGATCCCAGCTGTGGGCTTGTCCTCAGTGGCAGGTGGCTCTGGTGATGGTTGTGCAGTGACAATCACGTGGCTGGGAGCTGGCCCCGCTGCACTGGCACCTGGGTTCTCCTCCGTGCTCACCTCCAGGAACCCCATCCCCATCCCTCGCCCTGTGGTGCTGCCATCAGGCTGGAGGTCACCTGAAGCCCCCATTGCTTGCAGGAGGGCAGCCGGGGACAGTGGGGACGTGATTGCTGCCATCTCTTGGGGTATGCTGGATGGGGACACCTCCAGAGCCATCCCTACACTGGCTCTGCCTTCCAGGAGAGGGGGCATGTCTGCTTGCGATGCCATGGGGACAGTGACTGTTCTGGGCCCCCCAGGGGTATCTGATACAGCTGTGCCAGTGCCTGGTGCAGCACTGGGTGACAGCATCTCTGTCCCTGAAGCTCCCACAATTTGGATCCCGGCCCAGAGCACTGGGGTTTGTGCAGATCTGGGTGTGACACCAGTTCCCGGGGTTGTTGAGCGTGCTGTGGGACCTGGCTGGCTGTGGCTGGGGTGTGTATCAGGTACAGGCAGAGTGGCTTCGGTGTCCCCTGGCATTGCGGTGGCACTGCCACTGGCCAGTGATGCTGATCCCATCCCTGCTTCAGTAATTGGAGTGTTGCTAACAGAGGAGGATGGATGGGCAGCTGGCACAGTCCCGATGCCATACGCAGCAATGGAAGGTGATGGTGCAGCAGCAGCAGCTCGAGGGGCCCTGTCTGGCTTTGCTCCACTGGTGCCCACGAGGGACAACGGCATGGCCATGCTGGGAGTGGCTGGAGGAGATCTGCCTGCAGCTTCCTCTGCTGTGGTGGTCCCAAGGCCTGTTGAGAGGGACTGAGGGAACAGAGAGCCCACGGAGTGCAGAAAGGGCCTTGAAGAGGAACCCTCAGGATCATTGAGAGCTGCATGCGGGGACAGACTCATGCTGAGCCCCCCTGGCACGTCCTTGGTCTCCGAGATGGCAGTGCCTGCTGTGGCTTTGGTTTTGGCCTCATTCCTGATGGACACCAGCTCAGCACTGGTGCTTCCCAGAGGTGGGATGTGGTCTCCAGCCACGACATCCATCACTGCAGCCAGTGTGCCCAGAGCTCCTGTTGCTGCCTGGGGTTGGGTGACAGCATTGGCTCCAGGCAGCCCATGTCCAACAGTGCTGGGGGCTGCGCTGTGGCTGGGGGGAGGTGTCTCCCCTGTGCCCAGCGCAGCATCATCAGGAAGCTGGGGCAAAATGGCTGGAGGCAGCTGAGTGGGAGGCCCAGCAGGGTCCTGTGAGGCACTGTGGTCAGTGTTGGATAAGGTTCGTGTCCCTGGTTCTGTAGCCTTGCCGGTGCCAATGGTAGCAGAAGAAAAGGTGACCTTTGCCAAGGATGCACTCGGGAGGTCTGCAGACGGTGGGGCTGCCAGGCTGGCTCCCTCCGTGGCTGTGTTGGGGGGGCTGGCTGAGGCTGCTGCCATGTTCATGGGGTTGGCCCTGTCCTGAGAGATGCTGGCAGCTGTGGCCAAAGGTGAGGTGGCCTCATGCAGCCCCAGTACGACCTCCTGGGACAGGAGCATGGCAGTGGCTTGTGGCCCAGCAGAGCTCCTGCTTGTCCTGGGGGGTGATGTCCCTGTGCTGTGCTCATCCTGGGGGAGCGGTGGCTCTGTGGTCCATGCTGTCACTGGCATCTCCTCCGCAGTGACAGCACCCATGGCAAGACTCACCGCGTGCCCCGTTGGCTTGGAGGACAGAAGCTGCACGTGCCAAGCGGTGGTGGGAGCTGGAGGGACGCTGGTTGGGTGGCCGGCAGCATCTGGAGAGGAGACCCCAGCCCCTGACCCTGCCTGGGGGCTGCCTTGCATAGCTGGACCCCCAGGGAGAGCTGCCCGGCTGGGAGGCCCCTCCTGCTCACCACGGCTTTCAGCTGGGAGCAGCCCTCTCGCTGTTGCCTGTGGCACCAGGATGCCTGTGGAGCGAGACAAGGCAGCTCCAGCTGGATCAACCCCACCGCGGCCCCAGCAGGCAGGAACCTGCCCGCGGCCAGCTGCCTGCCGGCCTTACCTGAGCTCTGGCTGCCCACGGAGGCGGTGGTCGGGCCGGCGGGAGAGGGCAGCTCTGCCCGTGCGGCTGCGGCTGTGGGGAGCGCCTGGCACATGCCCAGGGCTGAAGGCAGCTCGGCGCTCGTGCTGTCGGCCACATCGGAGATGCTGCCCGACTCTGATGGGTCCAGCGTGGGGACAAGGGGCTGCCCCTTCATCTTCCCGGCTTGTGCAGAAGGTGGGTGAGGGCAGGATGAGGGAAAGAACAGCCCGGAGTCCCCATCACCCCTGTCCCTCCTCCGTTCTGCCGCAGGACCAAGAACAAGACAGGCACCTTCTCCCAGGGTGAGTCTCCCTATTTGATCCACAATTCCTGCCACCTTCCCCTGTCGTGGGGACCACGACAAAGCTTTGGCACCCGCGGACAGAGACAGGCCAAACCCCGGCCGGGCCCTCGGGCTCGACCTTGCAGCGTTGTAGCAGCCGGAGGGTTGTTTAAAGCCCGTCACCCACATGGTATCAGCCACCTGGTCAGCCCGGAGCAGTGCGAGGGACGCTGGCACTTACCTGGCAGCACCCAGAACCCCCACAGCACCCAGCTCCAGAGCGGCCACGGACCCCGGCACCCCATAGTGCTTCTTCGGCGTCAGGGAGGAAGGCGACAGGGCTGCAGCTCTCAGTGCCTCAGGGGAGCGCACAACGGGTGGCTCCGGCGGTGAGCACTCCCCCAGGTGGGGGGGACAGGGACACCACGTGCCCTGCCTGGGGCACTGACGCCTCTGTCCTCGCAGCCTGCGCTGAGGTGGCAGCGTCCCAGTTCAGGGGACCCACTGTTGCTGGGGGACACACCCATTTTGCCATGGGAAGCTTTAGGGTCCTTCCCGGGCTGACCCCATTGTTGACAGCCCAAGGCTGTGGTCCCCAGCTCCTGGGGAGCACCCGGGGGGTTTCAAAGTTACTTGGCCTAAAGGCACTGGGATGACAGGTGGGGACAGAGGTCCCAAATATCTCTGGGAGGGGTGGGTCAGTTCTGGGCTCTGCACCCCCATGCACCCTCCTGTTTGCTGTCAGGTCCCTCCACACTCGGCTGCACGGCCGATAACCCCTGGCAGGGGTTGGCCCGTCACCAAGGAGGAAGAAGGAAGGAGCAGGCTACCACTGATGCCTTGGGGTCCCAGGTAGTGACCCTGCCCTGTCCCCCCCTTCGGCACTGCCGGTCCCAGGCGTTATCTGCCCATCGCGGCAAACACCCACACAAACCCGGATGGAGTGGGGGGGTTGTTCCCGCACGGGTGACGGTGCCGGGCATTGCCCTGGGTTGCAGGTCACCTTCCACCAGGGACAGAGGCCGGATGGACCCAGCTGCGTGAACGGACCCAGTGAAGTCACTGCAGAAAATGAGTTTGCTTCTTCACAGGGTCTCACCCAGCTCCAGGACCACTTAAGGAGGGGGAAATAAGTCAGTGATGGTGTTGTGCCTTCCTCCCTTCACTGACAGCCCTGCCACGGTGGCTGCACCTCACATGGGAAAACAGAAGCAGAGAGTCTCAAGCAGCGACGCGTGACCATGCTCACAGCAGCACCAGTTCCCCGTCCCCATGGTCAGGGACGGCCAGAGGACCAGAGCTGAGGGAGCTCTGGGTACACAGGCTGTGGCCAGGTACCATCTGCCACAGGGAGGGATCCACGGACATGCCGAGGCAGCCCTTCCTCACTGTGTATGGCGGGGTCTCTCCTCTGAAGCTACCAGCTCTGGAGCAGAGTATCCTGGAGAGCAGGTACCTGGTGGGTTTCGGCACCAAGATCCTCCTCTACCTGATCCCAAGATCCCTTCCTGGTGCTGCAGGAAACCCAGCTAAGGGGCTTCGATACCCACTTGGAGGGGGGAGTGAGCACTGACACCGTCTCTGGGACCCCACAGGAGCCACCCCTCCCCTCCTGCACCTGCTCCCGGCTCCATCTGCGGCCCAGGCACCCGGTTGCACAACAGCGCTCGCGTGGGTGGGGGCGACGCCGGTGCTGCCACTCCCTGCCCGGGCATGAGTCAGGCGGCAGCCGGGAGCCGCGGGGCACCGGGCAAGGGGGGCCCGGCTGCGAGGGGCTCCCCTGCAGGCAAGCACTGCCCACTCAGAGCAGGCAAAACCGTGCCCAGCCTTGGGCCTGGGGGTGGGATATACTGTGACTAACTCCAGCAGCCCTGGATGGGGAGAACTTTGCACCCTAAAAAGGCGTGGGAGGACTCGGCAGGAGGTTTTAGAGGTGCAGGTCACACAGCTTCCTGGGGATCCCCAGAGTCCATGCATCCCCTCCTGAGCTTCATCCCCTCGGGGATCCCAAGGGTTACAGTCCCAGCTGCCTGCAGGGAGGAACCAGCACCCATGGAGATGTGGCCTGTCCCTGTGTGTTGGCAGGGATAGACCTGGGAGACGGCCACAGGCACCCTCCTCTCCATAGAATATTTTTATATATACACATAATATATATATTAAAATTACATTTCTCTTTACAAAAACAATTCAACAAGGGCCCAGGGGATGGAGCCCATTGCCAAGGCCAGGGCACAAGCACCCTGGAAAGTCTGTGGTGCTGGGCAGGGTCTCTCTTGGGATGTCTTCACCCTCCAAGTGGGGGCTCAGTCCAGAGTCCTGCAGCAGGTTGCATGGGTGGAGGTGGGGGGGATTGGCCCCGTGGTGAGATGCCTGCTCTGGATTCAACACAGCTCGCCCTGTCCCCGCTGTCACCACCTGTAAGGAGAGGACAGGACATGAGCTCAGGAGGGGTGATAGTGCCAGTCTGCCCAGAGCAGTGTGGCACAGAGAACTGCCCCCCCCCCCCCCAAAACATCGATGTCCCTACTTCTGGCGGGTGGTGCTGTAGGGATCGAGGAGGTGGGAGCTAGCCTGCGCCAGGTTCCAGTCAAACATCTCCAGCACCCGCTGGCACTCGATACGGGACTTCAGCCCCAGGCAGAAGAGCTGCTCCACCTGCAAAGGGACAGGGCATGGCCAGAGGGGTGACAGGGGTGCCACCACTCTTGCTGGAGCCAGGACGAGGGAATAGGGGTGCGCTGTACCTTCAGGTACTGGATGGCCCGTTGGATGTTCCAGTTGTGGTTCTGCAGGGCTGCCTGGCACTCCTCGGTTGTCACGCCATGCACCGTCTCCTGCACCTGGGGGGGAGCTTGTGGTCACTGCCTTCTGCCACCCCTGGGCAGCGAGAAGCCTCTGACTGAAGCAGAGGACCACCGGGGCTGCCCCCATCCCTCGTTCTATCTTCAGGGAGCACTGTCAGCCTGGAGCTGGGATCATTCTTATCCCTGGGATCTTAAATCTCTCCTGGGCTAGGGTGGGCCACAATATCCCCAGCCTAGAGAGACCAAGGGGACGATAGCAACAGCCACCTTCCCCCTCCCCAGAGCCTTCAATTCCCATTTTAGCATTGCAGTGAGATTTATGTCCCCTGGACATCTGGGGCCTCCTTGTAGCCAATCCCCTGGGGTTGAACTTGCAGAAACTGAGGCACAGGGTGGGGAAAGCTCTTGCCCAAGTGAGCCCACTCCACATGGATGCTGGGAATGACACTTACCACCCGGATCTTGTCAGCAGGACGGCAAACATCTGGCCCATCGTAAACGATCTTCTGGAGGCTGCAGGAGGCTTTCACCAGGCACTTGGGCCCAGGGTTGCTGTTGTTGGAGGAAAAGTTGGCCTTGCAGTCTGGCAGTGGCTGCTGCACCATGGGACGGACGGTGGCTGTGGTGACCTGGCGGGATGCTGGCACCTCCTCAGGGCTTTTAGCCTCCTTGAAAAACTTCTCATACTTGTCCAGGTAGGCAGGGCGCTCGGGCAGCAGGTAGTAGTGAGTGCTGCTGACCTTCTGCCCATCCTTCACGATAGGCAGGATGCAGGGTCCCTTGGAGCAGTCCTTGCCCTGTGCCTGGATGACCTTGGGGGTGGCGTATTTGGGGTCAAGGGCAAAGCTCTGTGTGGTGGGCATGGGCTTCCCTGGTGAGGTGGAGAGGCAGGAGCAGAGGGCAGCACGTTGCTGGGGAGAGCCCACCTGCAGAGCCATGGGGCTGGGTGTCCGGGAAGTGGGCTGTGACAGTGGGTCCCGTGGGGGGATCTGGGGCGGCCGGTCTTCCTCGCCCCCCGAAGCTGGGGAAAGGTCCCCTGACCAGCGCCCAGGCTCATTGCGGCGAAGGGGCCGGGGTGGGATTGGGACACGGGGCGGGATTTGGGGCTTGTCGTCAGCTGGGGCAGCCGGTCCCAGAGGCACGTTAAGCCTCTTCATGCACTCCTGCTGCAGCTCCTCGAAGAGCTCGGTGGTCTGCGTCATGCTGGGCTGTTTGGTCTCCTTGGGGGGCAGGAAGAGGTTGTCCTCCAGTGCTGGTCCCCGCTCACTCTCATCCACAAAGCCATAGTTGGTCTTGCCCCGCCGGCTTGGAGGGCTGGTGATAGAGCAGACCTCAATATCATCCTCATCCTGTGCCACGTCATCATAGGCAGGCGGTGGGGGCAACGGCCGGGCGTCCCAGTCCACCACCGGCGTGGGATGGAGAGGCCGAGGAAGAGCCCGTGTGGGGCTCTGTGGTGGGGTCTTGTCCAGCAAAGAGCAGGCCTCCATGGCCAGCTTGGCTAACGATGGGGCTGTCAGCTCCCCCACTGGAGAGGGGCTACCCTGGGGCACTTCCTCCCCAAAGTCAATGAGGGTCACCTCGCTGCTTGCCAGCCCCTCGCTTGCCAGCCGTCCGGGTTGCCGCTCGCCCACCTTGGTGCCCGGTACTCGTGCTGATGGCTTGACCGGTCGCAGACCCTTCCCTGTGCCTGGCTTCTTCAGGCAGAGCTTCCGGAGACCCCCTGGCAGACCCTCCTCCTCCTCACTGACCGGGTCGTAGCAAGGCTCTAGAAGGGGACAGAGAAGGATAGTGAGGGTCCCAGCACCCATCTCCAGGGTGCAAGAAGGGGCATCTGCATCTGCAAGCCCCCAAACCACCCCATAGTTTCAGCCCTCTTTGCTCCCAAGGCACACCAGGGCACCTGCCCCAGGCCACCCAGGTAAGAGAGAAAAGAAAGAGGGTGTGAGGAAGGGAGAGCAGCACCAAAGAAGCCCAACTTACTGGTGAGCAGGACGGTAGGCTGAGGTGGGCGTGGAGGAGGCTGCCCTGCAGAAGAGAGAACCCAAGAGAAGGGGAAGCATAGGGTGAACACGCAAGCGGCAGCCAGGGTGCTTGTTAATGGGGTGCATGCTTTGTTGTGTCCCCCTTCACCAGTGGCGCACGGAGAGAATGCTGGTGGGAAGCCCCCCCCCCAAGTAAAAACTCTAGGTTTATGGGGATTGTGGCATACGCACAGCATCCAAGTTCCCTCCCCATAGCAGCTCTGCTGAGATCCCCTGCACTGTGGAGGCCAGCTGTGGGAGGCTGGGAGGGGACAAGGGACTCGGATGAAGGGCAGCAGGGCAGAGTCCAGCCAGGCAGAGCCACCAGCCGCCCACGCTGCTGGCAGTGGCGTGCGGCCAAGTGACAACACGGTCCCTCACCCCAGCTACCCCTGGTCTGCAAAAAGCAAGTGCCAGCAGAGAGACAGAAAGGAGAGGGTCCAGCCCATCACCCTGGCAGCAGGATACGGGGATGGGGGCTTTGTGCAGCTGATGGGCAGGAGGAAGGAGAAAAGCCACTCACTTTTAGCCCTCCCTGGAAGCTGTGTAGGTCTGGCAGCGCTCGGGTCCACACCTAAAATGTCAGGAGGGTCCATGGGATTTCCCAGGTACAGCCTGTGGGGAGAGAGGAGAGTGCCTGGGAGTCAGCAGGGGCCATGTGGGACCCCTCACTCCCCAGGCTCATGCCTTGGGACACCCCACAGCTCCCCCACCACACACCATGCCTGACAAGTACCATTCCTATGAGTGCTGGGGCAACACACCCCAGAGGCCTCCAGTGCTACGGCACAGAGCCTGGTGCCATCCCAACGTCATGCTACCCATCTCCGGCTCCGCGTGCATGATGTGCTGTGCCCAGGGGACTGCAAGCAGGGCACCGTGTCCAGGGTACTTGTGCGGGATGCAGTGCCCAGGACGCCCCTCCAGCACCGGGGCGATGCTGCGCCCAAGGCAGGGTGCCCCGGTACCACGTGCCAGTGGGTGCCGGGAGGCCCGGGCGAGCTGTCGCAAGCCAGGCAGCCGGCGGGAGCTGGCGCAGCCCGAGGGCTTGGGCGTGTGCCGAGCTCGGTGCGTTCTCGGCAGCCCGGGCAGCACGTACCCAGTGCCCGTGCCCACGCAGCGGGGCGCGGGGAGGCCTGCCGGGGCACGAGCCAGCTCTGTGTGCACAGCGCCTCGGTTCAGCCCTCTGAGGGCCACCGGCACAGCCCATGACACAGGGGGCTGTGGAGGGGTCAGGCTGGGACTGAGGCACCAGCAGAGCTGTCCCAGGCCTGGGATAACAAACAGCAGTTGGGATCATGATCCCAGGGGATGGACTAGCGCAGGACCTGGCCCTACCAACCAGGAGCTTTCCAGTTTTTGAAATCCTATCCTGTCCCCCACCGCACTGACCTCCCACATCCTTCCAGCCCAGTGCTGGGAGAGACCCCCACATGCCCCCTGCCAAGGTGCTCCTGCTCACTGCCAGACAACCAGTCCCATCTGGCAGGCAGTACGTGGGACACTGGAGCACAAGCACCCAGCCCCCCTCCCCCCAGTCACAGTCCAGCCAGGTGTCTTCTGATAGAGCAAGGTGGAGAAAAAAATCATTTTGGTGGATTTTTTTCATGTTTTGCTTTTCAGGACTCATGCTGTTAGAAGCGTGAGGACAGGCTGCAAGCCACGCACATTTAGCCGCCCTGGGACATCCCAAAAGTGCTTTGGGGTAATGTGGCCACCTCTGGGGTGGTGCTTACTGATGTCTCCCTGCCCCAGGACAGCCCCAAAGGTCTCCCCACTGGGACAGCCACAAGCACAGAAGCCCCCGACGTCCCTAACCCCATTAGTAAGAAGAGGCAAGGAAGTTAGTCCAGCTGCAGGAACCCTACCCAGAGCCACCATTCCCATTACAGCGGGGGCAGAAAGAGATGCTTCATGGGGGGAAAGGGGGGCAATAGCCAAGCCGCGTCTTGCTCCCGAGCCCAGTGGGCAGCAGGGAAGGGAGGGAGCAGGCAAAGGATGCAGAGAAGACAAAAAGTTTCTTACTCATCAATTTTATCGGGAAACCCCCAGCAGTGCTGCGGGTTGGTGTCTCCATGGCCTGTGTGGATGAAGCTGTTTTTAAGCGGCTGGCTGATGTCGTGGGCTGACAGCCCTGCCACCGAGGTCACCGTGTTTCGGGGAAATTGGCCAACTTTTAGGGTCCGTTTATTCTGACCCCGCCACCAGTAATTCTCGGCCCTAAGGAATAAAAAGGACCTCGTTACTGATGAGGGGATGGGAGGTTGACACGCGCCTGCCCCAGTGATGGGGAGGAGGCAAGGTGACTCGTCCAAGTCCACGAAGGTGTGCGGTGACACAACCAGGAAGGGAACCTGGGTGCCCAGGATCCCAACCCTACACCGGCAGTACGCTTTGGCTCCCACCCCACATGGTCCCTGCACCTGGTGGTGCTGGGAATGTAAGTGGTGGGGAACAAAGCTCCATGCTTTTGTCCCAAAAGATATGCCCCTTCCTCCTCCTTGCTGCCTCAAACTATGCAGGAGCCTTGGGGTGATGCCTGCACCAAGCTGCTCGTTACCGATCCCTCTGTGGCCCATGCACTTAAGGAAGGCATAGGGGACACTCTTGGCATCTGATGGGCTCCCATATGGGAGACGGTGGTCTGTGGGGTCTTCCTCGCTCCCTTCCTACATTATCAGTGTGCCCTGTGCAGGCTGGTGCAGGCAGGGGGAGTTGGGCAGAAAGACAGGTGGTGGGCTTAGGCTGTCAATCTTCCTGGAGCCACCTGAGTGGGCCAGGCCACCCTGGGGTACTGGTCCCCAGTATGTCCCCGAGGAGCCACCCAGGACACAGCCACCTCTGGGGGGGATGAGGAGGTCATCTAGTCCAGAGGGACTGGTGGGGGTAATAGGGATGGGGCAGGGAAAGGCATCCCAAGTGGTGTACCCCACCCAGCACTGTGCCAAATAAATGGTGGAGGGGCTCTGACCCTAAGCTACCCCCCTGCCTGTCAGGGCCCTACACTCCCCGTGGGCAGGGTGTGCTGCGGGCAGGGGGGCAGTGGCAGTGTGGGTGCCAGCCTGGCGAGGCTGGCACGGGCCCCGCAGTTTCCTGGAGTCACCTGTGAGTCACCCCCGGCCACCAGCTCAGCCCTTTTCCTGTTTACCTTCCCGCTGCCGCCAGCCAGCCGCCTTACTCAGCGTCGGGACCCCTCGGCAGAGCCCCGGCAGAGCCCAGCCAGTACCGGGCACCCTCCCTCACCCGCGGCAGGCTGGGGGAGGTGGGGGAGCGGCTCCCCTCCCCGGGAGGTCCCTCCACTCGCCCTCCCTGCGCCCCTCACCGCCGCATCCCGACGGAGGGATGCTGCGGCCGGGCCATCCCTCCACTCTCCCTGCTCCCACCCTCGGTCCCACCGAACCCCAGCTCGGACCCCCGGCACAAACCCGCTCCGGCGCTGCCCTGGCTCCTCTCCCCGAGACAGCCCCCTCCCACGGCCGGCTGGGTCCCCGGGGGGCTTTCGGGGAGGTCCCTGCCCCTGCCCACACACACGTACGCACACCCGGCGCCCGCCGAACGACAGGCAGGGGCTTGAAAAGGGGTGGGGGGTGTTTACGGTGCCCCGGGCGGCCTCGGCAGGGCCGGATGCAGCCCCCGGCTAGAGGCCCCCCCTTCCCCCCGCCAGCTCTGCCCGGGCATCCCCGCAGGCAACGCGGTGGGGGGTGGCCGCCACGGGGGAAACTGAGGCACGGGGAGGGGCCTCCCCTCCGTGAGTACCGGCAGCCGCTGGGGCTCCTGCCATCCCCCGGCTGCTGAACCCACCGCGTGTGCCCTGAGTCCGCACCCCCAAAACCTATCACCGGGGGTCACCAAGGACCGGCGTCCCTCCGGGAAACTGAGGCAGGGGAAGCTGCGCCCCGCCTCTGCTCCACTCCCGGCAATTCCCGAACGACAGGCAACCTCCAGCCCCTCTTCCCGCTCCATCCTTCCCTCCGCGGCTCACCTGGGGCCGGCGGTGGGGCGGGGGGCGCGGACCCGCAGCCCAGCCGCGATGCGGCGGCAGGGACGATGTAGGCGCTCTGGCGCGGCCGCACCGCCCTCCGCCGCTCCTTCCCTCCCTCCGCCGACGCCGCTTCCCCTCCCCTCCCCTCCCTGCAATTAAACCGCCAGACCCTGGGCAAGAGTCATCCCCGCGGCGGCGGACCGGGAGCAGCCGGTCCCTGCAGACACACAAACCCGGCCTGATTCACCCCGAGTTGTGACTAACCGCGGGGAGCCGGCCCGGGGCGGGGGACAGGGAGAAACGGGAACAGAGCCCTCCTCCTCCCCTCGGGATTGGGGGGGCCGGCCCTAGCGCGGGGACACTGAACTCCTTTGGGAGGTCCCCAGTCTCCCCCAGCTGGAAGGTGACAGGCACATCCTGGGATAAAGATTCAGGGACAAAAGGGCGCCCTACTCCAGTCCCCAGATCCCCGGGATGGCAGAGGGGGTGGCTGTGCCCCGGCGTGGTCAGCAGGGACCGACGAGCCCACAGCATAGTGGGTTCTGCCAGCACGGTACCAAGTCCCACGGTGCCTCTCTCAACCCGATGACAGCAGCACGTCTCCGGGTGCTGGCGGCACGTCCCCACCACTATCAGCAGGGAGCGGCCCTGGGGCGTGCAGTTTCCCAGGGCAAACCCACGGGCACAGTGGGGTGAGTCAGCAGGGATGGTGCGGGCAGGGCCGTGGGCAGTGTGGGCAGGGCTGTGCCCCCCACACTGGAGTGGCCCCACGATGCTGTGCTGCCTGGGGGACCACAAACATCTCAGCTCTGCCCACCCGTAGGGTACACGGCCGGGTACCGGCAGAGCCACCCCTTCCCATCCCTGCTTCCCATAGCTCTGCCAGTGCTCACATTGTCCCAGTCTCCCCATTCCCTATCCCTGTGCACGCTGGCAGGCAGTGCATTTCCCCCTCTACAATGCCTGCCACCTTCCCGTGCAGTACCTGCCCTCGATGACCGTGATGATGTCGTTCATCTGGATGTGCAGCTTGTCTGGCTCCTCAAAGTCCTGCAGTGCTCTCATGTCGGTGGGCTGAGCCTGGGGGAGAGGGGGATGAGGATAGAGGACACAGCCCCTCCATCCACCCTATTTTGAGGGCAGGCCCAGCCCCAAGGAGGGCATGGAGGCCCCAAAAATGGACAAGAGACAGCATTACCACTATCCCCTGTTCAGCTGACACAGCCCTGGGGTGCACGATGGCACTGCAGCAACCAGGTGTCTCCTGCTGTAACCGTATCACCACCCTCCACCTCCCAGCCTGCAGGGCTGCCTGGCCTGAGCTCCCACCTTGGCCCAGGTCACTTCCCACCTCAGCAATATTCTTAGCTCTATCCATGCTTGAGCAGAGCTGGCAGGACAGGGTGCTGGAGCTCCTGTCCCCCTCACTGCTCACCCACCTCCACCAAGAAGTCTCGCAAGGCCACGAAGGTGGGTCGGTCCTCAGGCTTGTGTGCCCAGCACTGCAGCATGACATTGTAGATGTCCTGGGGACAGTCCTCAGGCCGCGGCAGCCGCTCACCCTCCTTGTCTATCTTGTGCAGGATCTGTGGGACAGCACATGCTGTCAGGGTGTCCCGTATCCCCCCCAGCACCAGTGGGGTGAGGTGAGGGGGCAGGTCCCTGCTGTACACCTACCTGGCTGCCATTGAGGCCGATCCAAGGCTCCTGACCATAGGTGAACATCTCCCAGAGGGTCACTCCGAACATCCAGGTGTCACTGGCATGGGAGAAGGTGCGGGTCTTCAGGCTCTCAGGAGCACACCTGCAGGGGGAAGGACATGAGCATCAGAAGGCCATGGGTGCTGCACCTCCAGATCTCCCCCTCCCCAAGGCTCACCAGGCAAAGGGGACCTTGCGATGCTCCTGCATCACGTAGTGATCATCATTTTTGGGCAGGGCCCGCATCAGTCCGAAGTCCCCAATCTTGACGAGCTCATTGGAGGCCAGCAGGATGTTGCGGGCAGCCAGGTCGCGGTGGATGAAGCGCTTGGACTCCAGGTAGGCCATGCCCTTGGCCACCTGGATGGCATACTGGCACAGGGTGGAGATGAGGAAATGGCCCTGGTTCTTCCGCAGGCGGTCCAGAAGGGAACCCAGTGGGGCCAGCTCTGTCACCTGGGCCATGGGGTGTGGACAGCAAGTCGGTCAGTCCAGGGGCACCCTGGTTTGGCTGGCTTCCAGCCTTCTTATGCCCCACAGGGGATGCCAGCAGAGGACTTGGGGTAAAGACCCAGATCAGCTTTGCTCATGCCATCATGTGGGACCCCCGCCATGGGGGTGTCACTGGGGTCAGCCCCATCCCCCCACACTCACCATCTTCATGGGGTGGGAGAGCACCACGCCATACAGGCGGATGAGGTTCCTGTGGTCCAGGGAGTGCATGGCATTCACCTCCCGGATGAAGTCGTCCAGTGCCTCTGGCTGGCTCAGCACATCTGTCTTGAGGCACTTCACTGCCACATTCAGCTACGGCCAAAGGAGGGATGAGCTCCGAAGTGTCTTCCCCTGTGGGTGGTCCCACTGCCTGGCTCCCCACCCCCCCAGAGCAGCCTCTCACCGTCTTGCCGGCAGGCGTGCACCACTCGCCGCGACGCACGACGCCAAAGGAGCCGTCACCCAGCTTCTCAAAGATCGAGAGGTCCCGCTCCCGCACAAGGCAGGTGAGGGAGTGTTGGCCCCCAGCTTCAGGGGGTGGTGGCGTGGGGGGCTTGCGGAAGGTGCTCTGGGGCTGGGGCTGCAGCTCCGACTCCGGGCGCTTCCCACTGAACACCTGTGGGACATGGAGGAAGGTGAAACATGGGCATGGGAACACCCCAAGCCCTCGGGTCCGTAAATGAGCAGTGCTGGCACAACCCCTTGCCTGGGCTGTACACGCTGGAACCTAATGATGACCCCTAACTGGTGATGACCCAGAGAAGCCTGGTTGTGGGAGAAGGCTCTGTTCCTCCAGCTGCCAGCACACTGAGCTGTGATTCCCATGGAGGGAAGGGGTTGTTCCTCCCACAGCAGCTCTGCAGCAGTTCCCCAACAGCCACAGCAAACCAGGCCGGTAGCCAGAGAGCCCTGGGCACTCCTTGGCCAGGCCAAGGCCACACAGTGTGCCTGGGCACAAAGCCAAGGGAAACGTCGAGCTTGGGCTGAGTGTGGTGACACATCCCTGCAGCGATGTGGGCTTTGCAATGCGTGCTGGCTGCCACTGCCACCACTCAGAGGGGATGGGCTCTCCTTCCATTTCCCTCAGCTGGGATGGATGATGTGCCCCATGGGGCAGGGTCCATCCCAGTCTTGATGCAGGGTATGTGGGGGCTGGGCCCAGCATGTATCTGGGGTGGGAGGTGGCATTTCTGCCATTTATTCTTTAATAGAAGTAGCCTTCTATTAAAAGCCCATCCTGACCATGTCCCAGTACAGACAAGTCATGCGGGGGAAAGGCCATGACCCAGTGCCCAGCTGGCAAACGGCTCTGCCAAACTCTGCTCTTCTGGGGTGCCAGGTGCCATAGGGTGCCAGCAGCACCAGCTTTGGATGGGATGGCATCAGGGCATATGTAAGCATCCCAAGGTCCCCTGTCATAGTGTGTCCCAGCCTGCAGGTACAAGGCTTTGCCCCCTTGCTGTTAGGCAGCAGGGTGGGCAGTGTCCTGGGCTCCATGGCTGCCCACAGAGCTGTCTGGAGCAAGGCTCTCTGGTTCACTGGCTGCAAACAAATTTCCTGACAAAGCGGCAAATAACATGAGGGGAATGAATTTTCCGAGTGCTGGGGTAGCAGGGCTGTCCTTTGCTGGGAAGTGACCCAGGAGCCTGAGTGGGACTGGGGCACACACTAGTAGGGTAACACCACAGGCGGGGCATGGATGGCTGGGGCTTCTGCCCATTTCCCTGTCAGCCTCCAGGGACCAGGCATGTGGAAGAGCCAGGCACCCCGAAAGGGCACAGGGAGAGGTCCAGCTCCTCCTGTCTGCCTCAGTTTCCCTGCCACACCTCTCCCTCTCCCATCCCTACCTTGCTCATCCAGGATTTCCGCTTGCACATGGCTTTCCTCCGCTTCACTGCCTCCCACAGCCGCCGCTGGCCTGCAGGACACAGGGACACAGTGACTGTCACAAGCCAGTCTGGGATAGGGGTCCCCTCCAGCCCCCTGTGCTCCTGTGGGCTTCCCAAAAGATGCACACCCAGCTGGTGAGAGGTTTGGGGGGGATGTACACACCGGGGCGTCCCATGCCGATCTTCTCCAGATCCTCATTTTTGACGTACTCGAAGTGGGAGAGGCGTGTGACGTTGAGCTCGTCTCGGATGCGCAGGAAGTACTGCTGCAGCTGCAGCTCGGTGAGCAGCTCCAGCAGCCAGTCTGTGCCCTCCTCCGCCTGCATGCTACAGCTCAGCCTCTGCTGGGACACAATACTGGGTTAGGGGCAACCCTGCTCTGCTCCCCTCTGCCCCATTCCCACTGGGAGTCACCCAGAGGGGCTCAGAATCAAGGCTGGGGTGCTGTTGTGAGGGATACTAGTGGAGTCATCTCCTGAGCCTGTCACCAGCTCTCTGGGGGAAGCCAGGAGAGCCACCCCATCAGCAGGACCCCCAGAGATAGGGAGCACCCCCCAGTCTGCCCTGTCCTGCCCATAGAAATACCAGCCCACCTCTCCGTTCCAGCAGAGGCTATCCCTGGTCAGGGGTGCCAGGGACAGAGGAGGGAAGCAGAGCCTCAGAACAGATGTGCCTGCCCAATTCCCTCTGCTCAGCTGGAGGGGCTGTCCCCAGCAGGGACAGCCACCTTGGCCCCCTGGCATGCCCGCACACTTGGCTGAGTTGCAGTACAATCAGGGGGTCTCCTCTACCACAGGTGGTGATACCTCACTGGCCAGACACAGGGAGGGGGCAGAGAGAAACAAGTGAACATGTGGGTCTCTAAGAGTCCTGTTGCTCCAGTGCTGAGGTACGGGGCACCTCAGTGCTGCTGGCATCAGCCCCCAGCCATGCCAGAGCACAGACACGGAGAGATGAAGCCCCATGCTCCCCCCCACTCTCCATCCCTGCCTGTTGTCCCGGCTCTCCCCCACTTTCATCATCACCTTTCTGGAAAGGGATATAGCTCTGCCTCCTCCTGCTGAGAGCGGGAGGGAGGTTGGGACCCGCCACCCCAGCTCCACAGCGCGGCAGCCCTCTCCATCCTCTCCTCTTCCCTGGGAGACGACATGGCCCCTGGTGTCTTCACCCGCTGTGCTCGGCTCCCTCGGCCGCGTCACCGCAATTGCAACCCTCGGCACTGGGCTAAAAATACGGCGGGCGCGGCGAGCAGCTGGGCACGGGGGCGCGTGGGGGCACGCAGGGCCACGCGGGGCGAAGGGAGCTGCGGCTCCCCTGCCCGCAGGCAACGGGGACAGGGCGGGTGACGGCCAGCGTAGGGTCTGCACGGGGCGGGGGTCGGCACTTACTCGGTAGAGGCGGAAGCGGGTGAGGAAGGGGAAGGATCGGTGCAAAGCCTGGAATCGTCGCATCCTGCCTGGCTGCCCGCCGCCAGCCCCTGGCACCGCTGATGTCCCTTCCCCGCTGCCGGCGTCCCACGGCGGAGCCCGCTCACCGCAGCCGGGGCACCCGCAGCCCCTTCATTTGCGCTACAGAGATGTCCCCTGGGCTCGGCCGCCCCACAGCCGCCCCTGGAGCGGGCAGGGGGTTCGGGCTGTCCGTCGGCCGGACGCGGGTTGTGGCTCTGCCCCTCCTTCCATCCGGCTCTCGATCCTCTGGCCGGCCGGCCCTCCCCTTCCCCAACGCAACGGGGCCGGGGTGGGGGGTGGCGGCAGGCAGGGCTGGGGGTCACTCCCCTGGCTGGAGCCGCTTCCTGGGGACCCCCCGCTGGCAGCGGGGCTCGGTCCCGGCCGCCTGCCCGCAGCGCTGCCCAGGAGGGTTATTTTCAGCTGGGCTGGGACGCGCGCCCAAGGGGCCGGGCTCCCATCAATGTCCCGCTTTCTCCCTTGTTCGGCGGTCGCTCGCAGCTGGGAGCCCGGACCCCCGCTCTCATTTCCATGGAAACTCGCCCCGGCCTTGGGAATCGCTCCCAGGCCTCAGTTTCCCCCCCAGGAAGCAGGGAGGGAGGGAGGCAGAAGAGACATCCGGCTCTCTGCTCCCCAACCGAGGCCACAGGCATGATGCCAGGGCGATGGGCACTGCGGGGGGAGTTTCTGGCTCGGCAAACATATCCGCTGCCCAGCTGCCAGCCCCCACGGGGCTCTGCCGTGGGGTGCCACCAGCACCCCGGTGCTCGCTCCCCTTCCCTGGCGGGGCTGGCACCCAACCCCAGCAGTGCTGTCCGCCCGCGGGCTCCCCAGGGAGAACAGCTGGCCACGCCGGCAGCCACAGCATGAGAGAGGAAAGACCCACAGCAACCTCTTGCCACAGTCCCCGCCTGCCTGGCCCCTCCAAAGCGTGGCCATTGCTGTGCCAGGGGGGTAGCTAAGAGGGAGTTAAGTGCATCCCCAGGAGGAGTCTCCACTGGGGCTTCCACTGCCACTGGGATCCCAGCTGGCACCCGGCAGCACAAGCGCTGGGCACAAGAAGCCCATTGACTGGGGACAACTGGGCACAGTGCCCTCGGCACCAACCTCTGCCACGCGCCAGCTTCCCCCTTCCCAGCTCAGGGGACACCGGGGGTGGGGGGGGTGCCCTGCCTCGACAGAGCATCACCCTCATCAGGCAGAAATGGCACCCACTGGGCCTGGCACCGAGTGCACTGCCTCCTGCACCCCCAAATCCCAGGTGAGGCTGCCCAGTTCAGTGCTCACAACGGGAGTACCGATTTCCAAAAGGGAATGGGGAACCCAGCTTTGCCTACCATGCCAGGGGAGGTTCCGTGCCTCAGTTTCCCTCTCTGTGACAGACCCATAGGCACAGGGAGTGATCCTGCGACCTCGACTCCGAGTTGGGCAAGGAGTCCTGCCAGCAAACTCCCATCCTGTGGTGGGGAAGTCACAAATCCCCTAGACCCCCGGCACAGGTGCTGCTCGGCCCTCGGTGCCCTGCACGCCCCTGCCATGCACACCCATCCCCGCAGCGCCAGGGATGCACCCTACGTGCACCCGGGCTCATGCACGCTGGGCGGTGAGGATGCTCACGTGCGTCCCAGGACCACACAGGAGCAATCCCCCCGCGTGCTTCCCGCCACCTGCACAACCGCAGCCGCCCCCCACGCGCGTCCCCTCCGCGCACCCCCCGGCTGCCGCCCTGCCCGGCCGCACGTGCGCAAACACCGCGGCACCGCCGGCGGCACCGTCCCGCTCCTGCTCCCGCCTCCGCCCGACGCACACCTGGAGCCGCCTGCCCCCTGCGTGCCCACGGGTGCCCACCCCCGCTGTGGCAAGTTCCTCGCCTCCGCGCTTGCCTGGCAGCGCACAGACCCGTCCGAGCTGGCACGTGGGGGGTCAGTCCTCTCCATCTTCCCTCCCCACCCCATTACATCTATCCATAATACCTGTCCTACACCTCAAGCCACCTGCACCTACACATTCCCCACACCCATACAAAGCCTGGCTCTGCCAGGGACACCCCCATATGGGGATGGCAGCCTGCGGGGCCACCGTCTGCTTACAGCGCTGCAGCTGGTGGACGGCATCCTGTGCTGGGCACTGTGCCCCCCCCTCCACGAGCTGTGCCAGGCTTGGCTGAGCCTCGCTGCCGCACACCATTCCCCCATGCCTCAGTTTCCCCAACAAGAAGCAGCAGGCACCCCCCCTCCCGTGGGTCAGGATGGGAGCACAGCCGAGCAAGGGGGGGTGTCATGCTGCCCCGGATGCTGTGGGATACTGCGCATTCCAGAGGGGAGATGCCATGCAGGGACCCCCTGTGCTCCATGTCAGCTGCCAAGCCATGCCCATCCTAGGACCATCAAGCTCAGCCAGGTGCCCCCCCCGCTCTCCTCTACCGATTGCCCCCCACTGACCCGCCGGCACGGCATGCCCGGGGCGATGTCCTGCCGGGGGGGTGGCGTGGGGTGCCTGCTGCCCAGCCGCAGGGCCCGCTGCCCGGTGCTGTCCGAGAAGCTGTGGGGCAGGGGGCCGTGCATTTCCTCCTCCTCCTCGGCGCTGCTCAAGCGCTGGTAGTCGCATCTCTCGCCCATGGCTGAGGCGGCGGCGGCTGCGGCGCAGCGGCGAGTGGGGGGCTCTGCGGAGACGCCCGCGTCTGCCTGGGGGCGGCGAGGGCTGGAGCCGGGTTTGGGATCACATGGCAGAAAGTTGCTGCAGTTCCGGAAAACAGCGAGAGGGTGAAGGTGACCGCGACGGCGATGGAGGGGAGGCGGGGGGGGGGGATGGATGGAGGGATGCAGACGAAAAGGGAAAAGAGAAGGGGGGCAGCCCCTTGCGCGCTTGTCCTCACCCCAATCCCAGCCTGGCACCACTGTCTTCCTCCCGGCGCGGCAGCCCAACCGCCCACCTTCTGTCCCTGCTCCGGCTCCTGAGTGGAGAGGTGGTGGCATCGCCGCCAGCACCAGCGCCGCGCCAGCAGCCCCCTTCTCCCCGCACCCCGGCACGGTGCACCAGGCAGCCAGGCGGAGGAGGAGGATGAGGGGGGACCATCGTCAAGCAGCCGGGGCTCTATGGCAGGCAGGATGGGTAGGGAAGCACCTGCAAAGGGATGGGGGGGCTCTGGCGCTGGCAGTATCCCCAGCATCCCTCCCGCTTCCCTGCGCAGGCAGAGGGGGATGGGATGCACAGGGAAGATGGCTGCTCCGCAGCGACCGGCAGCGCTGGCGCAAGCACGGCACGGCTGGGACAGCAGCCAGGCCCCGGGGGGTGCGGCTGGAATGGGGGTCCGAAGGGCACGCCAGGATCAATCCTCTCCCCCCACCCCGTCGCAGGGGTCTGGGGGTCTCCTAGACCTCTGCCAGGCGCTGCTGCACCTGGCACAGCCCCGAGCAGGAAGCCACCCCACTGGATGGGGAACCCCCACACCTGCACATAGGGACTGGCCTGTACCCCAACGCTGCCCAGCCACAGTCCCTCTCCCAGCCCCCTGGGCCAGAGCTGCAACTGGTTGAAATCAGAGCGGGGGGGCCTGCGGCCCCCTCAAAGATCTCTGTGACCTGCCTGTCCTTTGGGGCACACCACAGTCCCCAGGGACCAATTTGCACCTCATGCCAATGCCACGGGGCATGATTCTGACCCCCAGAAGAACCCCCACGACCCCTCACTGCTCCCCCCCCCCCCCGAGCCCTGAGACCCTGGTGTAGCCAAAGGAGTGGCACCAGGCTGTCAACGTGCCAAGGCAGGGGGCAAGAGTCTGTCCTAGCCCCCCTCCCTTCTCCCTCCCCCAGAGAAACAAACACCCCCAGTCCAGGTGGGCATCTGCCCTGGCTGAGGGGCCGGGCGGGGACAGCCCCTTGGCGACTCCTCCTGCCATACCACGGAGGTGAGCTCAGCCGTGGAGCCGAGGCGGGCCGAGCCTGCGGCGTGGGAGCAGCGAGCCGCCCCCGCGCACGGCCCGCCGGCGTCACCGCGCTGGCACGCCACAGGACGGTGACTGATGCACGTGCTATGCCACCTTCCCTCCGGACCCAGCCGCCCTGCGCTACCCCAAAACCCTCGCCAGCCTACCCCGTGAAGGCGATGCTGTGGGGATGAGTAGGGACGAATAGGGACGGCCCCTGTCCCCACAGCCCTGGGCATAGATTTGGGTCACACTCCCACGCGTCGGGTCCTCCCGGCCTGACCAGGCTTAACTGACACCAAAATGATTAGGTACCCTACAAGGAGACAAATGGCATCGTGCCCTGCCAGCCTTGACTCAGCTGCCTGCAATTCCCACCCTGCGGGGGGTCCCACCACAATGACAACCACTGGATGGGGTGCACTATCTTCTACCCTCCAGGGTGTGACAGCCACACTGAACCCAGTGTCCCTCCCCTCTGCGGGGACAACGGAGCTCCCCAGCCCTCTGGGACACCACACTTGGCCCCACATCCCTGCGACCAGTGCCACAGCATCCCCCATGCCCACCACCCCGCACAGAGAACCCCAGGAAGTGACAGGTCCCCAAAACAAGCTCCCAGAGGGGGACCAGGTCCCCCACTCACCTCCATCACATCACCCTGCTCACTGTCACAGCCTGCCTGCCACCTTCCTGCCACCTTCCTGGCAGCTGTGTCGCCTGGAAGTGATCTCATTGACTGCGGCTGCAGCAGGGCAGCCACACCGTCACCCCGGGCTGGCTCATTCAGCCCTTGCAGGGCCCCGAGGGCGGCCCCAAATTGTGGTGACATACTCCCCAGCCCGGCTGCCACGGCGCAGGTGTGCAGACATGCACACATCCACGCGTACAAACACATCCTGCTCCCCCCAGAGGCAGGGCTGCCGCCTGCATCCTGCCCACCTGTGGGATGCTGCTGCCACCCAGCTTCCCGGGGACTGTCCCCAGCCCCTCACTGGCCTGCGCCACCCCACGTATCCCCATACCAGTGGGTGCTTTACCTCCCTCAGTGCTGGCACCTGATGCTGCTTGGTTGGCCGGATGGAGCAAGCAGGAGGTCTCGGGGGGCCAGCATGAAGGACTGGGGACCCCTGTGGCAGGGGTGGCCGGGGAGGCCGAGGTGCCAGGCCCCTCCTCGCTGCCATCTCTGGGCTCCCAGAGCCTGGCCCCATGGCCTGATCCTGCCCCCCAGCACAGGGCATCCCCTGCTCTGAGCCTCTGCCTGCAGCAATGGCTGTCTGGGAAGGAAAGACACAGGCATGTGGGGCGGGGGGGGGGGCCCATCCCAGCACAACCCCAATCCCCTCCCTAAGCCTCTTTCCTTTGCTAAATCCGCTCCGCAGGTCGAGCTGGGGCGGGCTTAGCTTGTCTTGCACCTCCCAGCTCGCTGGCATGGGCGGCAATTGCTGACCCCATAGCTGATCCTCACCTCAGCCCCAAGCTCTCCCACCAAGGCAGGGTCACAGTGCAGTGTTTTGGGGGACAAACATGCAAAGCAACAGTCCCTGGCACCCTCATTGCTGGGGAGGTGGAGAGGGCAGCTGGCTTAGCATCACTGAGCCCTGGTGTCACCACCACAGTAGGGACTCTGCCACCCTGCCCTGATGTAAGGCTGGTTTGTGCCTGCCAGCAAAATGTCAGGGTGACAGGTGACACCGGGCTCAGGGTCCCCCTGGGGCGAAGTGGGAGAGGTCAGAATGGGTCTCCCTGCCTGGCACCCCCATCTGTCCACCCCAGATGCTCCAGACTTCCTGGGGGTTAAGGTATGGGAAGTCTCCCTGCATCCAGAGTCATGACCTGCTCTGCCCAGGCACTTGGAAGAGCCTTTGTGAACCTGCTCCCCAAGTGAGCTTTGCCCCCAATCCTGCCATGGAAGGGGGGCACCAGGATGCACCCTCAGCCCCTGGGTCCAACCGGCCCCTCCACCACGGGGGTGCTGCGAGCAGTACCCCCATCTCCACCCCAGTACAGGAGGTGTCCTTGGGCTGGGCTGCAGCTGGCACATAACAAGTTTGTCAGGTCTCAGGCCAGCCAGGCACAAAGCCACATCCACACAGCAGCATCTCCCCTTTGGGCTGGGAGCAGGCAGGATTGAGCTCTCATCCTCCCTTCCAGCTCCAGGGAAGCTGGAAGGGAGGATGAGGGCTCAATCCCCGCAATTCCCCAGCACCAAAGCAGTGCAGCATCCTGGCCAGACCATCCAGTATTTGCCGGTCATTAGCACTAACTGACAGCACCCTAATTAGCCAGGCTGCAGCATGAGCAGTGGCCCTCCCCCAGGGCTGCTCAGCAAAGGGATGAACAAGATTTTCTCCTAAGTCTTCCTGTCCTGGCAGGGGCTGTGCATGAAGCAGAGCCTCCTCCTGTCCCCCAAAACACATACAAGTGGGTAATGCGCCCCCGGACGCTTTGCCCCTGACAGCTGCCGTTCCTCATGGACACAACTGAAGTCAAAACTCAGGTGGCTCCAGGGGCAGGATGGGACATCTCAGGAGGAAACTGAGGCACGCTGAGAAGGCTGGCGTGCAGTTGGGTGGGACAGGCCTCGGCTACAAGCTCACAGTAGTTCATGGTCCCGTGGGGGCTGCTCCTCTGCCCGTGCGGGCCCCCCTTGCTCCGGGGAGGCTGAGTCACAGCAGTGGGACAGCAGGCTGGCAGCAGCCTGAGGAAGAGGCAGGCACCGCCAGCCCCCCCAGCCATACCCACTACACCCCACCCTGCACTAACAAATACCTGGCTAACGAGGCTCTGGTAGCTCCAGGGGTTGGTAACAGGTTGCACAGCCTGCACAGCCCCCACCCTGCACCCCCAGGCCTCGGCGCGGCCCGACGGGGGGATGCGGAAGCTGCTTCTACCCCCCCACTCCCTGCGGGGAGCAGTGGGCTCGGGGCTGGCAGCAGGAGCAGGGCCGCAGCCAAGGATGGGTGTGCTGCAGCCGGGGTCCATCTTGTACCCTCTCCCTAAAGAGGTGCCTGGTAGCGCAGACCTGCTCAAAGACACCCCACAAGGCAGGTCCTGTTTTTAGGAGACTTTTGCAAAGCCCAGTACCCAAAAACTTTGTTCAAAGCTTTGCCCTGAGCTAGCTCAATGAACAGCTGAGTAAGAGGGGGGAATGCACAATCTCCAGAGCCCACAGCACCTGGCAAGAAGGACGCCCTTTGCAGGGTGTTGAGCCAGTGCCGGAGCCCAGCAGCACCGGGACACCCCGGTGTGCCCGCTGCACCAAGTGGCCCCAGGGAGGCAAGGGTGTGGGGAAGTGCCAGCGCCAGGCTCTGCCCCAGCCTGTCCTGCCCAGACAGCCCAGCCCCAGCACTGCCGCCAGAGACACTGTCCCTGCCTGGGTTCCTCTGGCCACCTCCAAACCCCCTCCCCAGCTGCTGCTTCAGAGTGGGCAAGGGGTCATATCATGCTGGGGGAAGCTGAGCAGGATTCGCCTGGCAAGGTGGGATCCTTGTCTGGACTGCCAGCACCATCTTACCAGGTTTAACTTAAAACTTTTATTAAAAAAAGCAAAAGCAACAAAGAGCAAAAGTACCCAACGGTCCTGGACTGTTAGGAGAAAAACCTGCCACAACACGGCTGGATACGGCCACGGTGCTGCCTGCTGGGCCGGTGGTGAGAGGCTCCCCGCATCTCACTGCTGCTCGGGGTTTTGGCCGAGCACAACACCCCGA
Source organism: Aphelocoma coerulescens (assembly GCF_041296385.1). Classification (NCBI taxonomy): domain Eukaryota; kingdom Metazoa; phylum Chordata; class Aves; order Passeriformes; family Corvidae; genus Aphelocoma; species Aphelocoma coerulescens. The sequence goes on along the minus strand of NC_091023.1, from coordinate 16,980,063 downwards.
GGCGCTGGGCTGGCCCCGGAGGACAAGGATCCTCTGTTCAGTGCCACAGCTCCCACGAGCCCAGGGAAGAGGAAGAGCAAAGCTGCCTTTTCTCCAGGAAAAAAAAAAAACTTCCCCCAGCTTCCGCTGTGGTTTAGGAGAGTTCAAGGGCACCAGGCACCCACTCACACCAGACCCTGCTGCCTGCTTTGGCCTGGCAGCTGGAGCAGGACGTCGGGCATGCTGCCGGCCGGGACTGAGCAGTCCCGCAGTGCCTGGGCACGAGGGCAGCACCGCAGCTTGCAGTACTGCGGGGCACGGTGCCAACACACCAGCACACTCAGACGTCAATCGGGCAGCACCACAGTGCCAAGCCCTGAACCCCCCTGCCCCTCGCAGGACCCCCAAACATGGGGTCGCGCCTCGTTCCTTACCTCTGCGCTCACCGCCACTGCCACCGCATCCTGCGCCGGGTCTGCAGCGTCACCGGAGGGCGAGGACGGGCATGGCGCTACTCCACACAGCCGGCATGCCAGGCGGGACGAGCCCACGCACCTGCCGGGGCGGGGTGCGACGATCGACGCCGCGGACGTCCAGGACGCGGCTGGGATCACCCCCGGGGCAGCGGGCACCGGGCACGGGGTGCGGCCTCACACCCGGGCGGACCTCCTGCGGCTCGGGCGGTGTGCCGGGGTCCGCGCGCCGGGGTTGCCGCCGGGGTGCTCCTGCTCTCCCGGGTAGAGCTCGCCCTCCTCCTGCACTCCGCCCCGGGCCTCTCCCTCCTCCTGCCGGCCCCGCCGCACCCACCAGCGGGCGCGGGCCGGGGGACTCGCCGCGTCCCGCCGCCCCCCGCCGCGCTCCTGCTGCGCCCGCCGGGCCAGGCCCTGCTCCTGCCGGACCTTGGGGCCGTGCTCCTGCACGCCCCGCACCGCGCCCCGCGCCCGCCGTGCGCCGGGGCTGCCGCCGGCCGCCGCCGCCTCCTCCGCGCCCCGCGCCCGCCGCCGCGCCCGCGCCGCCCCCCGCTCCCGGGGCCGCCGCGGCTCCGCGCCCGGCTTGGGGCTGCCGAGGGCGGTGACGGGCCCGGGCCGCTCGCCCCACTCCTGCAGGCTCGTCCGCTCGCCCAGCGGCACCCAGTGCCACCGGCCCGCCCCCCCGCCGCCCCTCGGTTCCCCGCCGCCGGCCACCAGCTCCTGGCCGCGGGGCAGCGCCCCCAGCCCCGCCTCCTGCACGCCGCGGGTGAAGCCCCCCTGCTCCTGCACCCCCGGGGCCACTCCGCCGCCCTCCGGCACCGCCGGGCTCAGCCCCCCTCCCTCCGGCACCCCTGGCGCCCCGCTCGCCCCCTGCCCCCGGATGGTGCACGCGGCGGCGGGCCCCGCCCCGGCCCCGCACGCTGGGGAAGCCCCCCCGCGCCGCGCCGCTGGAGCTCCGGAGCTCCGACTCCGCCGCCCCTTCCTCCCCTCCTGCCCCCCCCGCGCCTCCTCCTGCCGCCGCCGCCGGGAGCCCGGACGGCCCCCGACCCGCCCCCGGCCCCGCTCTTAAAGGCGCCGCCCCGCCGCTTTACGTAACGGCGGGGGTGAGGACGGACAGACGGACAAGTGGATGGATGGATGAATGGATGGATGAGCACGGGGATGGACGCACGGACAGACTCACCACGGAGCAGCGCCAGGCCCCGGGACCGATCCGCTGCACCGGGGACGCGGGCTGCCCTGCGCTGCCCAAATGCCTGCTCCCAGGTGAGTTGGAAGGTGCTGTTCCCCGTTCCCTCTGCCCCGGCGGGGCTGGCGCTGCCCGGCCGCAGCAGGGCTCCCGCAGCCCCGGCCCGGCCTCTCGGGACGCTTTGCTCAGTTACCGCAGGGAGAGAGCCCTGCCAGGCGCGGGCAGGAGCTGCGGGAAACGACGTGCTTCCAACAAGTAAATCATCCCCGGGGGAAGAGGAGGGACCAGAGCTATGCCGGGACAGCCCATAAAGCTCGAGCTGGGCTCCTGGCGAAGCTGCCACTCACCCAAATAGTGTGACTTCTCGGGATGTGGTGTTTGTAAAGCACAAGGTGAGACCAGTATGAGGGAGGGGGGAGGACAGCAGAGAGAAACTGAACATATTTAAATGCAGACCCCCAAACCCCTGGGGTCTCACCTGAGCAGGCCTCTGGGGCTGAGGAGGCAGCTCCTGCCCTCCCAGAGCTCTAAGCAGTATCCACATCTACATTTGTACCTTGGCCCATGGGACCTCCAGGATGACAGAGAGCAGGGACAATGCAGGAGAAAGTGCTGGCTTCCTGGGACACAACCAGCCACAGGGCTGTCCAGCCACCTTCTCAACAGCAGAGACGCGCAAGGCCACAGCCAGGGGGAAACCTGACATTTCCTCCTTCTCCCATCCTTCACCTGTACACCGCAGGCTTTTCAGAGTCAACACTGTGACAGAGAGGCAGGAGGTAGGACATGGCCACAAAAGAAGGGGGAGGTCTGGGGGCTTGCATACAGTTGTACTCCTCCACCTCATTACCAGAGTCCTCATTCCAGTTGTCTGTGAGGAGGCAGGACTCAGCTGAGCAGCACTGTGAAGTTCAGATTTGCTACTGCACATCAACAAGGTGGTAGTGGAGCTGCCACATACCAGCCCTGATGTAGCAGGAAAACAGCCCCCCTCTAGCTGCCCAAGCTCACCCATGGCCACAATGCCCCAACAGCATCATGGCACTGCAGGAAGTCAGAAGAGAAGGTGAATGTTCAAGCTTCAAAATCTTTATTAAAGCAGACAGCAGGTAATCCAGAACCCCACAAGAGAAGCTGAGTGTTCAAGCTTCAAAAATACTTTATTCAAGCAAACAGCAGGTAATCCAGAAACAGTTTAGCACCCCACAGAAGTCAGATGCCAGCACTGAGCAAGGCATCCCAACATCCCAGTAGTCACGGCTGTGCTGCCTAGCCAGGAGACGAGCTTTGTCTTCTGTCTCTCTCTGCTGGCTATAATGCACAAGATTAAGTCTGATATCAAGATGCATGCAAACACCACAGTGAGGACTCCCAGACAGCAGCTCTTAGATGCCATCCAGAGAAATGTCACTAGGAAACACTAACACAGACAGGGCTGTAGGAAGTTAGAGAGTTAAGAGAAGTTAAGGAAGAGCAACAAGTTGCACAAGCCTGGGCATCAGGTTTCTAGAGAGGGATGAAAATCCAGCCCTCCAAGCTGGTGAGCACTGAGCTCAGTAACTAGGCTGGGGGCCGGTCCCTGCCCACTTCTTGTGGAGCTCCAGCTGAACAATGTTTTTTCCCCTCAAGGACTACTGCTGGGGCTGAGGTCACTCGCTCAGGTTAGGTTTAAATGCCAGATCAAACTGCAGAGTTTAGGTTAAAATTAAGCCGCAGGTTAGGTTTAAATGCCAGATCAAACTGCAGAGTACAGGGCTGGCAACAGCCACTGGGAACAGGCAGCACAGTTTAGCAGGTGTCACACATCAGCAGTGCTCAGTTTCGGGTCACACAGCAGAGCAGCACCATTAGAAAGCTGCCACTGATTTTCCTCCCTCCATGCAACACCCAAGGGGGCAAGACTGGAATTTCCAGGCAGAACTGGAGAGTGAGCAGCCCGTGCACACACACCAGCACCCTCCCAGTGCCACAGCAGGCCAGCCTCTCAAAGTTTTATGTGCACCCAATCCAGAGCAGTGACCAAAGCCCTCCAGACAGCTGTCAGCCCCAAGCCCTACATTCACCTTTAATTCCTCAGGTCTTTGTAACTGATTTGAAGGAAGCTTACTACACCACAGAGCACACAGTCTAACTAGCCTAGTTTCCACTAAACACTCAAGCACCACTCCCGTGACTGGAGGCAGGAAGCCAATTCAACACAGCACAGCTATTTGAAACGGTTCAGCCTATGGAGAAGGAAGAGTCTAAGGATGTACATAACAACAGACTGAAATTCGTATCTGCATCACCACAGGAGAGTGAAAAAATAGGACTGCAGGAAATTAATCCATGTTAGATACTAACCATCAAGCTTCGCAGATGACATTGCGTGATAAGCATAGAACAATTATGGGAAACACTGTCCCCGATAATTACGTACACCCATAGTGCAACATATGGAGGTCACTGCCTCCGATATAACACTGTGGTAGGCAAAAACTACCTTGTTCTTTACACATTATGGGAGACACTGCCCCCGATAATGTCAGTTAGGTTTCATGATACATAAGGTACTGGAAGTTTGCAGGAAGCTGCCATTTAAAAATCATGCCAATGCCTAATCTGAGGTACAGGGAGTTTGTGTGTGTTGCCACAGGTGGAACTAGGGCTACACAGCAAGGCCCTCTGCTGGGGCTGGGGCCAGGAAGGAAGCTGTGCTCCCTGTGAGAGCAACACGGCATCCAGAAAGGGAAGCAGGAAGAAGTCTGAAGCCCACAGAGGGGCACAGACCCTGCAAGGAAGCCAAATTTCTAGTATTGGAATTTCCACCCAGGTTTTCAGCATTTCAAGGATTACTTTGGAGTGCAACCTGGAGACTCACTACCAGGTTTGCACCTTCATTTTCTTCCAGAGGGGTGTTTTTGCCACAGAAAGCTTAACTGCTAGTTTTCCAAACTTTTTGAGGGGCTTGTTTTGATTATTTTGAATGCAAAGTTCCAGTATCATGTTTGATTGTAATAGCAGATGCTGCTTTATTCAAAAACGACAGTATAACTGTCATAATTATGGAAGGCACTGCTTCCGATAATTATCTTCTATAAAAAAACACACCATTTATAGTGAACACTGTCACTGATAAATAAATAAAGAAATAAATATCTCAGTGCCAAACAAGAGCCAACCTGCAAAATGACATCAGTCAAACAGGGTTCGGCCAACAAGAGACTTGAATTCACACAAGGCCCCTGAGCAGCAAGGTCTGAAGTGCCAGTCTAAAGCCATTTCTCAGTGCTGCAGGACTCACTGAGGTGCCAGCTGAGGATATAAAGGGGACATTGGATAATCTTTGGGTCATTTTCCCTGGGTATTGATACCTGCCTTGGCAGAAGCAAGCCTGCAAGATGTCACTGGGACCCTGCTGTTGAGTAAAGGCAGGCTGGGCACTTCAGAGCTTGCTGGTAATCCAGCACATGCGGGCTATTAATACATTGTTTAATTTTTGAACTGCAGCTCTCTGCAGCTTCCTGTCAGAGAAGGGATCCTCATTACAAGTGTTCAGAGGAATTCATTCCCTGTTTTGTCACTAGGTTTAGGTGGCCAACAACTGAAAGTCTAAATAGATGAGAGTCCTCCCCACTCAAGGTACCAGTTCAGGAAACAACTGAGCTCTTAGTGCTCAAGTACACTGGAGGCAGGAAACCCCATAAGCAGCTGTACATGACCAGTTTGGACTGTGGTTAGACGGGAGCCTGGTCAGAGGAGACTTTATGGTAATCTTAGTTCTGCTTTAAAACTGCCTCCTGTGAATTTGTCACGGTGAGATTTAAATTTTATGCTCAACTTTGGTCAAAAACATTTTGTTGCCAGAATATCTACAAGAAAGTAATGCCATGTTAGGGAGTGGGTTTCACTTAGGTTTCAGGGGATTTTGGTTAGATTTCACAATATATAAGGTACTGGAAGTCTGCAGGAAGCTGCCATTTAAAAATCGTGCCAATGCCAAATCTGAGGTACAGGGAGTTTGTGTGTGTTGCTACAGGTGGAACTAGATCTACACAGCAAGGCCCTCTGCTGGGGCTGGGGCCAGGAAGGAAGCTGTGCTCCCTGTGAGAGCACACAGCTCTCCTGTACCTTAGATGGGTAATCCAGATGTTTGCTGTGTCTAGATTTCGTTGTCCGTATTCCAGATATCGCCCACTAAAGCATTGGCAGCCCCTTTAATGGTCCAGGTCGCCAGGGCCAGTTGCTCTTTCAGCTTGTTCACATCCACGCTGTCCTTGTTGACTTCCAGCTGCTTCAGGTTCTCCAGCAGACTCTGCAGGGTGTGGGAGCCTTTGCCAAAGAAGATATGGCGGAACGGAGCATCTTTTGGTGAGAGGTATGGGGAGAGGAAGTCGTATTCCACCTGAGTAGAGGTGCAAATTTAGGGTTATACTCTCACCTCCCAAGTTTTCTTTCCTTATCTGCCCCAAGACAAGCTGCCAATCTCTGATCCCCACTCAGCCCTTTCTCACAGCAGCTCTGCAAGGACCAGACCCTCTCTCGTGAGCAAGTGCAGAACCCTGTCATGTTGCCACTAAGCAAGTGGAAGAGACACCAGTCTGCACAGTGCCCATGGCCCCTTAGGGAAAGGCCCATCCCAGCCAGCACTCTCCTCCTCTGTGAAGGAAGAAAAACCAGTTGAAGATACCCACCTTCATCATCCTGTCATTCAGGGATCTGCGGACAATCCTGTTTTCCCTGTCACTGTTTGCAATGTCTCTTCTCAGTGCATCTGCAGCTCGCTGGAAGTCTCCACGGGCATAAAACAGCCATTTCAAGGTCAGCCCCAGTGCCTGCAAGGGAGGAGCTGTTAGCAAACCTGATTTTCTTCTTTTGCTGCTCTCTTACCAAAAAGAAAGTGTTGTTTTTTTGTTTTTTTTTTTTTTTTGCCAGTTTAGCCAAGTAGCAGAACAAGTTCCTGGCAGGCTCTTCTGAGGTCACTCCCTACCCACAGTTTCTTGTAGACTTTCAGCAGAGGTGCAAATGAGATGCAAAGCTGCACTATGCTGTGAATGATAACCAGAGGAGAAACTGTTCACATCCACTTCCTCAAGAGCTCACAACAGCCAGATCAGCTAAATCTGTCTGCCACAGCTACTCTGCCTGCACTGCTCCATAAGGAACATCAATTCTGATCACACTTCACTACCCTTTTATGTCTAAAAGGGAAATATATCCATCCTGCTGTATCCACTGGCACAGGGCTTTATTAGCACATGGCCCCATGATCATCAGGGTGAATTCACAGTCCTTCTTACCTTCACTTCAGAATCAAAGGGCAAAATCTTTTCCTGGAATGATAGCAATTCTTCACTGTATCTATCGAAGTCCAGGAAGAGCTCATGATCATGGGTCAGCCTGAGAGCTATTTGTCCAGCAACTTCTGCAGCAGTATGCATGAGAGGATACAACTTGTCAGTCTTCGCTTTCAGGTTAGCCAAAGTATCCTGAGTAGTGCCCAAAAAGGAATATTCATCACCTTCCTACAAGAAAGGAGGTATTGAAGTTAGCCAAGAATGCTTTTCCAGTTAAGACTTTTTTCATCCCCCACCACAGGTTACTTGTTACTTCCACCACATCCCATCTCCCTGTGCTGCTAAGGAGCAAAGACTCAAGTGGCAAAACTTCAAAACACAGGGAAGGGAATGGAGCTCCTGCATCTCATCCCTCACAGCTTCCAGCGACCAGCAGGATGTTCTGCTTGTTATTTAGACACAAAGACATTTACCCCCTCAGAGTTCACTGCAGAAGTGTAGGTGGGCAAATCTCACCACCCAGTCTGGTGTTTGCAGCAGTCTCCAACCCTTCCTGTCAGGGTAACTCAAGTATTTTTGTGAAACAAGTCTGACACTAACAAACCCCAAGCATTCCTAAGAGAGGGAGCTGCTATCACTAAGGCTCCCAGCTGCACACCTGCAGGCTGCTGGGCTGATGTCACCCCAAGCTGCTGCAGCAGAAGACCCGAACAGCCCGAGGTAGTACTTGCTCTGGGCAATGATATTGCTTCCACAATGCCCTCTGATTGGTGACCAGCAGGCTGTAGAACAGCCTTTCAATGGATGCAGCAACAGCTTGACATCTTCCTACTGCTTTTAGCTTCGGATTCTGAGCCTCCAGAAAAGCAAGTGACCCCTCTCCCCAAAAACCTGCAAGTATTCAGTACTTTGCAACAGAGACTGTAGGCCAGCCTTGTCCCAGGAGCAGCTGTGACAGCAAGTACTGCCACAGCCACCAGGTTCAGAGTCTGCACCTCCTCCCTCTGAGAGGCTCTCACACCAGGAAAGCACACATTACTTACATCGTAGAAACCAAAGGAAACCACTGGGATTCCTGAGTAGGCCAGAAAAGGGAATGCTGCATTATCCAGATCAAGGGGAACCCTGCAGAAGATAAGCACTGAGTAGTTACCAACTGGTTTGGGCACCCCAGGAGAAAAGCTACAAGCTCTACAACTGAAGCTCTGAGCCAACTGGACTACTCTGCCTAGACAAGACTGAAGGAGCCCCAACCAAATCTCTGGATCTACTTGTCCATTCCATTGGACTTGGCACAAGGCTCTTCTTGTCCCACAGGGAGGTGTCTGAGCTGCCTCAGCCAGTTTGGGGCAGCAGTTAGTGCTGTACTGTTCATGCTTGCCTGACCCCACATCAGAAGGTAGAGCCCACCCCGGACAGCAGTATGACACTCAAGCAGAATCTTTAAGGTTTGCTCCTCTATGGAGATCTGCTTTCCCCAGGGGATGGATGACAATACTTACACTCTCTTTACCCAGTCAGAGCCAACTCTGCTATACAGGTATCTCGAATCCATTGTGGGGTCCTTTACCTGCACAGAGATGACAGTCAGTGCACTTGTTCTGACCTCTGCTTGGGCTTCCAGGTCCATCCTGGAGCTTACACTGCTGTGCAGATGCCAGAGTCAGGTGTGCTCCCCTGACCTTTCTCCACACAGGCACATCTGCCACTGAACTGTGGCATTTGCTGATTTTAGATTCTTCATGTGTGAACTGCATTTCCCAGAGCCCAGCTGATTTCAGACAGGGCTCTTCAGAATATCCCCAGTTTTTCTCCTACATGGGTCCTTCTCCTCAGAAGGTATCCAGTGGGGAAAGGGACCCAGCACAGCTCTGTCTGCTTTCAGTTCCTCCTAAAACCACAGTCACCTTGATCAGACCAAGGCCCTTCAACTCACCCTCTTCATAGTTGTCTCCAGCAATGAGTAGAGCAATGGGCTAGCAGAAATCTTTATATGTCTGGAGCCTGCAAAAAATGAAAGGGTATTTGACACAGTGGCACAATCAACCACTACTGCTAGAGCTGCCCAGCCCTGATCTACAGCTACAGCTGCCAAAGGATCGTCAAAAGGCACAGCACAGTCTACTGCAATTTAGCAGAGCTGACTCCTCATGGCTTAGGCTGTATCAGCCTTCCAGCTTCAATGACAGCTGGAGAATAAATGGACTCACACCATTCTTCAGCCAAACACCCACCAGCCACCTCTGGCACAGCCCCCATTCCTAGAGGGATGTCTGCTCAAGCTATTCTAGTCCCACCCAATTTCGAGAAACTCAAAGAGTAGCAGGTTACCCAGGACTGCAGTATCCAAGTTGATGTAAGTGAAGGCTTTGGCATGCAGCGTGGTGGCGTACCCCTAGAACAAAATGAGCATTTTAATAAGATGAGCAGTAGCAAGCCAACACCGAGATGTTTAATGCACAGGAATAACTGCACAGCCATCCTGCAGAATTCTATTAAACAGACAATACCTCCAGCCACTCGGTAGCACCCACAGCTCCATACTCTCCCGCACTCCAGCTAGCAAAGATAATGCTGCGCCGTGGTTTGTAGTCATCTGTAAAGATAGAGAGAGACTGAGATGTCTGCCCTTCCCCCATGGAGATGCAGATTAGCACTGCGGGCCTGGGATGATGAATTGCCCGCTCCTGAGACAGCGCTGCTGCAGAGAAATGTGCACACTGCATGGACACTGTACCCTGCCCCCACATGCTGCAGAACTGCGCAGGAGAACAATGCTGTCTGCATTTCCACCCTGTTCTGTTTAGCTGCCCGAGCCCAAAATTAACCCTGGAGACAAGTGTGCTCACACTAAGTGCCACCATGCAGTCCCCACTGTTCCAGCAGGTCAGACACTTCAGAGTTTTCCCACTTCAGGCCTGGCTGTCCAACAGACAGCTCAAGTTTAAGGTTTGCGTCATGTGTTATCCAAGGACACTCTTGTATTTGAGCCATACCAGATACAGGCAGGCAGTCCCTTGGAAGTGAGTGCTCACTGCAGACAAGATGTATTGGACAAGTAACAGCTTCTCAGGAAGCTTTCTCAGATTCCCTACACCTTCTAAAGGACTGCTCTGCAACTGGGCTTTCCAGTGTTAACACACACAGAGCTAGACCTGCATCACCTCCCACCGTCGTGCTTTTGTTCACAAATATTTACCATTTTTCACCATGTCCGAGATCACACGGGCAAGTTCCAACAAGATGGCAGTGCCAACACCAGCCTTGGCCGCTCCTGGCCCCCAGGAGTCTCTCTGGGCTCCGAGCACAACGTACCGATCTGTAAAGGAGACAAGATCAAGACCTGAGCTGCAAGCTTCAGATTGCAAATGCCACTTATGAGAAGAGCAGCTTTCAGCTTCTGTACTAGAAAGAGAGTCTGCAGTCTGATCCCTGAATCTGGCACACTGAGTCCTTTCATTTAGCCTTTCCCTGGCAGCACAGTTCAGATTTCTCTTTGATCCTCAGGGAAAGGCCTTGGTTCTGCCGAGAAAGAACTGTTGTCTGTCTGGGAGCAGCTGTCACATTCCAATGACCACAGAAGAGGAAGGGTTCCTCTCAAGATTGAGCCACAATGCAGCTGCTGTTACCTGGTTCTTCAAATCCCTTGATAACACCAAAGATGTTCAGAATCTTCCTGTCCACCATAACGTTGTTCACAGCCAGTTTCACTGTCATCTTGCTGCTGCTGCTCACTGTCACCTTACATCCCATGATACCAGATGTCCACTCCTCAAGGCATTTTTCTCCATCCATTTTTCTGAGAGAAAAAAGAAGATCCTTTGAACTCGTTATCCAGCTCTGACCTCATTTAGCTATTGTGTGAAAAATGCACACCTGCAACTGCAGGTGCAACCTTGTTCAGGGCCTGCCTAGGAGAGAGTTTGCAGTTCTGTACCACTAATTATGCAGGGAGGGGTAGAATGCAGAGGCCGAGAGGAATCCAAATCTAGATTAAGTTCAATCTTTAAGACACGAGACACCGACACAAGTGACACTTCTCCAGCTAATTCCAGAACATGCTCCCTGCCACACACAGCAGAGAGCAGCAGAGAGCTCTGTCTCACAGCACCTCAACACCATCCTCACTCCTGCAAGAGGCCACAGCACCTTAGCCTGCAGACAGGAGAAACAGTTACCTGAACAGTGCGGCTGCTGCTTGGCTAGAGATAGTCTGAACAGGAATGCGAGGTAGTCCAGAAGATTCCACTGGTGGGAACTGTGTGTGATTGAAAGAAGGGAAGCCTGGGGTGTAAGGGTCTCCAGTTCCAAGGTGGGCCTGTGAAAAGCAAGAGGAGTTCTCAAGTGTCACCGGAGTCCAACGGTTTTCACCTACACAAGGGCACTGCTGAGCCAGAGGCCTGCGGGACTGCCCCAGCCAGAGAGGTTCCTGGCAACAGGGGAGCCAGTTGCATACTCACATGTCCAAAGGGGACAAGCAAATCTGTGTTCCTGTAATCTGAGGGACCCAGGTACATCAGGACACCAACTGCTCCTTCCTCTCTGGCATTTGCAGCCTGCAGCAAAGAGAAACATTAACTGCACATCTGCACTGCAAGCAAGGGGAGTCCTGGCAAGAACATGGAGTAATGGTGTGAAGGGTTGTGCTCCTCAGTGCCCAACTCCACAACAGATTTTAACAGCTACCTGACAGATACATAAGGCAGCTGAATCCTAGCAGCTCAGCCCTGCTCCAGGCAAACTGTGTCTAACATCCTTTTGAACAGTTAGGACACACTGCAGTGTCTCAGTCTATGATTCCTTCAGCTTATACTTGCTCCTTGGAGCACCTTAAAATTTAATATTATTTGATTTTGATTATCCTCCATCTGTTTTCCCAAAATGAGGTTAGTTTCAAGACAAGCAGCCACTGGAGACTCATCTTCACATGGAAAATGGAGGAAGACTGGACCAGCCAGGTCCCTGTTTAACACACCAACAACCCAGCTCTGGTATGCCACTAGTACAAACACTCTTGCAAGGCTAGACATCAGTTTGAAAAGTGGGAATGGGATTGGAGAATCAGTGACCACACTTCTCAGAAGCACTTTCCAGCACTGCCTGTGTCAGATGCCTGCAGACAGGCTGAGTCCAACTGCAAAGGGTCCTGTGCCCCAGCCCTGCCAGGAGCACCCATCTGAGGGGCAGCTCTGGGTCAGATATGGAACAGGCTTGCGTACAGAAGCACTTGGATCCTTTAGGCTGCTTGGCTATTTGGTTCTATTCTTTACAGAGGGAACACTAGAGCAGCATGCAAGGCCACCAGCTGGACACACAGTGCCAGCACTGCCACTTGGTCCAAGGGAACAGTCAGCAAGGGCCCAAGCGAGACACTGCAGCCAAGCTTTGAAAGTATCTGGCTACAGCAGCAAGAGGTGCCCTGGAGGCAAGGCTGTCCTGCTTCTAGCAGCCTTATGGCTGTAACTAGTGATATTAGCCAGCTCTGCATCCTGGTGCTCCCAGGCTGCCTCCCTCTGCCTCCCAGCCCCACCACTCCAGAGTCCTGGTTGTTGCAGCAAATTGCCAGAGGCCAAGAAGAACGGCACCATGAACAGTAACAAGCTCTGCTCAGCCTCAGTGTCCAGACCTGCACGTGGAGCCTTAGTGCAAACAAGCAAGACCAGGCCTGCAGAACAATCCTACATACATGAGTTCTACACACCTGAAGAAAGACATACCTCTGTGCCTCAAAGACTAGGAAGCATAGCTTCCTGTTGCCAAGTATGGCCAGCCTGTGGGGCAGCCACTGCTTACCTTCTCAGCAAGGGTTATATTTCCAGCTCTGAAGATGATTATAGTTCCATTCATTGGAACACCCATTCTTCGTATCCGCTGAAAGTCCTCTTTCCGTCCATAGTTCACATAGATGGGTTTGCCCTGGAATAGAAACACTGGTTATGAATGCAGCAGTCCTAGGTCAGTAAGACACCTGAAACAGCCTGCTGTTAACAGTAGGGAGCTGAAGCTCAGCAATGCAAACTGATCCTGTCCAACATGCCTGTTGGAGCAGCACTTCTGCCAAGGCTCTGTCTGGATCCCAGTGGGGAAGTTTAAAGTTACTCCTGCATCTTGCTGCAGTAAGAATACATGGGCCCACTCCTCTCCCCACTCTGACCACCCACCCCAGCTCTCTTAACTGGGGAGGGCTTTATACACTCCATATCTTAAAGGGACTTATTTTGGACATATTTTTCTACGCATGCAGACACATTTCCAGGGTCCTCCTGGAGTCACTTACAGTAACTGTGTCGCTCTTGCTGTACGCCACATATGCATCAGGACTCTCCAGTAACTGTTCTGGACCATCTTCTATAATGAACACTTGGTTGTTGCTACTGTTAAATGTAGAGAGACAGCGTTATACTCTCACACGAGAATTTAATTAACTCAGTATTCTGACTGTATTCAGTTCATGCTCTAACAATTCTGATCAAGTCAACAGAGCCTGAAACAGGCAGACTCATCCCAATACTTCCATGCAAGAATCTCTGGAGTTGGTCAGAGACATTAATGAAGGCTGATTTCTAAGACAAGTAGCAGAAAGAATCTCTGCTTCCAAGTCTCTCAGTCACCTCCTAAGAGAAGCTAAGCAAACTCATTTCCCCTGACAAAAAAGGGCCAAGTAAGACATGAGGGTGCAAGATGTCAGACAACACAGTGACTGCTGACACCCTCCTGAGCTACTGGAGGAGCCACTGCCAGGTGTGCAGCCCTGTCTGGGTGACAAGACAGAATTGCCTGTACCAGCATTTTAGACACAGGGAATCTGCCTTTCAGCTGAGTTTTCACTCAAGTTTGTTTTCTCTCCAATTCCTAAGCATACTTGGGGGAAACAGCTGCCCCAGGAAACATCCAGAGTGCTGCTACCAGACCCTCTGGATTTAGAAAGCCTGAGAAGAGGCAGGAGCAGTTATTGCTTGGCTAGATTGAGGTCATCTTTGCAGAGTGGTAACTAGCTCACAATTTTCACATCATTTTAAGCAGAAATCACATGTTTGCTCAAGACTGTGGGTATCCATGCTATATGGAAGGGATGTGCATCTCTTCATTAACATACCTGCCTTTATCCTGCAGCCTGATGTAGTGCTCATCATTCCACACATCATCCAAGCGGAAGCTGGTAAACTGGTCATGAATGTAGCTGGCAGTGGTCTCATCTTCAAACGTGCCAGCTTCAAAAGAATTCTTACCTTCTCTTAGCCTGTGGGTAACAGATATACATGCAGTTTAGGCTACAGCATCAGGGTGCACTGCAGCCTGCAAAGCCATTTAAGCCTGTGTTTAACACACCCCATCCTACATCACCTGTAAGGCCCTTGATCTGCAAATGAGCTCGAGTTCTGCTCACAGGCCATGCCTCTCCCAAAGCTCTAGCTAAGCTTTCTGGAACTGTTACCTCAGGTTGGCCTCAAGACGTCCAGCTGACAGTTTAGCTGACAACATGTTTCTGAGATCAGGCCAGTATAAGATACGTGGTACGGGAACCTCTTCCTCCTCTGTTCCATCATCTGAGAAGTAAGATGCAGTAGGAGTCATCTCGCAGTTGCCACTTCCATCCAGACACCTGTTAACCCTCTGCATTCGTCCACGGTAACTCAAGTAGCCGATGAGAAACCCTGTGAACAGAACAGGTATTTTTTTGTGCTGCAGAAAGATGACTGAACCAGCCCCCCACCACACAGCTCCATGGTTAAGACGCATCTGCTCTCACACCATTTTTGACAGGCTGGCTTACCCAACGACAGACAGAATTATGCAGCCTGACATTTTGCCTGAGCTGGCATGTTTTAAGGGGCACTGTAAATCTGACCTTGCACTTGGCAGAGTCCCTCCAGCACCACTTGGGAAGGAGAACGCTCACTTTAGGCCAATGGCAGTGTTAGAATCCTTAAGAGACAAGTACCAAAGGCTTTACTCATCTGTTGACCCACACCTCTACAGAAGTGTTAGGTGTTAATGGAGGGAAAACCAAAGCTTCCACATGGACCAGTTTTCCCTTTAGCTAAGTCACAGTTCCACTGTCAAACGCCACAATTCTTTGTGCCAGTGCTGTACCTTAAGTCTGAGCTAGACATATTTAGTGACAAGAGGCTCCAGCCTGGATCCCAGTTGTTGAATTTCCTCCCAAAACAATACAGATTCAAGTTTAACAGCCTTGGATTACATACAATACCAGAGTCCACTTCATGCAGCTGCCTCCCACCCTTCCTTACCAATCAAAAGGAGGAGGACAGCTGCCATGACTATGAAGCAGAGGTTCTTGCCATTCCTCCGTGGAGGAGGCATGCTGGCATGCAGGTGCTCTGGTCTCCCAATTTCCCCTCCTTCCTCATCATCAGCAGCCAGCTTCATCTCCACGTGGCTGTTGTCTCCATCCATTTGCCGGGCAATGCTGAAGCGCGTGTATGACGTTGGCTCGCCACCAAACTGTGTGGAAAGGCAGTCATGTGATGGAAGAGTTGGCTCCACCAGCCTACAGTCCTTGCAGCCAGCTGCACCTGTGCTCCAGCCCAAACACTGCTTGTCCATCTACAGCTGCTCTAAATGCAGGGAGCGTTTGGTCTGTCAGGAAGTCAAGCTGGATGCTTTAAACACAGTTAAGACTCTGACCCAGTCAGGGTCTCCAGAGTCTATTTAGATTCCATTTACCCTGCACAAGTTTGGAGCCACACTGATCGGAGTTTAGCCTGGAGTCTGTTGCAGATATGAAGCAGCCAATGGCATTGGCATTTCCCACGTGACCCCATGGCTGAGGTTGAGTCAAACAGAAACTCTTGGTCTTAATCAGCAGAACACAGATCTGACTTCAATGAGTACAACTTGCACTTTGATGAAGACAGGGGAAAGGGAAGGCAGCCATTCATGGCTGTGCCTTTGAGCCACATCCACTTTGATGTAAATACTCTCATCCAGCACCCGGATAATTTTGTATTAAACTGCCTAAGGCTACCCTTAAATTACACTACTGGTAGTGTTACAAAGCAGCTGGGCTGAAGAGAGATGACCCATGGGCAGCGTGCTACCTCAGCTAACGTGAAAGCTGAGGCTACGCCTCTCGCGCCCACCAACGGCTGGCACTGTTTGACAGGTTTTTACCACTGCCCCAGCAGTTTCCAGTCTGGAGCCCACTTTTCTAAACAGGTGCAAGGCACAGCCTCCCATAGAACAGCAGCCCGTGGACAAGGCAGCTGCTCAGATTAACTCAATTCCAGGCATAGCCAGGCACTGGCTGAACCACTCAGCTTCCATTAGAGATGCTGAAATTGCCTGGTTGTGCTGGAGAGTGGAGTGAGACTGGTTAAAGGCCAAAGGAGCAGCACTCCTGCAGCCCTCTCCTCTGTACTGGAGAAGCAGCTGGTGACAAGCACACAAGCCCTGTTACAAGCTCAGTGGCTCATCCACAGTTCTCAGCTCACTCCCAAACTACATGTTAGAGCTGGAAGTGAAGAGACCAGATATCTGCTTGCTGGGGCAAAAGAAACCAATGTCATTTCAGACCTGCAGTTCCACTCTGGCCCACGCTGCCCACAATGAAGTGACTGCCTGCTCAGATTTTGGAAAGGGCAATGCTGCAGTCTGTCCTACCACTCTTCCTGCTCAGCTGCTCCACAGCTTGGCTTCCCTCACACTTGAGGCATGTCCTCACACAGAGAACATGCCCCAACCCCACATATCCTCCATTCTTGTTCAGAGACCAAACCACCATACTCACAGTCCTAGCCTCGGGTCATTTCACAATCCAAGCTCTCTAGGACTGGCAGGCTTGGCTGAACAAGTTCAGAAGTCCCTCCCCCTGCACATTTGTTTCAAGCACAGGTTGCTTTCAAAAGCTGGACTTGAGGTTGAATTCCCACCTCCCAAGTAACAATAGAACACATGTTGATTGTCCCAGTAGCATTTGAACGGCTTCCTCTGCAGCACTTCCCTCTGCAACTTTGTTCAAGGCCCGCCCCCCCCTTTCTTACCAGTTTTCTGAGAGACCCAAGACATGATAGCAGTTAATGATAACCCCACCAGCAATGAACCACTTGAGCCACTTCCTTATCATGGCCAGCTACTTGCAGTGACATTTGGCTCACCAGCCACACAGCAGCACCTAATGCTGCTTTGGATTCATCATCTTCTCCACTACTGATAAGTAGTGATATTTTTTTGAATAAATATAGCTCACTACTGATCAAATATCTTTCATACAGTTCCATCAACACAGCCACCTGTTGCACAGGATAGCTATATTCAATTCTACAACCAGTGTATGTTCAAATAGATAACAAACTACATGGAAAAATATAAAAATAATATTATACAATCTCCTACACGGATGTTGTTGAACCTTTCTTCTGCAGTATCGTCAGTGCACCAAGGGACAAACAACATTGGGGTACTACATCTTACCAAGTTAGAGATTGCTGCTCTGGCATGGTCCATTGCCTTCTGGATGAATGCAAACCAACTTTACCAAAGTCCTAGAAGTTCAGAATATAACAAGTCAGGTCAGGCTGTTCCCCTGCCCCTCTGTTACACACCTGAAGCCAGGCACTGCCAATAGTGCACTGCTTGCCCATGGATTTTCTGTGCATACTTCCACCTAAGTCACTATGTTGGTGAACCTCCATCAACCTTCAAAGCAACCTAAAAGTTCCCACAGCAATTATAAGCTCCAATGAACACATCAACTCTTTCTTTGAGCTTTGGGCATGGTGACATGTGTACAAATGGGGAATACAGTCTCCAGTGGCTAAGTTCAGCCAAGGGTCTTATTAATGGCGGGGACATCTCCACTCAGGGAGTGCTGGCAAGAGGCATTTACTCAGCTGTGACAATGGCCTCTAGATATCTAAAGTTCCTGGGGTCTGTCTCAATGACAGGAAGAGTCCAGCTGGAAGAGAGAAGTGGCACAAGGCCATAAGGCAAAGCAGCACAAACTCCAACCCTGACAAAACACTTCTAATACGAACATCCCGCCTAGATGGCTATGTTCTCTACCACTTTATGAAGGCAATTTCTGTTTTGAAAAGTCTCTGAAAATTGCTAAGAGCATCTCCCCAAATTCATTTCAGCAACTTTTAAAATCTTAACTTCTCTGTAAACAGCGAACATATCTGAAAGCTAAATTGTAACTTATTTACTTCTCCATTTCTTCCTGAAAAATGTTCGTAATTTAGTGAATGACTAGACAGGTGTTGAGGTTGGGAGTAAGCAACCCCAGTATGCCCTGAAGCAGTGCTGCTAAGAAATGGCTCTGCTCTTCAGGTGCACGTGGATTAGCTCTACACCTGGGAGCTCTGCAAGGTTTTATTTGGACAGCAAAGGTTAATAGTGGCCATTGCTTATTTCACCTTTTATTTAGGGGAAGAACACATGGCAGTGAAACCCCGACAGATTTGAGAAGCCTTTCCCAAGTGACAACCTGAGGCCGCAGGCTCCCACCAGGGCACGAGTGGACTGAGCAGATGGAAAGGTCGCTAGAAGCAAAACCCGGGAAGGCGCAGGGAAGCACAAAGGGCCTGCGGGCAGCGCACCTGGTAGGGATGCTGGCCGGGTGCGCGATGCCTCCCCGAGCCCCTGCGGCCAGGCCCCAATCGTTCAGAAATAAGGCCAAAAAAAAAAAAAAAAAAAGAGAGAGAGAGAGAGAAAAGCGAGCACGTTTGAGCAGCCGCCCCACGGGGATGGGCGGCCCCGGTATCGCAAACAGGGCCCGGCTGCGGTGCCCCAGATAAGCGGCGCGGGCGATACGCTGCCGGCCGCGGGCACGTCTCCCCTGTGCCCGCCGTGAGAGACGTGCGGGGCCGCGGCGGCGGCGGGGCCGCGCTGCGCTCCCCGCCAAGGTCAGCGGGCACTGCCGCATGCAACGCGGCCGCGTGCCGCCGCCCGGGGCCCCTGCGCCTGCCGGGGCCCCTGCGCCTGCCATCGCCCCTGCGCCGCCGCCGCTTGCTTCCCTCCCTCCCTCCGCCCGTCCATCCCGCCCCGCTTCCCGGCCTCCCGCGCCCGCTCACCCGCTCCGCCGCCGCGCCGGCTCAACTAAGCGGCCGTGCCGTGTGCGCCCTTTCGCAGCCCGGCGCAGGCCCGGCCAATCGCCGAGCGCGATCATATTTCGCCACAGCTGGCCCCGCCTCCCCGCTCCCCTCCACCCAGCACGGAGCCGCGGGCACGTCCCTGCTGCGCCTTTGCTGCTGATGCGGGTCTGCGGCGCGCTGCCCGCACAGCTCCCCC
This sequence comes from Aphelocoma coerulescens, assembly GCF_041296385.1. Lineage (NCBI taxonomy): Eukaryota > Metazoa > Chordata > Aves > Passeriformes > Corvidae > Aphelocoma > Aphelocoma coerulescens. The sequence goes on along the minus strand of NC_091023.1, from coordinate 16,960,897 downwards.
ACGGGCTCGGGCGTGTGGCTGCTGCGTGCCCTACCTGGCCCTGCTGCGGGGAGGGAGCGTAAGGAAGCGCAGAACCATAGAAGAGACCTCCAAGGTCATCCAGTCCAGCCATCAACCCAGCACCATCCCCATAACCCCCAAACCATTAAACCGTGTGATCCAGCACCAGATCCAGGCACCTCGTAAACACTTGCAGGGTGACCCCATCACCTCTCTAGGAAACCTATTCCAGTGCCTGACCACCCCAACAGGGAAAAATTTTTTTTTAATACCTAGTCTGAATCTCCCATCTCAGCTAAAGGCCATTTCCTCTAGTACTCTCCCTGAAGGCATGGTAGAAGAGCGGTTCCCTCCTCACGATGACCTCATTCCTTTATAAAGAATGAAACTGCATTCTTTATAAATTGCCTTTAGGTGCCCTTGGTACGGTGGAGAAGCCACTTGCCAAGTGGCATGTGTTTCACTGGGTGCACACCAAGTCTCAGCTTCCCCTCAGGAAGGGCTGAAAGTGGGGCAGGGAGATGAGGTTAACACCTCTTTGTGGGAAGGCATGCTCGTACCGCAGTAGAAGAAGGAGCAGGTCACAGATTCAGCATTCCCACCTCTCAGCATTTTGAGGGATGAGGGCAGGAAAAATATTTTCCTCCCTGGGTGGTGCAAACCAGACACAGGACTTGCTCTGGCTTGGGAAGCTCTCAGCATCCTCAGGTCCCAGCAAGTCACACATGCTCAGGGCTGCCTTTGTAGATCTGAATGGGCAGAGATGCCCGGGGTGCCTTTCCTTTGTGTTGAGCTGCACAGATTGCTATTTTATTTGTATGATGGGAAGCATGGTAGGTATTATGACTTCCAGCCCCTAAACACAAGAAGTATGGACAGCCCACATCAGGACACAGGCTGCCTGTGGCCCACTGTGAGAGAAGGTCACTACTTCCAGCCTCAGTCCTTCAGCTCAGGGCATCCCTCAAAAGCATGTCACAAGTAGGGAACGCTTCAAGGTTCATGTGTGAGCATGTTCTGCAGTACTGTGCTCATTTGTCCCTTGCTCATTAGAAAAATAAATCAGTAGGCCCAGATTATTGCCTCAAATCCTCTCCCAGGAAAGAAGGATAGGAGCAGAAAGATTGTAGTTTGGCAGAACACATGATTGTAAAGAGGATTATGTTTGGTAAAAAGCAATACATTCCTGCTCTGATAGAGGGGGGATTAACTAGACCTGAAATTCAGTGTGGCTGTCTGGAGACAAGTCTGTAAAGCGTCTCTCAGGCAAGACGTGCTGGTGGACCTGCCAGCTCTGTTTAGCAGAGGAGGTCTGAGCCAGGCTCCAGTGCCCAGGCTTTCTCTTCTCCAGATTCATCCCTCCCCAGCTGTGGTGATGCCAGTCATGGGAGGGAAAACTATTGTCACTTGGCATGTGACTGAACCGTGGGACATGGTGCTGGTGGGTGCCTTGGTGGAAGCCCAAGGTGTAAGAGGGTTCTGAAAGAGTTTAGATCAGTCCTGCAAGCTGGATCCTCTGATCATTTCTCACTGCAACAGTCTGGATACAGCCTGCTGCACAGGAAAGTGTAACCCGGGGAAAGCAGTCCCAGCTCTGCCCTGTTTTTTATGTTCCCCCTGGGCTCCCCCCGCCAAGCCCTCACCTTCCAGCAGCACCTTTACCTGTGCACACCGTGCCAGGCGCAGGGCAGCGATTCCACACCGAGGTCCCGCCGAAGGAGGGGCACCTGCAGGAGAGCTCAGGCTCGGGACGTTCCCTGGAGCAATGCCGCAACTCAGGCAAGCAAGGCGGCAGTCGGATTTATTCCTCCCCCTGGCCACCGTTCTGGGTGCCCCCCTTCTGGCTACAGGAGGGGAGGTGCTCCGCCGCGCCAGCCCCGACCTGCCCTGGCAGACACTCGCTGCAGGTGTTTTCCGTTCCCTCTCACAACGTGCGTGCGCTGAGCAGTCAGTTCCCCATTTCCACAAGTGCCGAGAAAAAGAGAAGAAAGCTGACCTTCTAGAAACTCAGATATTTTTGCACCTCAGCTGGTGTTTGCAGTGAAATACCTTAAAATGAGAGTTCTTCAAAGGCAATGTTGTGTTCCCCTGAGCAGTGGAGCACCCTTCACCTTACAGGTGGTTGGGAGTTGGCTGGCTATCGGTGCTTGGTGGCTGGTGCCACCTCTCTCAGGGACACCTGTTGTTCACACAGCGGTGCCTGTACTGCTGGCGATGCTGAGCCCAGGTGCTCAGGCTGCCCAGCCCAGCCAAAAATCTTCGCAAGGAGCAGAAAGTAAAAGCCAGGAAATAGATGAAGAGGAAAGAGCATGTAGGATTGGTAACTGCTGACTTCTGATCTGTCTTCCCAGCATCAGGGTGTTTCTCCTCATTGTGGCCTGGCTTGGTTATTTTAGATGTCCTCGTGTCCTCTGAACTCCTGGGGGGCTTGTGAGTCCTCTGACTCAACTCAAATGACTCTGCATTCTTTGTACCATATCTCATGATGTGACAGTGTTCCTCCTCTGGGATTCATGCTGAGAACATGAGATCAAAATGTGGGAAGGAAAATATGGTTTCACTTCAGTTTTGCAGCATAGCTGACCCTCGTGTGACCAGTTGTGTGACCCATGTTAAGGCAATTTAAGAGCAGCCAAAACACAGGCAGCTCTGAGGTTAGCTGGTTAGAGCATGGTGCTAGTAAGGCCAAGGTTGTGGGTTTGAGCCCTGCGAAGGCCATTCACTTAAGGGTTGGATTTGTTGGTTATTTTTTGGTCCCTTCCAACTCAGATTATTCTGTGAAAATCTGCTTTGCCAACATCTTATCACAAATGATGTTGTGAGGTGACTTGAACACTTCTATGGCAAGAAATACTGCCACTAACATGGCTCTTCAGTCGGGAAGGGAAGGGAAGGGAAGGGAAGGGAAGGGAAGGGAAGGGAAGGGAAGGGAAGGGAAGGGAAGGGAAGGGAAGGGAAGGGAAGGGAAGGGAAGGGAAGGGAAAGCCAAGAACCAAATGCTATGGTGTGGTGCTAAGTTGGATGTGCTGTTGGGCTGAGGCCAAAGGTTGTGGGACATGCAGTGGCCTATGGGGTGGGAGGTAGTTATAGGGCTCCCACTGGCTGTGCACTCCATGGGACAGGGGCTGTGAGGCATTCCAGGCACCCCAGGGTGTAGAGCCAGAGAGGCAACAGATATCTGGGGACAAAAGAGAGACTTTGATCTTCTGCCCTGAATGGCAACTGCTTCCTCGATCCCAGCCACTCAGAGTGACAGTGCTAGCTCCTGCCTTCCTGGGAGCAGGTTTGAGGGATACTCTGTCTGTGCACCCTGGTCAACTCATGGGTTGCACTGGGGTGCAGTCAGCTATTACAGGTCCCAAGAAGCTGTGAAATCTAGGGTTTTTTTTTGTGTCAGAATCATGCTGCAACCCCTCAAATTACCCTAACCTCCCAGGTTAGGGCTGGCAGGCATGGCTCCCAGGAGAGCCTGCTCTCTCTGCTCCTGTCTCACCAAGCCAAGAGTGCAGTAGCCAAGAATTTCACAACACCATGAGTCCCCCCATCCTCCAGAAGACCACGTGTTTTGGCCTTTGCTGTTACATTTCTTAATTGCCCTGACAAAAAGTGGGTGAACTAGTTGGGTATGACCGTTTCATAAGCCATCATGCTACCTTGGAAGATGTCATTCCATCCTGCTCTCTCCCAGCAATCCAGGCACACACAGCCATGCTTGGGAGCGGTTGCTCCTTGGCCACAGTCCTGACATGTGCTGCCATGCAGGCTGAGGAAGGATCGTGGCCAGAACTGGCATCTGGGAGAGGATCTGCTGGCTCTTGTCCTGTAGCAAAGAGGTTGTGGAGGAGGTGAGGGTAAAGGCAATTGAGAGAATGGAAACACAGCAGTGCCACTGACAGCTGGCCACAGCTTTGTTGTCCCTTCAAAATAACACCCATCTTTGCATCCTTCCTGGGGAAGCACCTGGGGCTGGCCTGGCTCTCCGCATTTTCCACAGCTGGCTTGGTGCTCCCACCAGTTAGCTGGAGAAGAAACAGAGCACCAAGCATCTGGAGGAGAGATGTGGGGCTGAGGACAGTGTGGGCTCTTGTTCCTATAAAGATGCAGACCTGGGGTATCCCATGGGCCCCCCACTCAAAATCCTCTGGGATTTTTTTTGCCTTCCTGCAATGAGGAGGCTCATCTCCCCATCTCTCCCATCACCCAAGGAGGGATGTGGATGTGGTGATGCTCATTACTGCTGGTCTGCTTGCCAGGGGCTGGCATGGAGGCCCAGCAGAGAGGCTCATGCTTGGACACTGCCCAGCGGGACTAAAACAGTCTGGCTTTTTTAATGGGGCTTCCTTGCTTGCAAAAACTGGGTTTCACTGCAGTTTTAACCCTGAAGTCCTGGGGACCCCTCTGTGCTACTTGCATGACCTTACCTTACCTACAGGGAGGGGGCTGGACTGTTACCCTGCTTTACGCCTGCCCAGAGGGCACGGAGAGATGAGGTGATGATCAAAGAGCAAGACTTTAGTGTTGCTTCCCGCCTGGCAGTTACATCTTTTGGCAAGGTGCTGGCCCTCCCCAGATGCAGCTGAGGGGCAGAGCAGCAGCACCAGGACATTCCTCGGCGTGCATGGCACTGATACCGCTCCTGCCAACAGCCCGAGTGCCCCGGCAGCCCCGGGGCAGCACCCGCGACCGGTGCAGATCTGTGGGGCTGTTGTTGACCTGGAGCCTTCACCCGTGCGGGGTCGGCCCGGCAGAGCTCCCGCTATCTTGGCAGCTGCACCTCGGACGGTGCCGTTTGTCCCTGCTCTGATAGCGGCTCTGCCGCCTGAGCGCGGCTGCTTTTATCTGGGGTCAGGGCGGCTGCGGCCACGGCAGGGGGGCTGCGGGGCTGGGGCCCTCCAGCAAGTGTACAAACAAGCTCAGGATGTGAACATAATAGCCAAGGACCGGACTTTGAAAAGCAGGGGGATGCAGCGTGGCCCTGGGGCACATCAAAGGTCCGTCTCTGTCTGCACTGCCGAAAAAGCCCGTGTTTGATGGCTACCCACGGACCGGCCCCGGCACAACGGGCCAAGGGTTTGAGTGGGGGAAAGTGGAAAGGGAAAAGAGAGCAGCAGGGAGAGAACACAGGAGCTGGGACACGGTCATGTGGGTCTCTTCCTCGAAAATGTGGGCTTCCCATTAATTCCCTTGGTCCACTATTCTGGCTTTTCCTGATCTGTATCTGGAGTGCAGTGTGCACAGCCTCTCTTTCTCCTTTTTCAGTGCACCTCCAGGCAGGCATTCCAGGTCACTTTTGCAAAGTGCTTCGTGTGCAATTTTGCAAGCACTTCTCTTGAATCAGCATTTGCCACAGCTGAGGGCTGTTGGGGATTTTTCCTTCCAGACTTGGTGGTTTGAATCCTAGAAAGCCAGGCATACATCCATAATTTGTGGTGTTTTTTCTCAAGAAGCGTGTGTGTCGAGAAGGAAAGTTACTGTTACTTAACAGCCTTGGAAACAGCTCCGTGCAGTGCCTGGACAGAGCCAGACAGGACATGAAGATACGGTGGGAGAAATCTGCTTGGTATGCTGGACATGTACCTGCCCAGCAGGGTCCTGCAGTACCTGCTGTACCTTTCTAGCAGGATCTGGTCCTGCAAGTGTCCCTGGCTGCTCAGTCCTGTGCTCCCAAGAGGGCTTGGAAAGCCCAGGAAAGTTTTGCCTCTGATTTGCTCTGCACTGTGTGCACACACTGCTGCTTATGGATTAAAGACAGCCTGAGCCTGCTCCGTGGGAACCACCCTCTGTGATAAGGGCATATGTTGACTTAGAGATTAGAACTGTCCACTGCTTTGTTTTTTTACAATGTGCATTTATTGGCATAAGAGCAGTGCAAAGGGCAAAGGAAAAGCGCAGCATAAAAAAAGCCAGTACCCTGTGCAACGTTGCAGGCTCTGCAGGGGGGAAAAAGGTGTCCCTAAGAGCTGAAGCCTGCAGGTGCTGGCCCCAGGCATGTGGGAGCAGCAGGCAAAGCCGGTGCCTCCTCAGTGAATTTGTGATTGAAGGGGTCTCATGGCCCTTCTCTTGATGCCATTGTGAGGGTAATTAAATGCTCCCAGGCAGGTGCCAGAGCGTTTTGCAAACTGAGAGTTGGCTTTGTCTTCTTGGTCTGCTGGAAATGCCTTGTTCTAGGGTGGATTAATCTCTCATAGCAGTATCTGAAAGAAAAGAGGGGGGCTTTAATTGGGGTGGGATTAGCACAACAGGGCTGAACAGGGAGAGCAGGAGCTTTCTCACTACCTGCTAATTGCCTCTTCTCTGCACTGGTGGCAGCTGTGACACCTGCCCCCGGCTGCTGTATGCCAGCTTTGTGCCATGGGGACTCAGGGGATGCCATGTGCCTTGTAGGTTTATTTATGGAGCAGAGGGGGAGATGTGGTGCTCAAATCAGGAGAGCTTAATCCCTCTCTGGCAGCCAGGGATGGGATGCTTTTGTCACTCAGGTGTTTGACATGGCTCTGGGGGGCTCATGCCTTTCTCTTGGGCTGAGCTGAAACCCATAGGCTGCAGTTTGCAGCCAGTCCCCACTGCCAGGTACAGGCAGGCAACAGACCTGGTCGATAAAATGTGAGTCTGGATTGTTTTCCCTCGGACAGGAGAAGCAGGTCAGTACCTCAAGGGCAAATCCCCTGGGAGGTGGAGAAGGCCTATGGCTCTCCCAGCTCTTGGAACGAGATAAGCAGCCGGTGCCTCAGCCAAATTGCTGACCTTCCCCTGCTTGCTGGTCTGCCCTGCAACAGCCTCCTGTCCCTGGCAGCCACTGTCCCCCCATGTCCTTTTCAAGGGCAAAGGTCCATGGTGGGCTATGAGGAGGAAAAACTTTGCCTGTCCCCCTCTGTCTTGGCAAGCATTCTTTGGGACGCACACATGGCAGGGCTGGGTGGGCCCTTGCTTGGTGGGAAAAGCTAGTTTTACCCTAGGGGTAAAAAAATCAGTTTGTATTTTTGTCTTGATGTGGCCTGAGAGTCAAAGTCTTTCCTGCAGCTAGAAAAACTCTGTGGTCAAACCAATGGAAAAAACTTCCACTGTTCTCTTCCCCACTCCTCCAGTGAACAGTGGACTGTATTTGGTTTTACCTCCTGACTTTTAGTCATCTGTGGTCTGTAAAGGAATGGTCAGCAGGGTCTGTTTCCAGTACCAGCCTCTCCTTTAGCTCTGCTTGGCTCAGTGTGTCCATGAGAACTGCCCTGGGGGCTGCTGAGCCCTCTGTGCCAGTGCAGGTGCCCATTGTGGCTCCCTCCTCAGCCACATGCCATTGTGGGGTTTGCCTGGTGTGATTATTCCTCTCTGGAGAAAACACCTTTCTTTGCTTGTGCACGTCCCGGTGGCTTTTATGGCAGATATGAATTTGGAGGTTCTGTTTATTACTTGGTGATGCAAAAAGGGCAAAGGGGCCCAGGGTGATGTGCACATCTCCTAGTGCTACCCCAGCCCTCCCTTCTCTTCCTCATCATTGGAGACTGGGGCTGAAAGGCCTTGTCCCTTTGTTTTATGCCACAGCAGGGACTTGGGGAAGAAGTGACATCTGGGAGAGAGGCTTGTCCAGGGCTGAGTGTTGTTTGGCTGTCACCAATATCTGGTGATGCTGGGCCCCCACCAGCCTCTGCCTCGGCTCCCTGGCTGTGCTCACAGGTGTGAATGCCAGCCAAGTGGACAAACCCACATGTCCCACACCTGTGCATCACAAGGTTGGGCACACACATGTGTACATGCACGTGTACACCCCCTACCCACACATGCACCCAACACGAGTGTGCCCACACCTCTCCAGGCATGCTCATCCCCTCCCATCCCTCTGCCTCCTTGCCTGCCAAAGCAGGTGGGAGCAGGCAGCATGTGGGAGTGCTTGCCCAGCACCCTGGTGTGGACCTGGCACTGGTAGAGGTGACAGGAAGGGAAGGTGTTTTTCTTGGTTCCCATTGAGCTGCACTTGGGATGCTTTCCCATCTGCGATAGGAGGCAGAATCAGTCAGGGACAGCTGAAGAAGTCCCACAGAGGGCTGAAGGCTTTCCCCCAGCAGGTGGGACTGCTCCCTATGACTGACCCAAGCAGTTGTGGGTGACCCCATAGGGTGGCCGAGGCTGCTGGGTGGGTGTGACAGAGCTGGGAAGGCTCAGCGCCATCAGGGGAGCAGCACCTCCCTTCCATAAACACACTGTGTCTCTACTGGCTCTCTGGGAAAATATTTGTCCATCTGAGGCATGACTTTTTAAAGCCTCAGCATTTTCACCTGCGAGCTTCTTGCAAGACAGACGAGTATGAAAATAAAGCTCCTGACCAAAGCAAACGCTCACAGCCCACTCAGAGGGTGTGTTAACCTCGTCATTTACCAAAAGCAAACATCAGCAGTGACGTGACTATTTTAGGTAGCTGTGGCAGAAAAAGGCCCCTCTGTTTTTCAAACAAGGTGCCTTTTCATTCAGAAGTTGGGGGCGGCTCTGAGAAACCAGTGGCATGTCACTGAGACACCCACTGGAAATGCAGATGTTACCTTAACGGCAGGAAAATACTTCTTTGCATCCAAAGCCTTGGAGCAGGCAGGAAGCGGCTCCCAAGAGTTTTGACTGTGGTATTTCCGCAGGATCCCCCCAGTCGGGTTGGGACCGCCACCCGTTTGTTCGTCCCCTTTGAAGGACACAAAGCCCTCACCATGCTGAGCCCCACAGCTTGGTCACTTCCCTTCTGGCCAAGTGCAGCGCCATCGGACATGGAGCTGCTGGGAGGAAAAGCAAACAGAAAGGGGGCCAGAAGGGCTGGACAGAAGATGGGGGTGTTATCAGGTACCCCATCTGTGAGGCTCTGTTTAAACGGGAGAAGGCAGGGGCCATCAAAGCTGCTCTGATGGCCTCGATCCAGATCATAGAAAGGTTTAATCCAGCTTCTGTTGGGCTTCTTTCTGCTCATGGTGGGCTCCCCTTCCTCCCAGACCAGGGACAGGCCCCACCATCCTCCTCCTCTTCTCTGTCTGGGGGATGACCTGTGGAATGCTGGGCATTGCAAAGGGCAGCCTCCTGCCCTGGGGAGCCCCTTTGGTCACCTGTGGGGCCAGGGGCCCCTTGGGTGGGCCAGTACGCCAGGAGCAGTGGTTTGGAAGCGTGATTGAGGCTACGGCATGGGCAATAAGCCAGCTGTGGGGAAGAGCTGTTCCAGTCTGAGGGCACACCCATTCCAGCTCATCACAGTTTATATCCACTGTACAAGATTCTAGATAGTATAGAAAGTCACACACATATTTATAGATGTGCGGGTATATGTTATGTGTGGCTTTTCTATGAATATATGCACATGGTCAAATGATCTCAGCAGTTTTGGCAAGAGGTGTCTTGCTGACCTGAACTGCAGAGTTGGGCTGCTGAGGGCTCACAAGCCAGTTCTTTGTGGGGTGACCCCTCTAGGTGCTCTGGGACAGACACAGTGACATCCAGGTTGTGCCAATGTCTCACTTCTCTTCACAGCCTGGCAGCAGGGGAGCCTGGTCAGGGTGGCAGCCTCTATGGTGCACCCAGATGTGTACGGGGAAGGGACAGGAGGGTCCCTGAGGGTGTTGCCAGGGCTGTGCACGGGAGCTGGTCCCACAGCTGTGGCTGAGCAGTGTTTCTGAGAGCCAGAGCACGGCCCACACATCCTCTGCAGCACTTCTGCTTCCCGAGAAGACATCCGGGGCTGGCTTTTCGGTGAAACAGTGAGCTGTTCTGGTTAGCAGAAATCCCCAGCTCTGCCCTGTGCTCCCCCGTGTGCTGCTGCTCTCATCCCACCATCACTGCCCCACGGCCACCTCCTGGGTGGGTGTCCCATCACCCATGGCTGGGCAGGAGGCTCGGGGGCTGGGGTCTCTTATGGGAATGATCCTTATCCCCTCATGCTGGGAAAAGGCGATTTTCCCCACCCAGAAGGGGAAGCTGAGGCCAGAAGGACTCCAACTCCAAAGCCCTCCAGGGCCAGCATTTTCCTGGTGACCTTGAGGTAGAAACTGGAGGCAGCCAGCTGGCTCCCAGGGCAGTGTGCCCCCCCTTCTGAAATGCCAGCTTGGTCTATAAATAACACCTGGCATGGATCTCTCCCCAGGCACCAGAGCAATGAGAGACTGAGCCCTCTATGCCCTCATGCTGCAGGACTCATGCCCCATTTTACAGCTGGGGAAACTGAGGTGTGCTGGGGTCCTTGATTCTGCCTTGCAGCAAGCTCGTGATGCAGCCTTGTGGGTTTGCAGGGCACTGGGAAGTGTTTTCCAGTGGCAGAGGACTGGTCCCTACTGGAAAGGGGAAAATTTGTGAGGGTTGTTGCTCTGTCAGGGGGTCCACACTTTCTCCCATGCCAGGTGTGCTGTCAGGGCAGCCAGGGCACCTTCACCTGCCCAGAGAAGGGACCCAGAGGGGCCCAGTGTCTCACACCCGTGCCCTCATCACTCACTGTTCCCTCCTGGCCATATCTTCCAGAACAGCAGCTCCCACCCCTCTAGCTGCCTCCCGGGGCAATCAGTGGGGAACATATGGGTCTTATCCATGGGCCAGACCTGGGCAGGGCTCCCTGCCATCCCTATCAGTGGAGTGGCTCCAGACCTGGGGCTGAGTGGAGCCAGCTCCATTCCTGCTGTGCTGGGGCCAGGGCTGGGGGCATTGTCCCTGCCCCACGCTGACCATTGCAGGAGAATGCTCAGAGGTCTGGGACCCCTCCCCAGCCTGGTGGCCAGTGTTGCTGTGACGTTGACAGATTCACAGGGGTACAGCCAAGGCCACTGAGCTGAGCAGTTATGGATTGTGGGACACTGAAGGCAGATGGTGGCAGCAGGGCCTGTCCCTCTGTGTCCTGCGACAGCAGTGACCATGGATCACCAAAAGCTCAGGGTGCAGATCTTTGTTGTCCACTTGTCTGGCTAGACCACAGCCTGAGCTGGGCATGGGATTCTCACTCCCCAGCATCCCAATCATCCACTGTGGCCCCAGGCTCTGGGTGGGAGAGGAGAGTATGAGAAGGAATGTGTTTTGGTCTCCTACCAGCTCCTACCAAGGATTTAAATGAGGAGTTTTCTTCCCTGCCGTGTCCTGGCCATGGGGAAGCTGGTGATGGTCAGCTGGGAGCTTGCTGTGCCCACTGAGGTCAGCCCCTCTGGCCATAACCACAGGGAATTAGAGACGGATGGAAAACTGTCTAAAACCCATGCAAATATTTGCATTTTAAGGGCTTTTCCAAGTATTGGGGAATGCTGACATTGCAGCAGTGTGGGCGATGCCGGCATGCTGAGAAGGTCTGCTTGGCTTTTTTTGGGGGGCAGGATTTCCATGGTCAAAGAGTTTGTTTAAAAAAAAAAAAAAGCTAAATGAGCAAATGGGGAGAATTTCCACAACTGCTGCTGGTTTCTCTGCCAGCTCCTTGGGGCAAAACAGCCACCCTGATGCTGAGTGGGCCATGAGCCTTCAAACCACCCCTGCACTGGGCAAGTGGGTGTATGGCTCCCATCTCTGTGCTCCTTTTTCCTTCTCTGCTGAAGGGGTTTTTGGCAGGAAAGGGGGTCTCTGTGCCTGGGGTGCTCTACCCTGGAGCATCCTGAAGGTCTGGGGCTGAGGTCAAAGCGGTAAGAGATTGACCCATCTGTTGCTCCCCATGCCCATGCCGGGGGGATGCTCACCTGGCAGCTTTTGGCCGTGGTAGCAGCCTGTGAGGAGAAGGCTGACTGGGGGACAAAGGCTCCTGTGGACCCTGATGGCTTCAGGACCATACATCCCAGGCATAGACAGGGGCTGGAATAAAGGAGAAGTTGGAGGGACTCTGGGCTATCACATCCCACTGCATTCCCCCTCTCCACACCCATTTCCACCAGCTCCTGGGGCAGGTTGAAGCAAGCAAGTCACAGGCACGTCCTGTCCTGCTGTTGCAGGGAGGGCTCAGCAGCATGGACTGCAGGGCTGAGAGCCCTCCATGTCCCCAGGGGACAGCTCTGGGGTGGTGACACCCAGACCCGGAATACACTGTCCACAGCAGAGCAGTGTGTGGGTGTGTCCTGGCCCCATGTGGGGTGGGATGGGGTGGTCTTGGGCACTGTGGTGGGGCTGGGGGCTCAGTGCAGGTAGGTCAGTGCTGTGGGTGTCACTGGTGCATCCAGCCCCAGTGGGGTGGAGAGGGGAGTGCGTGCAGCAGTGGAGCCCTCCTTGCACACGTGTGCATGTGTGGTGGGATGAACTCATGCAGAGCATCAATGTCTGGGGCTGCCCCCTGCTCTGGGCTTGGGGTCCACTCATATCCTGCATCCCCCTCATGGGCTGGCAGGATGCTCCATGCCCCACAGCTGTACCTTGCACCTTGGGGCGTGCTGTGCTTGGGGAACGCAGGGGACCAGGGCTCAATCAGGCTCAGGCACTACCTGAGTGGTGAGAAGGATCATCATGATACTGCAGCAGTGAGTGAGGGACAAACTGACACAGGTGTGGTGGGCAAGGGGACCAGTGCGTGCCCCCATGCAGCGGGCACCCGTGGGTGGTGCTGGCCCTGGGGCCACGCCAGGCAGAGGAAGAGACTCCTGCACGTGTCTGGGCAGTGCAGCACGTGTGGCTGCATGCTGGGGCTGGGCTTGGCTTCCCTGGGGCCAGGGATACGTGCAGATTGTCCCCGTGCTGATGAACCACAGGGGGCTGAGCACCAGGTGGATGAGCAGGACAGCAGGGCTGCCATGACATAGCCTGCCGTGACTGTCACATAAAGCCCAGCACAGCAGATGTGACAGGAGCTGACGTGTTTCTTCAGCCGTACGCAGTACTGGTGATACTGGTGTGGCACAGGGGTGCTGGGTGGGGGGCCCCCATTGGTCCCATGCACTCCGTGGGGCCAAGAGCAGCCATGGTGAGGGCCCTGCTTGTGTAACGTGTGGGTGAGTGTGTGTGAGTGTGAGTGCAGAGGGCTGGGTGTGCAGCATGCAGTGTGCCAGGTTAGGTTACAGCATATAGGGCAGGAAAGGGTATGTACAGTGTGTAGGGACAGAGATACAGGGCTTGGTTAATGGGGCTGAGGGGAGTGCCAGGTGTGCACAGCACCTTGGAAATGCACAGAGTCCTCATAGGACTCCCTCCTCCCCCATCCCATTCCCACGGCCACTGAAGCATCCATACCCATTCCCTTTCCCCAGCCCCTTCCCACCATCCCATTCCCATGACGACAGCAGCATCCTGCTCCTACAGCAAGGTGCAGAGCACCCATCTGGGATCTTGGTGCCACTCTGGCTTCAGCAGGAGCCCCCTGCCAGACGGGCAAAGAGTAGTGGTTCCAAGGAGACCCCGTACAAACCAGCACTCATTTTCCTTGACGGGTTGGGAGAACACCCGGAGCCGTGGACACTCCTGGGACCCATGTGGATTCTGGGATCCATCTAAGACAAAGATACGCTGTTCCTCATGCCTAAGGCCTCAACTCCCCACTCAGACTGTTCCCTCCAACCCTCTGGTCCCCTCCCCAGGCCAAGATGCTGCTGCTGTCCCGAGGCCAGGGCTCTGAGCGCTGGGCCAGCCCTGCCCTCTAGTGTCGTGGGAGGTGCTCCCTGCCGGGCTCAGCCCCGGGCTCCCTGGAGCTGAGCCACCCAAAGTCCTCCCAGGGCCCGCAGAGCGGAGCAGGGGCTGACAGGCTTCCCACCGGCCCGCAGCACCACCTCCCACCCCGGCACTGCTGCTGAGGCGACATGAGGACACGTCCCAGACCCTCCATGGCACCACCAGCCCACGTCCAGGCTGCCCGAGGGTGCAGCACTGTCACCCCAGCACCGGTGCCCTGCGCCCCTAGCCCTGGGACACGCAGGCGTGCCGGCACGGGTGACAATTGCCTTCCCGGCACGCCGGGTCGATAACCGGGTGTACAAGGCCCTCGGTGGGCCGGGACGGCGTGGGGCCACGCCAATGGGTGCCCGCAGCGGCGGGAGAGGGAGGGAAGCTCTGGAGGCTCTGGTTAAACTGGAACGAGGCGCGGCATCGTCCCGCGGTCCCTGCCCTGGGGACTCTGACCCCGTGGGCCGGCGAGGGGAGCTGAGGCAGGCAGTGACGAGCAGCCCCACAGCCACTGGGACGGAGCCAGCGAGGAGCTGAACAGCATGGATCCCACTTTGGAGCTGGCAGATGACCCTAGGTGAGTGCTGGAGACCCCTGTGCCGTTTTGCGGCCGGGCAAATCCAACTTTTTGGAGCAGAATTTTGGATTATGTATTCCCTCTGTAAAGGAAGGGAGACGTATGGCGGTGAGGCAAGCCAGCCAGGAGACTGCTTGGACCCTGCGGGGCTCGGTGTCCCCGTGTCCCTGCGGCCCCGTGCAGCCCTCCCGTTCTGCTCCGCAGGTTCTCCCGCCCTTTGGTGGAGATGCTGATCAGGAACTTCAGCGTGCCGGCAGCCTGCTTCTCCCTGCCGCCCACCTCCCGGCAGCTGCTGCACCGTAGGTGGGGGGACGCGGTGGGGAGGACCCTCCTGTTGTCGCTGGTGGGAGCAGGACAGGGATGAAGGTGGCAGGGGGGCTGTGTCAAGTGCAGGCAGGGAGCAGCCCCGCTTCTGACTTCTGGGTCAGGGTCTTGGCCTCCCATCCCATAGTCCTACCTGCAGGGATGGGGATAGCCCAGGAAAGGCCAGCACCGGGGCAGGTGACATGGGACAGGGAGCAGCAGGGCAGAAGCCCCAGCTCTGGCATAGACAGACGTGTCCAGGGCGTGGCACAGAGCTCCCTAAACCTTTGGAGTGGTGGGTCGTGGGGCAGCTCCCTGCAGTAGTGGTCCCAGGGGGGACAGGACAGGATGAAGACAGCTTCTCACCCCTTCCTGGCAGAGCTGGACATGGCTCAACTCATCATCCTGGGCCTCTGCACCATTATGACACTGCTGTCAGTTGTGATCTATGTGGAAGAGGTTTTGTACCTCACCCGCAAGATCCGCTGCCCCATCAAGATGAAGACCCTCTGCTGGAGCAGCTCAGCCCCCACGGTGAGCTGGGCTGTGGGGGTGCTGGGGGGCATCACCCTGGGGGGGCCAGGGCCACCCAAGGGATGCCAGCCCACCAGAGTGGGGAGTGTCAGTGTGCCAAGCTTGCGTGTTCCCCAGGTTGTGTCGGTGGTCAGCTGCTTCGGCCTGTGGTTCCCGCGCTCCATGATGGTGGTGGAGATGGCTACCACGGCGTGAGTATCACCCACCCTGGGACAGGGGCACCACAGAGCCCACAGGGCTTGACCTGCCTTCCTCCTCCTCCCCAGGTACTTTGCTGTCTGCTTCTACCTGCTGATGCTGGTCATGGTGGAGGGCTTTGGTGGGAAGGAAGCGCTGCTCAGCACCCTGAAGGACGTGTCCATGGTGGTCAGCACTGGGCCCTGCTGCTGCTGCTGCCCCTGCCTGCCCCGAATCACCATGAACAGGTGAGGGAGAGCTGGAATAAACCTCTGCCCCTGGAGGGCTTTCACTCCCTGTTTCTGTTGGGCTGGAAGAGAAGTCCCTGGGCAAGGGACTTGGGGACCTCAGAGTGCTATTGGTCTCTCTTGCCATGCCAGGAAAAAGCTTAAACTGATGATGCTGGGGACTTTCCAGTATGCTTTCTTCAGGGCAGTCGCTGTCTTCCTGGGGCTGATCCTAGCTGCCGATGGGAATTACAACCCTGCTGACGTGAGTGCCAGAGCACAGGGATGGGCAGGTTGATGATCTAGACAGGAAGCCTCCACCTGAGCTTTGTCAGCCCAGTAATGTTTTCTGTGCGTCCCCTTCAGATTTCAGAGGAGAGCGTGGCCCTCTGGATCAACACCTTGGTTGGTGTCTCCACCCTCTTTGGGCTGTGGGCCCTCGGCATCCTCTTCCGGCAGGCCCGGCTGCATCTGGCTGAGCAGAACATGCAGGCCAAGTTCACCTGCTTCCAGGTGAGCCCCCATCCTGCCCAGATCCCTCCTAGGTGAGGGGCTCCTGCAGCACAGATGGGATGAGGCAGCATGAGGGAAGATGTTGGGCAGGAGCCACTGTTGGGCGAGAGCCCGGCCAGCTGTGGGACAGCAGGGAAGGTGAAGGGTGGGAGCTGGGCAGCAGCACAGCCCTCACCACTGGGGTGTTGGTGGTCGCAGATCCTGCTCCTCCTGACGGCGCTCCAGCCTGCCATCTTCAGCATCCTGGCCAACAACGGCAGCATCGCCTGCTCGCCACCCTTCTCCTCCAAGGCCAGGTCGCAGCGTAAGTCAGGAGATGTGGGACAGCTCAGTGCTCCTGGCTGAGCCCCTCCATCACGTAGCAGGGCATGAGGGGTGGGCATGGTGGATGCAGGCAGCTTCAAATGGCCCTTCTGCTCTTTCAGAGATGAACATACAGCTGCTGATCCCGCAGACCTTCATCCTGGCGGTGCTGACGCGGATGTACTACCGCAAGCAGGATGACAAGCCAGGCTACCAGCCTGTCAGCTTCGCACCCGCAGGCACCGACGTCAAGGCGTGAGCAGGAGGGAGAAACTGGGGTGCCAAGGGGCAGAGTGAGGTGAGGGGCTGGTCGACCCTGCATAACCTTCTCCTACTCCCGTGGTCCTGGGTAGCTGCTGGCAGCAGAAGAGACAGAAGGGGAAAGGGCATCTTGGGACAGAATGAAACAGTCTGAAACCTAAAAGCCATAAGCCAAGGGGGTCCATGGAGCTGCCTCCAGCCCTGAGGCTGTTGTCTAGCACTGAGTAAAGATAAATTTTTACTTGAGTCTTGCATTGGTGACTGGGTTCATATTATCTCTGCCTAGGCTGGGAGGCAGATGACTCCACACAGAGGGAGGAGGATGGAGCCCAGACCAACACAGCCATGACATGGGACTGTCATGGGATGACCAACATCCAGCTGTGACACTGGGCTCTGGGTGCTGCTGGCTGGGGTCCCACAGCCAAGGCAAGCCCACAGCAATGGTGATTTCTCCAAGACATTGGGATGGGTCTGGCCTGTCCCCTGGGCACATACTCCACAGCACTGGCTGCTCCTGAGAGCACAGAGGGAGCATCCACATCTGCCAGTCTGGGGCCAGGCAAAGGAAGGAGCCTTGAAGCACCTTCGTAACACTGTCAATTAGTTAATGCTGCCTTGGTCCAGTACCAGTATCTGCTGTAGAAGTGGAGATAGACATCAGGAGCAATGACAACGTGCAGAAACCACTGGGTAATCTTTTGACCCCAAGTGTTCATTACTGACAGAGGCACAACTCAAACCATGGTTTCAAATGAGCAGATCACGTTAAAAAGTTGCAGCACTTTCCAATGCTCTTGCTTCTACCACCATCCCTGGCACCTCTCAGCTCTGTCCTGTTACTGCTGTTCTCTACCATCAGAAAATCCTCTCCCAGGAGCACACAACCCCAGATCTACAGAGGAAGTGTAGACAGGGCTGTCTCACATGCGTAGATGCCTCTGGATTTAGCAGTGTCAAATTCCACAGCGTTCTTCACTGTGTGCTAGTAAGGTTTTGTTTTCTCACTGCACATTTTATTTCATGCTTAGTTCAAGCATGTCTCTTTTGAATGCTTCTTTTGAAGAGTGAGGGATGGGTTAGAGTTGTGCAGGACAGCCCTGAAGCAGCAGCACTGGGTGTATCTGTGGGAACAAGATGATCCTGAGGAACTTGGCCCGTGTTTTGCTGAAAGATCCTATTCCTGATAAAACATGACAGTGCTGGAGAAGACTGGTCCAGCAATCCAGGAGAAAACAAAACAAAGGAAAAAAAGGACTAGACTAGGATTTCAGTGTCCAATTTAATTTCAGTGCAAGGAGGAAGCAGGAATTATTGGTTACAAGAAACAGCTCTGTTATTCCAAGCTACACATAAAACCATGGCTGGCTTCTTACCAACCACTCCAGATTTTGCAGAGAGACCAAGTATGTTAAGGTCTCTACAGAACAAGCCACCATCCAAAACACCATTGTTACCCAAACTTACAGAACACTGTTGCATAACTTGTGTTTAAAACAGTAAGGCTCTAAAGCAGCTCGGCCTTTGTGATCCGGCTCAGGGAAGCAATGCAACATCCACACTGAGGGAAGGGTGAGGAAGGGCAGGTGGGGAAGAGGAGGGAAGAGACAATGTGGGTGATACAAAGGAAGTGCTCTACCACCCATAAACCAGGGGATTAACAACTGGCTTCTACCAAGTGACTGTTATTTGCTCCTTAACAGCTTAAAATCCACAGCAGCCAGCCATGCTCCTACAGCTGTGCACATCCCTGCTGAAAGAGGTCCAAGTGGCAGATTAGTGATCCCCAAAATACCCTTTCCCATACTGGTTTTGGCCTCAACAGAAGCACAGAACCTCTGTCAAGCCCTTTGGGCAGTGTGACAAAGGACCATCAAGATAAAAGCTGGAAGGAAGCTGCAGCCTGTTACTACCACAGGCCATCATGTATCCTGGAAGCACCACAGTGTGCAGAGCTTGTGGCAGCACTTCATGAGTTTCCTCCTTGCACATGCTGCTCCCCAAGCCTCACATCCTACTCTGGAGATGTCCCTGCGGCATTGCTGACTGGGCTCTGAGCTGTCCCCTGTTCCCAGCACTGCAGGACACAGGCAACTTGGCCCAGCAGCTCCACCCAGAGACAGTAGGTATCAGAGGCAAACCCTGACAGAAAAGCTCCACAGGTACATGACAGCAAGGCCAGTCCTTCCAGCACTGGCTGCAGGACAGGGTGCATCATCCTGCTCTGCTCAGCCAGGGGGAGTGCAAGTCTCCTTGGGGAGCCACAGGCCACAAAGCTCAGTGTGTATCACAGACATGACAACAGGCACAACTTCAGGCATGGACTCAAATGAGCATTATGTGTTTAAATAACCTTAAGAAGCTGCAGCACTCTCTGATGCTCCTTCCATCCTGCCCCACGGAGCAGAGTGAGCAGGCATGGATTTGTGCATGTACTGCACAAGCCAGCTAACTGTCACACAGGGCTGAGGCCCTTCACTGGGGTAGAACGTGCCCTTCATCCGTCCAGCTGCACACACTGACATGGGCAGCAAACTGGCTGTTTGCCCCTAGAGCAGCGACTTCATGGCACCAGTGTAAAGGACTCCTCCAGCCCCTAGAGCACAGCAACTGAAACACAGACCAACACACACAGAGCACAGAGCTGAGGGGCCGTTTGGACAGACACTAAAACGTGTAACACACCACAGACTGGGACAAGGAACTTCTCAAAACAGTACACACATTCATTTCCTACCTGGGCTCTGACACACCCAAGGAAATGCACGACAGTAAGTGCCCTGAAGCAAAGATTCATTCTCTTCTCTCCAACAGCAACTGAGGGCTCAATTTTAGCTCAGGATTTAGCAGTCTTGTTAAGATTAGCTGGAAAGGCCTTTCCCCTGCAGCCCCTCTATACAGAGCTGTGTATGCTGTGCACTTTATGGGGTGTGCCACTCTACAGTGCTGCAAGTCCTTCCCGGGTGTAACTCCTGCGTGCCAAGCTGGTACCCCCTGCCCAGCACGTCCTCACTGCGACACGCTGGGAAGCTCAGTTAAGAGGCACGTGAGCACTACAGGGGCTGCTGGATAGATTCCTATTGGCTCCAGCCCAGCAGGGATGTCTCTATTTCCTAGAAGCCTCATTACACCACTGCTTCGTGCGTGCTCTTGAGGTCATGCTGGTTGAGGAACTGAGGGGTCTTTCGTTTGGCAGCGGCACAGATGCTGCCTGGGGGTGGGGGGGATAAGACAGAGGAGCCGAAGGGAAGAAGAGACAGATGGGTCTTCCCACTCTCCCTCTTGCCTGGAGGTTTAACACGGGAAAGAAACCAAAAGAAAAGCCACGCTTGAGTGCTATTCTTTGCGCTTTTAACAAATATTTCCTTAAAATATAAAAACCATCTTCACCCTGGAAACCGCTAGAACGTAAACAATAAAAAGGGGATTTGGGGAGAAGAAGGGAGAGGAGGTTTGAATGTGCTTCCAGGCAGCAGCCCTTGCTAAGAGCAACAGGTGCCTCCAAGGCCCTGTGCTCACCATCAGCCCTGTTCCTATGGCTCTCTTGCTCATTTAGAGTTCCCCAGTGGGTCTGGACTTAGGATTCAGCGATTAGAGGTCCGCAGCAAATCCTGGCAGGTAGGTTAATCCTCTTCATCCTCACTGATGTCATAGGTGACTGCAGACTCGTTCCTGGAGCGGTTGGCAGGTGAGGAAGGAGGAGTCTTGGTGGAAAAGGGCCAGCGGAAGGAGGGAGATGGGGAGCGGTCGTGCGTGGGGCTGCTGCTGGGACTCTGCTTTGGGCTGATGGCCTGCAGCATCCGGCCCTTGCCCTCCTTCAGCATGTGTTTCTGGTGATGGAAGCAGGAGGACAGTTAGCATGGTTTACCAGCTTGTAATTTACTTACAGCCTGTGCAGCATTTTGAGTTGTGTCCCTTCAGTACTTTGTGCAATTTAAGAGCAGAAAAAGCCCCAGCATCACTCTGGGCTTTGGGAACTGCACAGTGTAATCACCACCCATTTTCAAGCACTTCTAACATAAAATGCCTGAGATATTCATCCAGCAGTGCAGGAAAGCCTGGCATAAACAAGTAGCAGACTCATCTCAGGCCCATGACAAAGTGACCACCATCCTCTTGGCAGCTCAGTGGTCAGCAGGGCACAAGCTGGAGTTTACAGACCAGCTTGTGAGACAGAGGAGCTTTTCACTCTACAATGTAACTGGCATTATCTTGTTGGCAATGGTGAGTACTCCCTGAAAACAGGCTGCCCAAGCCTGGGACAACTTGTCTGGAGACTGGCAGCACACTGAGCACAAACGCCAAACCTTTGCTCTGCAGACTCTGTAGAAGCTCTACAATGTCTGTTGATGTCTCCAAAATTCCCTTTCCCCTTTTCCCAGAGCAACTCCTTACCAATGCACCTTCAGGGCCAAACATCTCCAGGAAATTGCCGATGAACTCCCGGGACTTCTCTTCCCACTTCTGAATGAGATCAATACTCTTCTCTTCCACTTTCTGGACAAATTCCTTTGACTTCTCCTCTACATCCTTCACCCTCTTTTTCACCTTATCCACACGTTCCTGGAGGTGGTATTTTTTCTCCTGCACAGAGAGTGGTGGATCAGAAAACAGCTCACCAGCTTTGAGTGGCGACCAGCTCTGCTCTGTGTTACCACACTCAACTGCTGCTTGAGACTCAGCATCTCCATTAGTCTGGTGACACTTCTCCTTCACCTCCATGACACTTCTTCCCTAGACTGCATGGCAGACACAGCAGGGCTGTGAGATGCTCTGTGGCAGGCACTGGCACAGTACACAAAGCAAGACTAAAGCCAGAGATAAGCACTATCTAATAGGAGTGCATGGGAGAGGGAAATATTTATACAGCACACAGATTAGATTCGAGTGACTTGCTGTAGGTCTCTCTGCATATCACAACGGCACCAGTCTTTCTGCTGGGTGTTTTCAAACAGAGGCAGAGTTATGTGCCAAAGAGAGGTCAAGAGGTTACCTCTCCTATTTCATTCATTGTTGTTCAAAAGAACAGTATCTGAGTGATAAAAAAATGTTTATGACTTTACTTCCAACATCAAAAATATCTTCTGCCATGTATTCTTCCTGAGGGCTAGAGCTGCTCAGCACAGGATAAGGGCATGTTCTTCTGTCCTACCCAAGCACTGCTGCTCCTGCAGCTCCAGGAAGGGAACAGTACAGTGGAAAGAGCATCAGATTTTATCCTAAAAAATGACTCTACCCCAAGGAGGTGGCTGGGGGAAGAGGACAGAGATGAGACAGTAGCTGCTGTCAAGAACAACTCACTCTTCATTCAAGGTAACACACATTTTGCCACACACTCTCTCTCCAGCTCTTTCAATAGGTAAGACATCACCAAGACATTTCTGACAAGAGAGCAGTATTAGCAAACCCCCAGTTCCTCCAGAGAGTGTGTCCCTGAGGCAATTTCAGGGGTGGAAGAAGTCTAATTTCTACTCCAAGGACACTGGTTTGGTGTGGCTCTGCAGACAGGCCTTTCACTGGCACGTGGCAGGACTGTGCTATCACTAAACTAGACTCTCCTCACACTTTGCAAGACTCTGGCTCCTGCAGGTGTGGTGAGACCCACTTCAACTCACATTTATGAAGCTGACGTTGAGCTCCTTGGCCGTGTAGCCCCGCTGCAGGTTCCGTCTGGCGTAGACGTCGTAGTCCCGCACGATGCGCGTGATGATGTCGGACGTGGAGATCCCCTCAGTCCTCTGGGTCGGTGCAAACATGCCTAAAGTTGGGGAACAGGACCCAGGGCAGCTCGAGCAAGACACATGGCAAAAAGCTGCTGCCACCTCTATTAGGAAACAATCTCTCCCATCAAGAGCTCACTTCCTAACTGTTCTCACAACTTTGTCCTTAAATGTACAATACCAGAGTCATCCTTTATGGGACACCTAAGTAAAACCAAAACATGCCAAAACCCTGTCAAAATATCAGGTATTCCAATGAAAAGCTCTTCACTTTAGCTGGTTTAAATATTGACTATAATCCACTGCATACAGAGTAGTGTGAGGACAAGGACAGGACAAGGGGTCCTACAATTTAATGGATGGAAATATAGCACTCTGATGGCTGAGTTTGGACAGATATAAAAAAGCTGCACCCCCAGTGAATTTTACAGCAAACAGCTAGAGGTGCCCCTCAGCCAAGTCCATGAGACTCTCCATTTGTGAGAATCCCTAAGCCAAACCATAGTATGTTTTCAAGAGGTTGTTGTTAATTCAATCGAAATAACTAGACTGAAATTAGGAATTAATGCTGGGCCATGCTTGGGCTGGGACACAGAACAGTCCTAGTATTATGAAGCAAGGCCCAGAGCTGCTTCTTCCTGCCCCCAGAGCCTCCTGGGCAGACCTTGCTCCCAGAGGGGCATAATCTTGCATTAGAGAGGTACAGGAGAAACTACAGAAGATCTTTGTCAGGAAGCCCTAGAAAATTTGAAGGGGACCCACCTGCTTCTTTTATATGCTTATAGACATCATCACTGCCAGCAGAAGAGTAGGGGATGTCATCATGTGCAACAAAGTCGATCTGAAAATTAAAAAAGCAAGTCAACATTTTATCGGGAATGTGCAGATCTCCTGCTGCTGTCCGAAGATGGTAACTTTTGGCTCAACACCTCCACTCAGGGGTGTGAGAGAGAATAGCAAGACACTTCCCTCTGTTACAATACAATACAGAGCAGTCCCAAGTTCTCAGTGGCAATTGCCTGTGAATTGTAAACACACGACAGAGAGGAAAGAAAAGGCTGGGAATAAGGACACAGCTGCTTTAAGCTCCACAGGGAAATGGCTTGTTAGTGGCAACAAGGGTAAACTAAGCAAGCTCCTCTGGAGACTCCTTCACCTCCCAAAGCTGTTCAACAGATGTTAGAGATTCCTTTCACTTTATCTCACCAACTGATAAAAGGCTTTCAAGACAGCTTGTCTGGTCTCCTGTGGCAGGGAAGCTGATACATATCTAGGCTGCTCCTGCTGTAAGCAGGGAGTTGGACCAGACAGCCCCCAGAATCGCTTCCAACCTATGTAATCCTCTCTGTACTGCATTTCACACCTATCTGTAACCAGCACCAACTTCTGAAACAGCGAGAACCCTCTCAGGCTTTTTCACTATGTCACAACCTCTACCTTATTTTAACAGTACCTGCCAGCTCAGCAAATGCTTCTACACTCCCAAGAAACCCACTCAATTCCCATAACCCAGTTCATTGTATATTTAAGGAGCTTCAACAGAAATGGTTTGCTCAGGCAGAGGTCACCCCCAAGGATGTATTCTTGCTGTAAACAGAGAGGCTAATCGAAATTCCAAACAGATCAGATGTCACAAATTACCCTGTGCTCTGCCAGGAACTCAGGCGTGAGGGTCCAGGGCGCATTTCTCACCACCTCGTCCACATAGCGACAGTGCTGCACAGCATCGTAGCGCTCGTTTTCATTCATTACCGTGAAACCCTTGAAGTTGTGGGTCAGCTCATCACTGCAGACTGGAGAAACAGGCAGAGAACACTGAGTCTGAGCCATTTACCCCAGTCACTTACAGTAAAAGGAGCTTGCCCACACCCCTGCTGAACCAGGCAATGCCAGCAGCTGACAGAGGCTGGCACTGGTGCTTCCAAACCCAGCTCTTCCAGCCACAAAGCACCAGGAACAGGGAGCGCTGCAAGGCACTGAACTCCTGAGCAATTCTGGGCAGGCTGTTCACAACACTTATCAAGAAAACCAGACAACACAGAAGACAACTCTCCGATACAAAACAGCACCTGGGGGCCTGCTGGGAAGAAATCCGCTTTAAAAGCAATGGATGTCTCAGGCTTGGAAAAAACTCACTGCCTAAACTTCTGATTTTATAAAATGCAAAAGCACAGTCTAGCTCTTGGAAAGTTAAGTTAAAACAAAGGGGGAGTTCACAGGAAATCAAGTTAGCTTAATTATTATGTTCTATGAGAAAGCAAATATTGAGGAATGAGTTCTATTTGATTATCAGACTCCAAAGTAAACAAGGCATTACCAGTCTCACTGGTACTGGATGTATTTACGTTCTAGACAAACAGATGATAAAGAGTGGGTGAGATTGGTCCCTGCTTGGAGCTAATGTTCTCTTGGGCTGCAGCCTCTTGTCTCAGTCCTGGTGTAAGGGGAGCAGTTCATTGTCTTCCTCCTCACCAGTCTCCCAGAGGCACAGAGCGTGGTTAACACTCCTTGCTACTTAAACATGCTAATAGTTTGACCTGAAGTTATTTTCCTGCTTGTTGTACAGTGTTTATGTACATGGGGATGTCTTTCAGCCTCTAAGATTCCTAAGCTCTTGTAGGTTGGAGCAACCCTTGCAGCTCTTCTCCCTCCCTTCCCCTTCCAGACACTACTGTAGCACACATACCACTGTAAAAATGCTCTCAGCAATGAGTGAGAACTGTGATAAGGAAACAAACCACCCAGGGATGTTATAATCGTTCTGTGGCAGGGTCAGAATTTCACTTTGCTTCGCAAAGACACTGGGAGTTGAGAAGACCAGTTAAAGGTATTTTCAGTTCTCATACTTCAGCACCATTATGCAGCCTGACCAGGGGTCAGCTCCTGACAGACAACATGCACAGCCTGATGTCCTTAACGTGGGTGGAGGGACGAGCACAGAGGCACTGCCTGGACAGAAGCCCATGTACTGCAGCAGCCAGAAGAGGGGTATCTTTTTTCCTGTTATATTCTGGAAGGAGCCTGGCTGAAACACCTCTGCTAGATCACTTCAGGCACTCAGCAGGATATTCCTGGCATCATCTAAAGACCTACGACCTAACAGACAAAATGGGGAACTTCTCTTTGGAGAAAGATGGGCTCACTGACTTCCATGTGTCCAGGTACATGCCCAAGAAACCACTGTGATCTCCATGCTCCCAATGGGATGTGTTTGGCATTAAGCAATCTCCAGCAGGAAACTGGAGCTGGAGAGTGACTTGAAGGGCATTACAGGTGACACAAAGCAGCCATGGAGGGACTCATACTTTAGCTGTCTCATTCAAGAGTCAGATGCTCAATTATCCCTAATGTATTTTGATACTCAGATGTGCAACTCACCTGTATCTGTCACAGAATTGAGGGGTCAAATTAGAACAGCACAATCAACAATCTTTTCCTTAAGCACTCATTTGGTACAGGATACCTTTCTGCAAACATATCCAACCCTCAGTGTTTTGCAATAAGACTCCAGCAACATTTGGGACAAGTGTCTACAGTGAGAGCCACTGAGGCCACAAAGACAAAACCCCTGTATGCACAACCACAGACAGAGCTAAACTGTACTCCTGCAACAGCCAAAGTCAACAAGGTCACTCCTTACCTCCAACAATGAGGTATGTGTTTGGGAAGAGATTCTTCGCTTGCATCAAGGCCCGGGCATGTCCAGAGTGAAACAAGTCAAATATTCCATCAGCATAAACTCTGACGGGGCGATCCACTGTGCCAAAGGGACAGAGAGACAGCTGTGAATATGCCTTCCTGGAGAAGCAACTGCTGCTCATACTCACGTTTGAGGACCTTCTGAAAGTCATGGAGGTGTTACAGAATGCAGCACCATAGCCAGGACAGAATTGTCAAGATAAATGCCTGGCTCTCTGCCTTCCCATGGGGAAACAAATGGAGCAGAGCACAGAGCTGAAATACAACCACATTCAAAGACACTGAAAGCCTACCATGTATCACCCAAACAAGGTGAAGGGAGACCAAGGGAAAAGCAAACCCTGAACATTTCCCTGCTATGGAAATCCAAATGCAGAATTAACTGCAGAGGGGAACTGGCCCAAATATTTCACACGTGCCTGATTTGCTCCTGCCTGCCAGGATGGCATCTCAAGACCTTTACAGGATCCTCCTCTGCAGCCTGCTGCCACAGCCACCAGTCTGGTTGAGGTACCAGCATCAGTAGCTCCCCCAGACCCATGCAGTGTATGGCTTTATTCAAAAACACAGCTGGACTAGTCAGAGAAAAGCAGACACAATTCTTCTGAACCACTGGCATTATCTGCTAAATTCATAGAAATACTACTACTACTACTACTACTACTGAGGAACCAAAATTCCCTCAGGCCACCTCTGCGAGGGGAAATTGTAGCTCAGTTCTTTGAGGTCAGCACAGAGGTAAAGTGAGATAGTCTGCACTGCCATGTAGTAGTGGGAGGCTTCTGATCTTGGGACCACACAAGACCACAGTCCTCTTGCTGCTGGTAACCAAAAGCCACAGTCTTGGTATGTGACACACTTGGGAACAGCCTGCTGCTCTCTTAGCCCAGTTTAGACAGACAGACTGAGAGGAGTGGTGAGCAGAGGCACACCAAACCTGCAGTGAAGACGGGGCAGACAGAAGACCTAGCAGGAAGCTGAGACCCCATGGGTCTGGGCAGGGCCCTGGAGGCACCCAGAGACAGAGCTCAGGAGGCAGCAAGAAGAGGAGTTGATGCAATGGTCAAGGCTGTTAAGTTCAATCAAAGCAGAGAGGTCAGCTTGAGGACAGCCTCTTACAACCATTTTTTAGTGGTTCTAAGACCTCAATCTGAAGATGCCGGGAGGCTTTGAAGAGCCAAGGAATTGGAGATCTGCAACTGCAAAAGTTTTCTGTATGCTGGAAGAGAGCTGGTCCTGGCTGACCTTTGTGAATGTTCATTCACATTCTGGAAAGTGGCTGGGACATCCTTCCCTTTCCTCCATACCTGCAGCGGCTACAGTCCCTGAGCACAAACATGAACAGCAACAAGGAAGTGTGCACTGTATTTTAGTGCTGGCAGGCAGGAGAGCCACCACTGTTGAAATCAGAAACCTTTGTGAAAACTCTGAAGAGTTTCAGCAGGGAAATTAATGCAGACTGTAAAATACACTGGATTTTCAGAACCTCTGGCATGAAACCACAGCCAGGTCTCAATCTGAGCTGGCTCATCTCTCAGCAGCAGTCAGGTAGATACAAGTGCAGCATTTTTATTGTCTCTGTAGCCATAACAGAGAGGCTAGGTAAGACAGCACTGTCTGCACACTCTGTTTGGCAGAAGAGGGCAATCATCCTTCAGGTGTCACTTGTGCCTCTACCTCCCCTTCGCACTTGCAAAGAGAACAGCGTTTCTCCCAGGCTGGTTTAGAAAATAAAAGGACACGTTTTTGTTGTGAGGCTGGCCTGTGGTGTTTAATGACACTGACTTTAATTCAAATCCAGGCTAGAATGGGACATTCTGGACAAAGATATAAATTGGTTTTACTTGCCCGTTTCAAGTTTCAGAAAACATGACTTTTGAAGTACTTAACTTTAAGCTACCTCAGACAAAGTAGTACAGAAGTGTGCAGTTCTGTAGCTCCAAGGGTAGTTTGGTCTCAGAGATATCACAGTTATACCCACACGCCCCAAACCCAACATTTATACAATCCCCTTCCAGTCTGTGTTCTTACTTACAAGGGGTCCCTCTCATGGCTTCTTCGTATGTCACTCTGATGTATGGCTTGCTGTAGTCGATCTCCACTTCGTCTGAGAACGGAGCTGGTTCCCTCAGTCCCTAAACAGCCAGGGAAGTTTCACTGTGAGAGTGCAAATGTGAGGGCAGTTTACAGTGGCAGCACTGACATTACAGTGTCCTAGTCACTGGGTGACTCACTGTGCCTCTGCACAATTCAGGCACGTGTACTAAAAGACTAATCAGTGTAAAACCTCAAAACAGCCCTGCAGAGTGATTAGCCTGAGTTTAGAGAGGAAGAGAGAGAGAAAAGAAGAGTTTAGAAGACAGTAGTTATACTGCACCAAGAAAATCAGAGGCTCAGAACTGCAGCAGCTAAACTCAGGCTTTGGCAAACAGCAATTTACAGCAGCACAAGCCAAGCTTCAAACCTCACTGTCACAGCTCCAGCTGTGCCCTCTCTGGTAAGACTCTGCTGTGCCTGAGTGCTTGTGCTGTGATGTACAAACTGTAACAGCTCCTGGTACATGAACGAGCAGAGGAGCAATACCAACCACAGCACTAACTCCCTGTGTGTTGTCACCATTTCTGAGCCATACAAGCGAGACAATGAGTTTGATCTGTGGCAGAGTAACTCCCAACTGCTGCAAGAAAACCCCTCTAGCCTGCTAGCTTGACCACAGCAGTACATTTAATCAACAGCTGAAGTCCAGGCATCATTTCTGGTCTGCTCTGAATGGAAACGAAACATCTGCCCTTCCCATAACAAAACAGCTCAATTTCCTTCTAGCTGGAAGGTGTAGGGCTGAAATGGACATCTTGTTCCTGAGTCAGAACACTAGGAAACAAGTTTGCAAATCATTACAATACCGTCAAGCTGAAAAAGGCTAATCCACAGTTTCCTCTCTGGCTTCCCGTCCCAGTGCAGAATCCTGCCACAGTGTCCAGCACCAGTGCAACCAGAAAAACCGCAGCTATTCTGGTCAGCGTCATTCCTTATTAGAGTGCTTATAGTGAAGTGCACAGGAGAACAGCCACTGACCACTACATTCAAACAAACCACTACTACTGAACATCTCCACATTTCACACAGCACCTCCACTACCAGGATCCTCACTGTCAGATAAAGCCTGCAGGTCTCTCCTATCATCACTGCCATTACGTCTAGGACTGCCATATAAAACTGGACTCTTGGCAGTTTAGTTGGCACACACCTGATATGAAGTTAGGAATAAAAGCACAGAAAAACCGTATCAAAAATTATCAGAGGAACACAGAGAAATGTCCTCAAAAGGTCCTGCCAGACTCTTGCCCTTCCCCTGCAGGGCCAGTGAGGGTCAAACTCAACCTGATGTGCACAATACAACAGGCTTATGTGTCAGCAGGTTTGTTACCACCATCTGCTGCTGAGCCCTGCTGCTTCAGGGGAACATTCTGCCAACAGCTGCTTAGTTGGGAGTGGTAAAGGCTTCAAGGTAATCTCACAGTCAGGCAACACTATTACTCTTGCTATAATAAATAAAACTTTTGCAAAAGGAAGAAAAAAGGAAATCTTTCACCAGGAGAACTGTATTTGCCCTGTGGCTAAAAAACAGGCAGGAAGCTTAGAAAGTGGCTAGATATTACTTGTCTTGTGCTGTTCGCAGATGCTTTATTTCTAACACAGGAACGAGAGCAACTCAAAGAGCAAGTGACTCCTATGGACTAATAAATAACCTGCACACTTCTCTTTCCTTACTGAAATACGTGGGATCTTTAAGAGGGACAGGGTGGGTTTTGGCAACAGTCAAAGACAAAGGTTCTGTGGGATAAGCCACACAACAGCTCAAGCCTCCATCTCCAGTGCCTGCCTCCCCAGTTCTCACTTCTGGTGCTGCTCTTACTTCACTACCACCTGTCAATGCTCTGGGACAGGGCTGAAGCCCTCCTGAAGAGCAAAACATTGTCATTGAGGAGGAAAGCTGCAACACATCACCAAGTTTTGCCAAGGACCATGACCCTGGTATGATGTGGCAGGGATGGTAGCTGGCTTTTGACAGAGATAAGGAAAGAACAACCAGAGCACATGTGATGCACAGGACAGCCCAAGGAAGAGGGCACAGAAGAACTACAAAAAGCCAATCATTGCAATATTGTGGCAAGGACAAGTTAAAGATAACCCTTTACAGTAGCATTAACTGGATCAGACCCCCTTCAAAAGAGATCCCACTGGCTTTAGCTACTTAAAGCCGTCCCCAGGTTGATCTAGAAAAGAAATCTTTTTGGTTGGTTGTTGCGTTTTTTTTCCTGGACACTCCCAAAGTACCAGCAACATAAATGCTCCCTCTCTCCAGACCAAGAGAATGAAATGAACAGTGATCTTCCCAGTGCGTGAGAGTGTGGATTCAACAGATCCCTTCTGCAGGTGCTTACAGGCCTCAGACCCTCCTCCAGTTCCATTATGTGCTTCTTTGGAGTATTTCTCCCTCCCAGTGGGTCACTTAAAACCCACCTGTGAGAAATGCCTGCTACTTCTCCATGGCTATCTAAGTGCATGTCTGTTTGGCTCAGCTTAAGTGACAAGCCGGACACGCCACAAAAGCAGCTTAGTGATGCTTGCCTCAGACCTAATTTAAGTCCCTGCTGTAAGTATGTTATTAGTATGAACAAAGGAAGATTCCAAACTGGATTTGCAAGAAGAAGAGCTATTGTCATTTGCTTCTTCTCCCCTGCCCCCTCCTTCTTTTCTCAGTCCACAGACAAACCACCACCTGTATCTTTTTGCTGTTACAGCTCAGTGTCCTCATCTCACAGGCTCCCAGAATTCTTATCTCTGCTTACTTACGAGTGAGCGTCGGGACATTTTTGGAGGGATTCCATCCAGCTCTGTTGCCCCATTAGGGCCTGATCCATCTTTTCTTCTCTTTCGGGAATTCAGCCTGGAGGAGGTCGGCGGCTCCATCTTGCCAAGCACGTCCAGAAAGAACTGGAACAAAATGAAGGAGAGGGAAAAAAGAAAAAAAAGAAAGGAAATATTTCTCAGTTCTTCCAAAGCAGAATCGGTCAACAGCAGGCAGAGTGTACAGAAGGTCAGTGCAAAGACACAGCCACCTCACAAGGGGCTTAGCCAGTTGTATTCGGCATCAGCTGCCAAGGCTTGACAAACAGTGCCTGGTGGGAATACTGAATCATTTAATGCAACTCAGAGCTGTTCTGCAGAGAGAAGTGTGCAGCAGTCAGCTGGCTGGAGAGACACAGAAACAAGGGTTGCAATGCAAATTATAAATCATTACTACGAGGTTAATTATGCTATTTTCACATCTGAAAGGCAACCGAAGGCTTATGGCATGCCCAGTCCACATTCAGCCCTCCTCCAGCTCTCATTTGGATTCTTTACCCTTTACATCCTCCAGGGCAGCTGGTGGGTGTGCTGCATCCCTGTACAGTCTTGAAGAGAGGAAGGAGCAGATCTATGCAGAAGGACAAGGGTGAGGGAAGGGCTCACAACTTAAATGAGTAGCTGGCTTGCTGTTTGCTTTGTCGTTTGTGTAAGACTAAGCTGCAACTCCCCAGTGGGGACAGCCCACCTTGGGATGGCTGCCACCATGTTCCCCTCTTGTCCCTTGTCCCCACCGCAGTGGTGACTCAGCAGATGGGGAAGCAGCTGCTGACACATTAGGCCACACTTACTTCTGCCACTTTATGTACCAGTTTGCAATTAGTGGTGGTTCAGCTGAACTGCTTCAGTGATGAACAGACAGACACACCACCAATTTGGGACAGAAATTGTGACAATTGTAAGGAAGGATGTTATCTGGGCTTTAAGCTGGAGTCACTGAACCTTTCCAAAAGGGCCTGGAGTGTTAGTAACTCCAGCTTCACACAGCTGAAGCAAAAATAGGGATTTATAGGAAGGCATGGCAGCGAATATTCAGCTGCTGAAGGAGTTAGAAACGGGTGCTAGATTTGCAAAAACTAAAAAGCAGCATTATCTCCCTTGTTGACTTGAAGTGTGCACCTCTCCAGCACAGCACATAGCACTTCTGGCCTGCTATTCCCCAGAGCAGCATGACCCCTCCGCCCAGGAACGATCCTTAGGTGCGTGCCTCAACTCCCTAATAACAAGAGTGGTTCGGAATTTAAAGCATCTCCCCACCCACATGCAGTGGGCGTGCTGGAATGTTAGGTGGGGCAAGTGCAAGGTGTGACAAAGAGCAGATGCCCCTCTGAATAGCACTTTTTTCCTCAGCAGAGGGGCTCTGCTGAGTGTTCTACTTGGGATGAGCTGGGACTGTTGTCACTAAGGGCCACTGGCAAAGCTCCGCTGTTCGGCAGCCAGGAAGGGTGTGCTCTCTGAAAGAGCTGTTAAGTAGCAGATTTAGTGATCGGACTTACTCAAGCACACATGACTCGAGGTTAAGGAATGCTCCAAAGCAACAAGTAAAAAGCAGTTTAACGAGATGCAAATATCTCTCCTTCCCCACTGAGCATCAGCATGATGACACCTTATGGACAGTTTTAGGGTCAGACACAGCTGAACTCGTTTGGGGCTACTTACATGTAAGTATCCCTGGCTGCTCTGCTAGGCCTACCACAATGTACTAAGAACAAGAGAAGAGAATCCTAGCTCAGTAGGGAGCCAAAAAAATAATGTGGAGAAGATAAAAGTGACAGTGAAGAGCAGCCACAAGGACATTGCAGAACTGTGTGACCCATCCAGCACTCACTCCATAATGCCTGTGAGTCAAGCTTGCCGTTTCTCCCATTCCAGTAATTAATTTACTATTTCCTGAGAACAAACATATGGGAGGGTGCAAACACAACCTCAGGCAAAAAGAGTTTGCAACCCTGAGACCCAAGTCTTCAAACATTTAACTTTCAGGCAAGATCTGTGCTATAAATGCAGCATGTTTAGGAGTGCCTCTGTGAAAACACAGGGTATGACACACATCATTCTTATATTTTGCAAGGTGTCATCTTGCAAGCACACCCTGCATCAGTCATTTACCACTGTGGTTCTAACAGAAACAATGAAGTTCACAAACAGCAGCAAACATCTGTCTCTGGTTCAAGTAACCCCAGACTTCATTGAAACAGTGGGGGAAACAGCAGCTGATTTTTTTGTTATTTGGTTAAAATAATTTCACTGTGCTTCAAGTCACCTGTTGGTCTCCGACCACTTCCCTTCCTTACCTTGGGAGAGAATTAAAAGGTCTGTTAATGTGCTGAATGCAGACATTCTGAACCACTGCCCGGCAAAAGATCAAAAGCAGAGGCTTTGGCGCTGAAGCACAGATGTAGCAGCCCCACACATAACCAGGTGAAGCTCTTCCCACGTCAGCCTGGCCCATCAGAGCAACCACACTTCTCTGCACACAAATACAGTCTCTGCTGAATTAGCACCTTGCTGCTAGGTGCAAATCTCATGGTTAGCCAAAGAACTGCAGGTTACAGCACAGGGCAGGCACTGTCCCAGCTCAGGAGAAAACTCCAACAGCTTCTTCCAGCTCCTCCCACACCCAACCATCTCCTAACTTTTCCATTTCTCAGGGTATACATAGTGAAATGATGGCAAACAACAACTTAAGGTAATGGATTCCAACTTGAAGGATTCTATTTTTCGCTGTGCATTAAATCAGCATCAGCTGCACAGCAGCAGCTGCTCTACCCGATGTACCAAGTGAGAAACCAGCTTCAAGGGGGGGATAAATATGCTCCATCTGCTCTGACCTTACAGGTTAGATGTTGCTGAAGTAGCCTCTGCAGTGTCCGGACAGCTGGGCTGGGCACTTCATGAGTGACACAGCTCTGTTAATTACTCAAATTAGTGCAGAAATGAAACAGTAATTTTACCACTATTCAGAACTTTAAAACCTCTGTCCTGTGGCTAGTGCATTTCTGGGAAGTCCTCCCATCACCAAACTTGTCTTCATGAAAAACTGGAAACACACCACACCTTACTGCAATAAACCTACTAATCTTAGAATGCTTCATTTTGACCCAAGGGACTAAAATAGCATCCCAAACAATTACTTACCAACAGTGGGATCCAGCATCTGTAGCTGAGCCTAACACATGAGGACATGGCTTTGCTTCCCCAAATGCATAAAACACTGCCTGTTCTAAAATTAATTACATTTGCAGCAGATGGGGAAGAGCAAAGAGAAGATAACTCTCAAAGCTCATTCTGAACGCTTCAAGATAGAAACCAAGCATAACCAGAAGAAAGAGCCGTGCTGTAAAATATTAACATTGTTCTATTTTAAGGTGTCACCCTCCTGCATTATTGAGTTCATGGCTGAATATGAGAAACTGCTCGCAAGGAGAAAAGCTGGAAGTGCCCCGTTTGGGAAAGCCATGGGCAAATCACAGTCTCTGCACCACTTTATAAGACACTCAGGGCTTTTCTTCTGAAACGTATTTCTTTGGTGCATACTGAATCAAAGAAGGGCCTTGCATCACCTGCCAGCTAACTCACTGAGAGAGAGAGAGAGACCTGCACAGGCTCAGTGAGGAGCAGTTGACTGCCAGATGGGGAAAGAGTTGCTTTCCCTGTCAGGGAATCACTGAATCCCACTGAAACACAGCCACTTCTGTGAGAGGAAAAAGGACAAGCACTGATTACTAGAAGAAAAAAAAATGTACAGGCAGGGAAGGAATTTTAGACTTCTCCTTTAGTGTCAGTTAACTACACCATCATCAGAGCTGGAATTGAACCACAACACCAAAGTTAACACCTCTGGCAGGTAGAAGAGGTTAGAATAGGCACAGTAAATCTTCCTGCTTAGCCAAAGCCTTATCTCACTGTCTGCATCTTCACGGACAGTGCTGATGTTTTTTAATCTCTGTGGTGTCAGAGAACTCCAGCCTCACACTACACCGGAGAAGCAGTCAGATCTTTCTGCACCCTAGGAACACTGATGGCATGAGGACCTGGCCCATCTGCCTTTTGATCTCCTGAAGAACTTGGAGAATATTAACTGCAAACCTACATCAGTAGCAGGATTTCTTCTGCCACTTCTGCTGCTTTTCACTTGCAGATTTACCTGTGAAGCAAAATAAATGCTGCAACTTAAACTGAAAACGAGCTCACTGTAACAACTCAGTAAATGCTCCAGCCCAAGGCTGCTGGAATGCCCAGCAGGGACCCAGAGGAGCTGGACCGTCGAGGCCCTGGGACACCCACAGCTCCCCGGGTGGCACTGCCTGCTCCAAGGCTGTCCTATCGTCCCTCTGAACTTGGGAGGCGTTGGCACAGTCAGATGTGACTGTCATGTGCTGCTTTGCCTACAAGATCATTGCACTTTACAGGAACAAGATATTTCTCTTCTGCTGACTCATCTGCAGGCAATACTACTAAACTTTGCACTCTGCCAGCTGTCTGCAGAGAATTGCCTTGACACATGGACAGCATGTAAGCAAGAGCCTCAGGGAAAAGGAGTAAGTCCTGTCACTTCACATAAGTCCCTTGCCAGGCTATAA
The DNA here is from genome assembly GCF_041296385.1 of Aphelocoma coerulescens. Classification (NCBI taxonomy): domain Eukaryota; kingdom Metazoa; phylum Chordata; class Aves; order Passeriformes; family Corvidae; genus Aphelocoma; species Aphelocoma coerulescens. The sequence goes on along the minus strand of NC_091023.1, from coordinate 16,925,526 downwards.
AGTACCAAAGCGACCCTACATTCCTCTGCATTCCTTGACCATAGATGAAAGAGAATCCTTTTCCCCCTGTTCTCCCTCCCCTGCAACCCCCAGTCTCCAATTAACCTTACTGGTGTGTATCCCTGTGGAGATCTGTGGAGACACAGAGACCTGGGAGACGTTAATGACAGAAAGCTCATCATGGATCTCTCTTCTATCAGTGCTTAAAAAACTTGCCCAGTCTCCAAAGCAACTTCATGCCCAGTCCAGGCTTGCCAGGCCCAGCCCTGTCCCAGCCTCCAGACTCAGAGCATCTGCCTGGAAAGAGAGTGCTGCTGACTACGACCCAGCCTGCTCACCTCCAGACAGACTGTGACGCTCCCCACAGTCAGCATCTGCTCCACCTGGATGGTCTAAGCCCTTGTGCCCCTTATAAAGGTTACTGCAGCACCTGGCAGAGTCCTGTCCATTTGTAAAACACAGGCTGCTTCCGCTACTTTGGATGAAGATCAACAAAAGCAGCTGTCCCGCAGTGTGTTAAAAGCCACATGAACATATAAAAGGGATTCTAGTTCAGCCGGTGACACACATTGGTCCAACAGCATCCCCACCTTTGCTGTACCTGCTAAAACAACCCCCCAGGCCTTGCATCCCCTACTGGTCCAGGCAGGCTGGTGACATTTTCTCAAGCAGAGTCTGAGTAGGTAGAAGCTCTGGTACCCATGTCCTGCCATCGATGGAAAGATGCTGCTTCACACCAACAAAGTCCCAAATGGTGTAAGATAATTCTGCCTAACCACAAGTGAAAACAGTTCAGCATGGTCACCTAGATAGTGTTGCTAAGTAATACACACATGAAAAAGAGAAACTGCTGTCAAGACCTTCTCTGTGAATTCACAGCCCTTCTGGGTATACCATAACCTCCAGGCACTGAGTGTCCCGACATGCGACAGCCTCTGCTGGGTGAGTGAAGCAGCAGAAATAGGGTTTATGCAGAATACCAGAAGAGATACTGTCAGGGACAATGAAGTATGAGAACAGGTGGTCATTCTGACCTGACTTCTGCATCATTTTGTTTTTAGGGATTTGCAGCAGAGCTTTTTGAGACTGGAGATGTAAACCTCCTTTAGTAGGTTTACACACCAATTCCTTACTGCAACAGTTATTGTTTGTTGCTCTTGGTACAGTGATTTCAAGAGACTTACAATGCAGACCTTGCAGTGAGAAACTTCAAAATCAGGAATTTTAGTAATTCTATATATACAGCAAATTTCTTTGGGAAATAATGCATGGGTATTTGTCATCTGAATTTCAAAACCAAATACAGTGGCTTTCCTCAGGCCCCAGGGTCCTGCAGATGGAAACCCAGCATTACCTGTTTCTGACCACCCCAACCTTTGCCAGGGTCCTGGTGCTGCAGCAGCACAGGGTGTGGACAGAGGGAAGGCCACCTGCAGCATCCTGCACCTCCCTCCACAGCGAGCGAGGACAACAGAGGAGCATCACAGCTCTCAGAATTCCTGAGGACTTTTAAGTCCAATTACAAAACCATTAATCAGTGAGTGCATCCAGGACTTCGGTGGACACAAAAAGCGGGTTAGAGAGGACGTGTGCCTACGCAGCAGCTGGGTCACACCTTCCTTCGCCGCAGCCAGGGCCACCTCCTCACTGTCCTCCCTAGGCCTTGACTGTGTCCCCTGGGTGGGGGGATGTCCCCCGTAGCCCCCACGCTCCAAGCCCTGAGGGTGCACCACAAAAGTTTCCCACTGATCTGGCGCTGTCTCCTCTCAGCTGCCAACCCTGCCATCTCGGAGGATCATGCCCGAGCCCCGGCCTCTGCCCAAGCCCCCACAAAGGGGACGCAGCGCATCACGACCACCCCAGCAGACACTGCCCACTTGCCCATAGCCAGTGTTCCACGTCCCGACCGACCAGCACCTCCCGACGCGCCCCCCCAGCCTGTGCCACGGCTACCACGCTGGGAGAGGGGCCCGGGGAGGGACCCCTGACCGGCTCCACAGGAGGAGCGCGCGGTGCCCTCATGTGCCGCCAACCCAAACCCACCCAAAAGCCGCCGGTGCCGTGACAGGCTCCGCTCCCTGTCCCCTGCACCCAGAGCCCCCCGCTGCCGCCGGACGCCCCCCTACCAGCGCGCCGCCGGCCGCCGCCGCTCCGCAGCCCAGCCCGGTGAGTCCGGCCCCGCCGCCACTCCCGGCCCCGCCCCTCTCCCGCCGACGCCAACGGGGCGCGGGCGGAGCCGCTGCGTGTCCGCCCGGAACCACGGAAGGGACCGGCCCGCCGCGGGGAAGCCGCGTCCCGGGAAACCGCGCCTGGAAGCTCCGTTCCGGCTCACCACGGTCCTGCCCCGCGGCTCTTCCTCTCACAGAATAATATCCTGAGCTGAAAGGGATCCGCAGAGATCATCCAAGTTCAGCTCCTGGCCCTGCACAGCACCATCCCCAAAAGTCACACCAAGTCCTGAGAGCCTTATCCGAACGCTTTTCGAGCTCTGGCAGGCTTGGTGCCATAACTACTTTCCTGGGGAGCCTGGTCCAGTGCCCAGCCACCTTCTGGGGAAAGAACCCTTTCCTGATATCCAACCCAATCCCCCGCCGCAACTTCAGGCCATTCCCTTGCGTCCTGTCACTGGTCACCACAGAGAAGAGATCAATGTCTGCCCCTCTGCTTCTCCTCGTGAGGAGGGGAGACTGTGATGAAGTCTCTCCTCAGTCTGTCCAGTGTATGGATGCATCCAATGTAAATTACAAAGGTTCTGGAACGAAGCAGCTGCCCTGCTGTTCACACTGACGTGCAGTGCCTCAGCAGTGGCTCGATCTTTCCCCAGGGAAAATACAGCATCCCTTATGTGACCCATGCCACAGCCAAGGGTGGTGAGGCTGAGTGATTACAGACTCAGACCTGCTCACCTACTTTGCACAACACCTTTGTGAAGAAGCCATTAAACCCCTCCAAAATGGAGCAGATGCAAGGCGAAACATTGTGATTTAATAGCCATGACTTTATAAAAGCATCAAAGTGAGTCTGAGGTTGTATGTACCATCTCCGGGAAAAATGTTGTGTGGAGGGCTTTGCTGTTCCCCGAAAGTCACACTCCCAGGCTGTGCACAAACTGAGCAGCACTGTTGCATCTCTCTGCAGGTTCCTTAACGGGTGACAGCCACAGGGAACAGCAAAGCAATCAGAGAAGTCACCTTCTATTTCCCACCAGAGGAAAAGGAGAGGAAGACGCATTATCAAAATATTTAAAACTAATACAATCAAGAACCAGTGGTTCTCTATGCCTCCAGCATTGTGGCTGAAAGAGGGATTCTAGAAGATGCATCGTGATTTTTTACTTCCCTGGCTTCCAAGAGCTGCATGGGGAGGGTGTGTTCTGCTCTAAGTTAGTGAGGGTGGGATTTAGGGTTCATCTCACCCTGCTTCAGCACTCTAAAACCCATTCACGCCACTGGAATGGTTCAGCTGTGCTTGCTCTGTTAGCAGAGAGAGAACAGGCACCACCACAGAGCAACTCAGCCTGTCTTCTGATGGGCACCCTAAGGTGTACTCTGGTGGCACCCACTCTCTCAGGAACCAACCTGGTCCTTTAACTTCTGGGGAGATGAGAAGCTTTAGCACTCTTTTGCAGATCTACTGCAGCCTTTCCGAGGCTGGAGTCCTAGCAAAGTTGGTCTCCAAACATCCACCCTCATATTCCAAAACAATTACAGAGGGATTGAGAAACCTCTGCAGTGTCTGCTGAAGAGAGTGAGGAGCAATGATCATTCACAGCATCCACGGGTGCCAAACTGCACCAAACCAAGGAGCAGTTACTGCAGGGAGGAGTTCTGGCAGTCATGGGGTGTGTGGGCTGCTGGCCTAATGTCCTAAATACCTTAATTGACTTTCCATCAATTAATACCATCTCATGTGACACAGCTGGGACTCATAGCCCAGTTGTGGAAGTCATAGGAACAAATCTGGATAACCAGAATCAGAAGTCAGCTTTATGGGTTAATTGACAAAGAATCGTCAAAATGCTCACCTGAGAAATGCAGAGAAGCCATCCAGGCTAGTGCATCTTGTAGAGTGGAAGAAAATGCCACAGGAGAAGAAATATTAAATACATAGATTTATTATGTTTTTTTTCTTATAAATATTTCATTAATTTCATAAAAATAAAAGTAACAGAACCCTTTCAAGACAGAAGTTGAGTTTGCCTTAGAAGCAATTATTGGCAATACACTTTTAGGACAAAACCAACACTATATAAAAAACAAAGGGCCATTTAAATAAAGGACATAATAATAATAATAATAATAATAATAATAATAATAATACTATTGTGCTTAAAGCTGTATCAATATCCACAAGGAAGAAGGAATGTTGTAGTGTGTAGAACAGGCATAGGATGTGCTTCGTAGAGCTGTTAATTTTGTTAGGTACTAAAGGAAGAACATGGTGCGTTTGTGCACTTAAATAAAAAATACTCCAAAGCATTCTCCCCCACATCTGTCCTTCTGTGCAATGTTTGTCACCTTCAATAGTAGAAGCAGCCAAATGCAGCCACCACACAAAACAGGCTGTCCTGGGGAAAACAGAGAAGGGCTCCGTGTTAGTCAAAGCAAGCTTTTTGCTAGGGGAACAGGCAAACCTCAGGGAACATTTAGACCAGACCATAACTGTATGGTAATATATTGCAATTTTCTGTCTTTTATTTAAGTTTCTTATTCACCTCACTTGTGGTGTAACCCAGGTCAGTGCATATGGATACCAGAAGCACCTGAATTTCCTCCATCTATACACTCACAGGTGTGTCAGTTTAAAATAAAGTTAATAATGAAGTAAAACCTTGACTTTGACTCAATCCTGGATTTCAGCCATACTCCATGACTGCAGTTCAGCAAAGTATGTAAGAAAAGACTTTGTGTCTTGTGCTTCCTCTCCCCAGCAGTAAAATGGTGTGACTACAATGACTTTTGTGCAGTACTGTGTGACCTGCTCAGGAGAGAACTTTTACTACGTTGGCTATTATATCTAAATATGTTTTGTGAATGAGGATGTTAATCAGGCTGTTTCAATAATCTTGATTCCTTCCTTCTAGTAGTTGTTTCCTTTCTGCTCCATATTTAAGGTCACTCTGCCTCTCATACAAAAGCAAGTAGCCTTGCACTTCCCATGGGAATCCAGCCCATACTTACGTTCATGAACACGTCGTGAGCACAGCTGTCAGTGTCAGCGTCCCAGAAACATCGTGCAGCCATGCTAGACAAAGGAGCCAGACAGGGACATTACCCAGAGTTCAAGTGTAATGACCTAAGTGATCACAGATACTTCCCTTGAAAACCAAACTGAGCTTGCTTTAAAGGTAACGGAATTGGGAAGTGTGCTCCTGAATCCCAAGCCTAGTTCCCTACTGCTGAATTCTACCACATGCTGTAATCCCCTCTGTATCTGCTCCACCTTCAAACTCATCAGCTCTCAACCCTGCCACCTCCACTGTGCAGCAGGGCTTGAAACCTCATGCTTAAGAATCTTTGACTTCTGGCCTATGCATATCAGTGGCTAATTTAGCTTATTTGTTCTTGTCCTTCACCTCCTGCACCCTCATGGTACACACTCCCAACTTATTTATAGGGAGCTATCGTATTCCTTGGCAGATTCCATGCTACGAGACCATGACCTCTTCTAGTCTTTTCGTATCTATACCCTCTGTTCCCTGACCATCCTGATGGACTTAGACACCCAAGCCCTATCCTGAGGACAACCAACCAGACAATAACAGGATCTTACATATGAGACCTTGCTGCTGCCTTGTCTAAAGGCACTGACATTCCCCTTTCTCTGCTGCAAGAATCCCACTTCCTGCCTGCCCCAGTCAGTCTCAGCTGATGGGATTGCTTTTGGGGCACAGTCCCTACATGTCTGACTGAGCGTGCTAAGATGACTGAATTTCATCCTTCTGTTACCTTGGCCCTCAGGGTTATCCTGCCTTTTTTCTTTTCAGTTCAGTATTCCACTTTCCCTCTGGAATACACTGGCTACCTGTTTTTCACATTAAGGATGTCAGTGATCATGCTTCAATCTTGCCTCCTATCTGCTGCAAACTGGGAAATTTCCCCAATTGCTCTGTCAGCTTGTGTTGCTGGACTTCACATTTCTGATCAGACCACCTGAACATTGAACTGTTCACCCTGGTATGGTGCTTCTGGAGCAGTTTGCCTGCAGATGGACATTCCTGACAAAAGCCTGAGCAGCAAGTACAGATATTCCTCTCTGACCTCCAGAACAGGGAGGGAGCAGATCTGATTACAGCTCTGCTGCACTTGTCTTCTGCTGGAGTACCAGGAACAATAATAAAGATAAGCCCAGCAGATAAAGCACATAAACCTTTCGAGCTGTTCCCTTTTGTCTTCTCCTTCCCACTAGTAATGGAAAGCTACAGCCCTCTATTGCAGCCAAGAGGAATTCTTTTGTCTGACTGCAGGCATCTGGAGCTGACTGCAAGTGCTCAGCACCCACATGGGAATCAAGGCTTGGTTCCCATGACAGTATTGCAGGGGGATTATAGAAATCGAAACTTCTGAAAAATGTAAATGAAGTGCTTATGGAAGCTTTCTGGCTTTAGACAGAAGTGAGTTACCCTGGCTTTTGTGCTCCAGCAGGGCCTTGGGAATGGATGAGGGGTGTACCCTAACTCATTATATTCATGATGATGAATACAACATAAAATGCTTCTGCAACACTCCTCACAAATGCTCTTCAGCATTTCAGCTTGCTAAGAACCACCATAGAGCCAATTATCACTGGTAATTCAATCAGCCAAAACCTAAACCCTCAAGTTACCACGAAAAGTGAAGAGAAAGTGATTCACACTTTATCATCTGCAGACAGATCTTTGTAGCTAGGGAAGATGGAAGCAGCTTCCAAAGGAAAAAACCACACCCAAACCCAAAAAACGTGATAGAAATACAATTAGAAGATGCAAAACTTACTTCACTCCTTCTCCTCTCTGCTCTCCAATGACAACCTGCACCACCATCTTGTACCTGTCAAATCCCTCCTCTGGAGAGAAAAAATAATAGTGAGAGCAATATTTTTTTATTTTTAATATGAGCCCAAACCAGGACCCTGAGAGCTAAAGATTTCTGGCTACAAAGCCAGTGGCCTGTACTAGCCTATGCAAGTAGCCAAGTGAACAGACTGCCTTGCAAGGCTTCATTTTCCTACTACGGAGTACCATGGTTTTATTGGATTTGAAGAGTGAACAGGGTAATTGGCATCCATCAAAAGGTGCACCTAAGGCACAAGACACCCCTGAGCAGCCACACTGTATGCCAGCATTCTGCTTTGACAACTTTCAAGAACTGACCACATGGAAAGAACATAAATAATGCTGCTGGTGGACAAAATGCAATTTGAAAAAAACTGTCTTATTTTAGAACTGTTTTAAGGCAAAGGCATTGTGAGATTCTTCTGCCACACAGGTGTTTCCTTTGCTTCTGAGTGGGATAAAAGGCCACATAATAGCTGTGTTATGTGTCTGCAGAGTTGTGCTATTGTTTCACAATGTAAAGAAGTACCTCTGGGGCACAGGCCAGATCCAATCAGGCCATGGCAGTGCTCCAGAAGCCAAATCAGAACAAGCATGTTTAAAATCAAATATAGGTCCCAATGCCTGTCTTCAACAAAGCAGTGTCCCAGGATGACTCCAGCGCCCTGTTTCCACTGGAGGATTAAACACAGCATGCTGGCTCTGTTAACATCCACCACGTCAATGCTTATCAGAGACGCCAGCTGATAGAGCAGCCACCCTGGGCCAGCCTCGCTTCATGCTGCTGCCACTGTGGTTACACATTACTGAAACCAAGCCCAGTGCAGATGAGCTTGGCATCAACACGTGCAGGGACTACAGCTGCTGTTGGCTTTAAAGCAGATGTGTAATTCTGGGAGAAGCACAAATCCACGGCTCCTACCGAGGGTGACCGTGTGGCTGTGCCACCACATCAGGCCAGACCAGCAGATGGAGCACCAGCCTGTCCCCAGGAGGAAGGGAAAAAAAGTGTCCATGCCAGCACACACATCCATGTACTTGTTCCAGCACGGAACTCAGGAAACACCTGCTGGTGACTGCACTTTTCTTCTAGAACTCAAAAATGTTGGGGGGCATCCTGTGCAGCAGCACAACCTTTTTCCAGTACTGTAAGGCTGTAGTCACATCCCTCCTTGGCTGACTGTCCTCTCTCCCCCTTCCCTGTGCCCCCTGAGCCTTGTTCTGATCTCCACTGCTATTCCAGCTCTGATCTAACTCGCAGCAGAAAAAGAGCAGGAATGGTTCTGTTTATGGAAGCAAGAAGCAATGAAGCATCACTTCTTTCTTCTCTCTAATGCAGCTTCTCTCCCCCTGCAGCCCCTCCAAGGCTGGCATCACACACCTGCCAAGCTATACAAAAACAAATCTCGTCTGCTTGAATTAGGTCTCCAGTTCCGCAGGCGAGGAATGTACGTATATAGGACAGATTGTTTCATAACAGTAGACTCGAGTCAGTCAACAGGGAAGGAATAAGTTTCAAGAATAAAAGAAGAAAGAGGGATCTTGTCAAAAGGGAGAGGACATGGCAAGAAAAGAAATTACTTCCCCAGAAATCCTCCTTACCTTTCAGTCTGTCTTTTATTGTCTCTGATAAAGACTTTGTAAGCTCAGGCATTTCTTCTGGGATGTACTGTACATTGGCCAGCTTCTCCTTCAGTATCGCATGGATGCATTCTTTTACTGTGGATGATTTAAATCTATCATGGGGAAAAAAAAAGTGCAACAGAAAGCCCAGGAAGATCACACAATGTGTAGAAACATACACAACCCCACCTGGGAAAATGTAGCTTTCACGTATTAGAGAAAAATGACAGATGATAAGCTGTGGGGGAAAAAAGCCCTGCTAAAATGGAGATATTGCTGAAATCCAAACACCTACCAACAGGGATGAAACCAGCCCCACTGGAAGTTGCCCCTCCAGCAGCATCCCCCACCTGCGTGGGTGTCAAAGTTGGACTGGGAGCCCAGTGCCCTCCAACCCCAAACCCTCGGGGGCCCCCATTCCCAACACCCCGCACCGCCTCACTCCAGCCCCTCATGCCCAGGGACGCCCTCCCCGACATTCCCACCGCAGCTCCCACATTCCCGGGGCCAAACCGCGCCAACCCAATGCCTCCCAGCACGCCGGCCCGCATTCCCCCACGCTCCCCCGGGGCCTCACCGGTGCTGGAGGCCGGGCCGTAGGCTGTACGTGTTCTCGGCGCCTTCGTCCGGGCCCAGCTCGCCCATGGCCCCTGCAGGCCCCGGCGTTGGTTACCGGGACAACCGCGGCCGCTTCCGCCGCTTCCGCCGCGTCACCGCGGCACCGCCCCGGGGGTGCCGGCCCACGAGCGGGGGGTGCGGAGTGTTGTTCTGTGTACTACTGTAGTTTGTATTTTATGTCTCCACGGCCTATGTTATTGTTTTGTAAAAAAAAAAAAAAAAAAAAAAAAAAGGACAATTTTTGCAATAAAAAAAACTTGTACAATGAAGTAGTTGGTAAATAAGCGGTAAATAATTGCGGTAATAATTGCAAGCTATTTTAATAATTGTAATAATTGTAAAATTTTACTATGTCTTGTAGAAGGCACTGGGGTGCTGGAGCGAGTCCAGAGAAGGGCCGTGGAGCTGGGGAAGGGTCTGGAGCACGAATCCTGTGAGGAGCAGCTGAGGGAGCTGGGGTTGTTTAGTCTGGAGGAAAGGAGGCTCAGGGGGACCTTATCCTTCTCCATAACTCCTGGAAAGGAGGGTGTAGCCAGGTGGGGGTCAGCCCCTTCTCCCGGACAACCAGCAACAGGATGAGAGGGCACAGATGTTCCAGGGGAGGTTTGGGCCTTAGGAGGAATTTCTTCACAGAAAGGGTGATTAACATTGGAATAGGCTGCACAGGGAGATGGTGGAGTCACGGTCCCTGCAGGTGTTTAAGAAAGACTGTACGTGGCACTTAGTGCCATGCTGTAGTTGTCATGGTGGTGTTCACTCATAGGTTGGATGGGATGATCTCAGAGGTCTTCCCCAACCTAACTGGTTCTGTGATTCTGGAACTAAAGGGTTTGAAGAGGTTGCTGCCTGGGGTGTGGCTGGAGGTATGATGGGGAGAGAGTGGGGTAAAATGGCCTGGCCTCACTGGGTGCTTCCCCGGTGCCCCCCTCCTGACCCAAACCAGGCGGCAGCCACAGCCCCCTCACTCAGCCTTGCCCAGGGCCTGAAGGGCTCCCTTCCTACCTCTGGACGACACATCCCAGACATCAGGGAGGAGATCCCAGCCTTGCTCCTTTCCTCCAGGAACTTCTTAAATCCTCCAGAAAGGTCTAAAATTCTTGCTCCCCAATATCCTACCCCTTGCACTCTTTTCCCTGCCCACAGCTGCTGCGTGTCCTAGGGAAAGCTGCTTGTGCCGCAGCCCCTGCTGAGAAGCTGACATTCTGTTTCCTCTGCAGTTTATCTCGAAGCAGCGATCTCTTCGATCGATTGTGCTTCCCACGTGCAGCGGATGACATGGCTGAGAAAGGTCCCTGTTTGCCTCACCTAGCTCTGAATGGAAACAGTGTGAAGGCACAGCCAGTGCTGCTGCAGAGCGTGCTGCTGCCAGGGACGAGAGGCTGGCAGGGGCCATGAACTGTGACAGGGCTGGGAGTGCCTGGAGGTGCCCCTCAGGTACAGGAAGTGTGAGGTTGCACCAGGAGGAAAGCTCTACCGCTGCTGGAGTTTTGCTTGGGATGCACAGGCATATCCCAACTGGTGCCAGATCCTGCCCCAAACTCCTCTGTGCATGAATGGGTTGCTGAGACCCTGAGCCGCAGCAGTTCCTGATTTCCACAGACTTTACCAGCACCTCTTGCTAGAAATGGACCATCAGAGTCCTTAGTAACACTGGGCTGGGTGTCAGCTCTGCCCGCCAGCAGGAACACTCACTGCCATGCTGAAGGTGACATTGGCCCCATGCCTTACCCATGTGGCACCTTCCCATCATAGCTACCATTGCTCTGCCCAGGCCCTGCAGGTTTCTGCTTGTTAAAGGAACAGTTTTGTGCCTCTGTTCCATCCCTCCACTTACTCACTGCTTACCGCTGCTTACTCACACCCGCAGGACGCTGCCTGTCCCCACAGGGTCAGGTGTTGCTGCTCATGCAAATCATTTGCGGAGACCTTCATAATTTCTGAGAAGTATCTGAAAGACCTCAACACTCCCTGTGTTTATTTGCAAACACTATTAACCGTTTCCTCTTCTTACCACTCGCCTCCTGCCTGGGTCAGACCCACAGATGTGAATTCAGTTAAACCGTTGGGGGAAGGATCTTTGGAACGTGTGGGTTTCTGTTCCTCAGCATCTTTTTGTGGTAGTTTGTGTTCTTCCTTCACTTGGGAAGCTATGCTTACCCTGGACTTCAAGGTCATTCAGCTCTGGGCTTCAGTCAGCTCCATCAGAGATGTTTGATCACACCTTTCTTTTTCTTCTTCCAAGTTTTCAGTGCTCCTTAAATACCCCAGATGCTTTTAAGCCATTTTGGGACTGACCCTCAACGCTTTGAGGTGAGTGCTCAGATAATAGCTGTGTGCCCCGACAGTGATGGCTGCAGAAGACCGGGCCCTCCTCTGGGCCACAGCTGTGTTGATGGAACTCACCAACTTCTGGTTGGAGAAAAACCATGACATTTGTGGTGCAATGAAGTGGTGTGACGCGCTTGCTGAAGTTGCTGTTTTTTAGTTTTAAAGAACAAACTGTCTTCTCACTTATTTCTGTTTGTCCTTCCTTTTTAGACTTTATTTTCATCTTTTGCTGGCCAAATAGAAAAGGACCATCCCATGCAATTTGCCATACTCCAAGTCACAGAAAGAATTTTTATTTTTTAAGCATCAAAGGAGCTTTTTGTGACCCCATCAGCAAACCCCAAGGTGTACCATCCACTCCACTGGGCTGGAGGGTATTTACCAGCACAAGCAGGGAGCTGCATCATGGTTGGAGCCAGGCTGTTTTCCTTGGTGCTGCAGAACCTGGTGGAGGAGCCAGGGTGAGCTGTGCTGGTCTGGCGGGGTGCAGGCAGGGTGCAAAGTCTGCTTGAAGCCCTGGCTGCTGTGGGGCTGGGGACGGGCTCCTCTGCGATGCCAACACCTGAGGCATATGCTGGGCTGGCACTGCTGCTCGCCTCACTTTCCTCCACACCAGCTTCCTAGCAGCTTGATCTTTTAATCTTTTCACCACTTTTTTTTTCTTTCAGAAAAAAGGGCACCTTGCTGTTGTTGGTTTCTCGTGGACATGGCAGCCTCCCCGCCCTGGGTGCCAGTTTATACCCATGTCAAGTGTGCGTTGGAAAGTTTGAGCAATTTGTGCTATGATTCTAATCAGAGCCCTCCGCTGCTGTCACATGGGGCGGGGAGGATGAGCCAGTTTTTCCTGCCAATCCCTGGCTCGCTGAGGTGTGATCTTGGTGGTGATACCCATTACATCTTCCACCTCTAGAAACCAAAACATGTGGCAAGTGCCAAACAAGCTGTACTGCACCTGGCCCAAGTGCCTGGTGTCACTATTTGGGGACATAAAGCCTCAAGGTGGAAAAGCCTCCTTGCTGTGAGCTTCCTTGTTTTGTGGAGTTTAGTTTAGTTTAGTTTAGTTTAGTTTAGTTTAGTCAGGTTTTTTTTTAGTGGGAATCCAGGAAATTATGAAGGAAGAGGTGATGTCCAAGTCAAAGCCCACCTGGACCCTTGCACGTGGTGGAAAGCACTCCCTTTGCCACCCATCCAGGCAGCATGGTGGCCTCTGGCCAGGTGCCATAGAGAGGTGATAAGCTGGGCACGGTGCCCACCCTTGCTCTGCAGCTCAAGCAGTGCCAGCAGCTCATGAGAAAGGAGTGATGCTGTGATGCCAGGAGGAGACTGGAAAAGAGGACCAAGACAGGCTGGACTGAGCCATCATCCCAGGGTGAGCCCTGTCTGCCCCAGCTCAGAACCCCCTCCTTGGCCACCCCAGTTTGGCCATCATGGTGGTATTGGGCTAATGGCTTTTAATGGTCTCAGAGGTCTTTTCCAATCTCAATGATTCTATGATTTCATGATTCTATGGAATTAGGGGTGGCTGCCCCAGCTCACTTGCCTGCCAGGGACACATTTGAAAGTGAGAGGTGAGCAAGCCCCAGCCCCACAGCTTGTTTCTGAAAGCCTGGAAAAATAATGAAGTCATCATGAGAATCACATCCTTCTCCCCAGTTATTAATTTTCCCCTGACACTTTCCAAAATTGCGGGGCACTGAGGCTGTCTTCTAGAGAAGCGGAGGAGCGCGCTTTCACCGCTGGTTATTTCCTATGCCAGTATTAGTCAGTGTGGTGAGCAGGGAGCATGGATGGAGAAAAATTACAGAAGTCTCCTGCAAATGTCACCCCAATAACAGCACCCTGGCCCTGGGCACCTGCCCTTGCTCTCTGCAAATCTGCAAAGAAACACACCTAAAGAGACAAAACTCCTCCCCACCCCCTCCTCCTCCTTCTCCTCTCCCATCCCATCTGGGTGGGAGCAGCCTACCAGTAGGTGCCCCATGGCTGCTCAGACCCTATCTACCCAGTGCCACATGTCCTACATCCCCACTGCCTTGGGCACCAAGTGGGAGCATCTTGGATGCCTGGGAACCCAAGTCATCTTTTACTTATGAGGAGCTGAGGACATGTCCCTTGTGGTCCCTGCCTCCTCCATCCCTGGAAGCTTTCCCCAAAAAGGGTGCAGGCTCAGAGGTGCCTGTCCCTGCTGCTTGGCAGCTGGGTACCTGCGTGGGAACATGCCAGGAGCGCTCAGGGAGGGGAAGGGGCCAGGTCTGGCTCAGCTGATCTTTGCCTCCGTGGGGAGGAAGCTGGGGGCGGGAGGCAGCCCGGGTTTCCCTCTGGGGCAGAGATGGGCACGTTTCACTTCCACCCAGCTCTTGCTGTGTATGAGAGAGAACAAGCTGCCACTGCGGGGAAGGAAGCACGGTGAGAGCCGGGAGCGGCACAGCACACACAGCACAGCACCTCCCGCCTGCCTGGGCAGGGAACAGACCGGCTCACCGTGGCTCCAGGTGCCTCGAAGAAGATGTGGGGCAGCGTGGAGGTGGCCCTGGCTGACCTCTGTGCCATCCTGCTCTGCTGTGGGCCCATGCTGACCTGCTGCCGCCGCGGTAGGTACAGGAGTGTGGTGTGTTCACTGGCATGGCTAGGTCATTTGCAGCTGGTGGAAAAGGTCTAAGGGCTGGGAGCGTTGTAGTTAAAAATTAGCTCTGGCATCAAGAAGGCAGAAAACCTAAAGCTGAAACAAAGGATCTGAGGATTCTTGGGGCAGAAGTGGGATTAAAGGATGGAGAAGGGGACAGGTCCCCAGCCCACAGTGCTGACACCAGAGCTGTGTTGCAGCACAGTGACGGTGGTTGGAGTTTGGTGTTGACCTTATGGGTTTGCCAGTGGTGTCTGGGGTTTCCTCTCTGGCTCTCATGGCTTCAGTCTGTGCCCTTGGGCTGCAACTCCTGGTTTGGGCTTGATCCTGCGGGAGCCAGGGCCCTTGGTCTGGGTGAAATTTGGGGGAGAAGGAGATGTTGAGGGGAAGGTGTGAGTCTGGGCAGAGTGAGTGAGAGCCCTGGTGAAGCTGTTTCTCCCCTTCCTTCCAGCCCACTGTTTCTTTGGTGGATTCATGTATATTTTTGCCCCGAGGGTGGGCAGAGGGCTGGGTGTCCCTTGGAGCAGATGTTACCTCTGGAGCTGGGAAGATACAAGAAAACATGTAAACACAACATCTGCTTTCAGAAGTCCTCCAAATGCTTCATTCATTGTTGGCACTAATAGGAAACAAAGCCTTGAACCTGCCAAATATTTTCTGTTAAACACTAGAAATCCAAAACATGGCAAAAATTCCATCTCTTGGTGTGGACACTGCCACAGCCAGTGCTGCCTGTGGGAATTGGGGCACTTCTCTCCCTCCCTCCTCCAGTTTGGTCTCGTCCCTCATTTCTCAGCCCAGTTTTCCATCTAGTCTTGTATCTATTCACAGAATATCCAGGTTCCTTTTCTAACTGGTGATGCTGTGGTTATGGTCCTATGGCCTCAGACCAGAGTTGGAGGGATGGGAGGGTCTTTCTGACTCTGCCTGCAGGCCCTGGGGCTGCTATCAGTGATTTCTGAAAAGGGAAGGTGAACTTCCTTGGACAAGAACTTTACAAAGCCTTGGTGGTTTGAGTAGCTTGGTCGGGTGACCTATGTGAAAAATGTTTCTTCCTACTTTTCGTTGCCCTGAACAGAATTTAATGCAAGAGCTGCCGTGTTCTGCTGTGTGGGACTGGCTGAGGCAGGACATTGTGTGGCTGGCCTGTGTTTGCAGCATCCCCACTGTGCAGGATGGATGAACCCACCGGGATAATGGACAGGGAAGTGAGGTGAAGCAGCAGGGCTGGTGCTAAAGCAGAGGAGCTTGTGTCTGTGGCTGACTGGATTCTGTGTTGGGAATGGCCTGGCAAGGCCAGTTGTACACATAAGGAGGGGACAGGCCCTTGGAAAGGGATGGCACTATGAGCTCCAGGTTGTTCTGCCCTGCCAGGTGGTCTCAGGCTGGAGATGACAAATATTGTGCCATGGGCAGCCCCTGCCTGCTCTGAGCTCCCAGCATGGTGTGGCAGGTAGAGCCAGAGCATCCCAGCAGGCAGCCAGGCATGTGATGGGCTGCACCACAGGACACTGCCCCGACCTGGGACTCTGTCCCTCTGCTCACTTTCAGAATCAGCCTCAGCTGGAGAGAAGATGACTCAGACATTAAAATACAGCATATATTTAAAAGTAATACAACCCCAAAAGTCTGTTTTCCCCGGTACAGGTGTTCAGTGTTAACTTTAGGTAGCCCAGAGCACAATTCAGTCTGCTGAAACCATTTCACAGTACTGTTGTTACCTCTGAGAGTGCCTCTCCAGCCAGGCACACATTTGGAACAGGAGAGACATGGGCTGCTGTACCTGCCCATGTCCCAGAGTGATGATGTGGACTGGGCTTGCATCCCTGGCTCCTACACAGGGAAATGGTTGTTTCTGAGATCTGTGCTTGCTGTAACTATGTCTGCTCCTTGTTTCCTCTCTCCCAAACAGTGACCATCTTCCCAGCATTGTTAACTCTCCCTGAACATGACAAAGCCACCTTCTTCTGCAATATCTCCATGGAGAATGACTCTGGTTCAGAGTACAGCCTCAATTGGTACAAGGAGACCAACCACAGCCAAGCCCAAAAAACTGCGGAGATCAGCCCACGAAAGACCATGACGGAGACAGAGAAGTACCGGCTCATCAACCATGCTCCTGTCTTTAAGATTGAGATCCTGAACCTCCACCAGAATGACTCAGGCTCCTACTACTGTGGATTGATCACCATCTTTGAGCCCGATAAAGTGATGGAGAGCAACCGGTCCCAGCTGATGGTCACAGGTCAGACTGAGGGGCTGAGCTGATGGGGACAGGTCCCAAGCCCATTGTAGCTCCAGGACTTAAGGCAGGCAGTAACCTGTTGGCAGAGGACCTGACATGGGTCAGGAGACCACAGCCCTACCCTGTCCTTTCTCCTTTGTAGGAGAGGGGTAGTGGGGCTGTGGCAGCCTGCCCGGCACTGAGCTCTTTCTGAGGACAACCCCCATGTTCCCCTGCTGCCTTTCACAAGGACTGCCGAGGCCATTTTACACTCCTGACCTGCTGTTTTGTTCTCCCTTTTCTGAATGGCTATTGCAGCAGCCCCCCAGATGAATGCCACTGATGAGCCAGAGATGGAGGAAGGCAACCCCTCAGAGCACATCAAGGCCATGCTCCTGGGCATCCTGCTGCTGGCTGGAGTGGTTGTGCTGCTGATCTTTGGCTACCTCACCTTCACGTACAGGAGAGGAGGTATGATCCCCCTGGAGGCCATGCAAACCCAGTTTGGGACCTGGGCTCAGCCAGACGTCTGCAGCTGCCTGGGGTACATGGATTGGTTCAAGGTGCTAATCTCAGTTGTGGCATATCCCTATGGGACAGATATCTCCATGCCTGGCGGAGAGGGGTGCTTTGAGCCCTGCTTGCCCTTTGTAGAGCCCACAGACCACATGCAGTGGCTCTACACCACTCATTAGTGTGGTACCTTAATGCTGCACTTGAATCCCTCCCATGCACCTTGCCCAGGTACCTTTGGAGAACCTCGCCCTGCTGCAGCACAGGGCATCACCTCAGCCATGCCACAGGCACTCACAGAGGATTCCCCTGCACTCCACTATTCCAAATTAAACCCTAGACTGTGGGCTGGTGTCTCACTTGTTCTTAGACACTGAATAGACAAGGAGGAAGTGTGGTGAAAAGATTGTGGTGTCCAGTGCTCTCTAGGACAAGGGTGAGGCTGGGCCAGCTTACGTGGCACACAAACCTCCTCTAACCAAGTGTGTTACTTTGCAGATGTGCAGAAACCACCGAGTGAAAACACACCAGCGGTGAGTTTTCTGCCTCTGTCTCCCTGCTGTGCTGCAGGAGAGCACTGTGGCATTGCTGGGGTGAGGAGGGTGCTGGGCCTCCCTTTATCAGCTCTTCACAAGCATCTCACTTCTTCTGTCTTCTCTGCTGCTGCTTGATCTTTTCTGCACAGCTACAACTGCTTTTCTGCACCTGCAGCAGCACAGCCCCATCACAAAATCAAAATAAAATTACCCAAGATAGGATGGCAGTCTCTAGTCCAATTCTTCTTCAAAGCAGGCTTATCTTTGACAGTGGATTGTGTTGCTGTAGAAAATGGGAGGATGTTTCCTTGCAATATATCAAGCTAAAATTTATTTTGCTGCAGCTGGTGCCTGTTTTCTTCTCCCTTTAGGCAGGGACCTCCAGAGGGATCTGTCTCCATCTTCTCTCCAACCCCATTCATTAGGTAGCTGAAGGCAGTGAGTGGGTTGCCTTTTGCTCTCTCCTCTCTGGGCTGAGCAAACTCAGCCCTAGGCTCTTCTCATGCACACCATGCCACTTTGGAGCCCAATGGAGAGGTGGAAAAAGGGCTCCTAGCACAGCCCCACCTTCTGTGGCTGCGCAGGCAGAGAGCCAAGCCTGCCTGCAGAGGCTGAGGCAGAGAGCTGAGACCCCAAGGATCATTATGTGGTTCCTCCATGCATGTTCTATCCTCGGTCTGTGCATCTTTCTGCTGTGTATCACTCTCACCCTCCCAGGATGCTTCAGAACTGATTTTGGCACTTGCTGTAAGAAGGGGCTTGTGCTGCGGGTGGTGGGTACCTCCAGATGTTGAACCACCACGATGGGGTTACCTTGCAGAAGGAAGAGAAGCCCCCTGTGGTGTTCATATCCACTGTGGACTATGGTGTACTGGAGTTTCAGAGGGACCAGTGCACCCCGGTGCCCACCGAGACCCAGCCGGTTGAGCAGACTGAATACGCCACCATCATCTTCCCAGAGGAGAAACCCGTCACGCCAGAGCGGGGCAAGAAACACCTGGATGAGAGGACTCGACAGCTGCCCTCACAGCCCTGCTGAAGGTCAGGGTCCCTCCTCACCAGGGTGTGGGCATGAACAGGCTGCCCCAGTCCCTCACTCTGGGAAAAATCCAGTGTATCAGGACTGAAGCAACAGAGATGCTGCTGCTGGAGTCGATATTGAACAGTCCTGGCCACAGTGGTATTGTGGCCATGGGACGGGTACCACAGGATGAGGAAGGTCCCTGCTGTGCTCCATGTGCTACCTCTTCTCTCAGGGCAGGGAGGATGGGCTGGGGCAGAGAAGTGATGCCAACAGGTCTGTCCCAAAAGTGATTTACATTATGCCTCAGTTTTCTACCTCCACCCAGTGCTCTCTGGAGTGGCCATGCTGCTTCCCTGCCCCAGGTCTGAACCAACTATCAAAGCATGACTGTTGAAGAAAATGCTGGAGGTCAGAGCTGGAGTGAATCCTGTGAGATGCTGCTCACGGGAGCCCAGGGCTGTGGGCTTCTCCTTGTTCGGAGCAGAGGCTGCCTTGTGTACCACTATTCAGAAATCCCAGGGAAGCTGGTCTTCTGCCTGTCTCCAGGAACTTTCCTCCTCTGCAAGAGGGGTGATCTACCCCTGTGTCCCTCCCTCCCCAAGCGGGAGTCAGATCTGGCCATGGGGGTGAATAAAGAGTTTTGCATCCAAGGAGTTTGTTGACTCGTGATGGCAAGTGCGTGGGCAGGCAAATAACGGCTCTTGCAGTGCAGGGGAGACCTGGGAGGTGGCAGCATCTGTTGTGGTTCCTGGGCCTCTCTGTGAGATATGCAAGCTTCTCTTTCACAAAGATGTTCTTAAGAATTTAGAGAGGTTGATGCTCATTTTCTCCTTGCCTCTGTCTGAGCTGGTCACCCAGGCGTGGCTGCAAACCAACACCCCCCCTTAATCAGGCTTGTCTCGGGGTACTCAGTCCATGAGGATGAGCATCCCTGCTGTTCCAGGGGTCTGGCTGCCATCAGCCAGGGCAGAGCTCACACTGTGGTGCTCAGTGCAGCTTTTTGGCTTCCACTTTCTCTCTTGAAAGAGATGCCGGGGCTGTGCTGCCTGCCAGAAACCAGAGCGGAAAGAAATGACAGCTGCTCGAGAGAGGAGAAACCCCAGTAAGGAGTGGCTTTGGAGGCAGCAGAGACTTGCCAGGAGAGTGTGAAACTCAGTAAAAACTGAGAAGAGTCACTTGCATCTCACACTTTGGCAGCACTGTCAGCAGGTTTCTTCCTCCCTTATCCCCAGTAAAACCAGCACAGCCTTGCGGGAGCCAACCTGGGCACTGGGGAAAGGGCTGAGGCAAGCCAGGCACCATATCTTGCACTCTGTGGGGACTGGAAAGTTCATGAGAAACCTCCAGCGTGGACTAGATGGGATAAATATCCATTTGGGATAGCTCACACCTTTCTTCAAGGTAGGGTAGTGGATGTGGTGCCCCTTTTGGTCCCCAGTGCTGCTGAAGGCTCCCAGTAGCCTTCATGGGCAGTGCTGTAACTCCCATGACATTCACTGATGCCAGTTCATGGTTCAGCCCATTGGGGCTTTTTGCCAGCAGCAGCCCTGCTCCTTGCCCCAACAGCTCTGTCAGAGACCTGCTGTGGCCAGCAGGGCCCACAAAACTGAGGCAGGAGGCAGCTGCAGCAGGAAAGAACGGGGAGCTCAGTCAGCAGTTTCGCATTTGGCTTTCCCGTCAGACACGACACTGACATCGGCGAGAGGGTGGACCCTGCTTCATATTTTCCATCCTACCTCTCATGCAGCAGAGGTGCCGGCTCTTCAGAACTTCCTGCACCCCCTGGCTGCAGCTATGACTCCTCCAGGAGCAGTTGGGGCTGAGTCCTTTCCTCTCTGGTTGGATGGTGGTCTGCAGCTGACCGGAGGCTCCCAAGCCATCCAGTGGGGTTGGAGGTGTAGCAAAAGCATCTCTCACTGCCATTTGGGACAGGAGAGCATCCAGCCTGCACCAGTGCCTGTACCCCTCCAATCCCCATCAGTCTGGCTGCAGTCCTGCCCCTTACAGGGATGAAAGCTGGGGTGCATGCATGGGGTGAGCGGTGGGGATTCTTCAGTCTGCCAGACACCATCTCCCATCCCTGTTTGGAGCACAGGATGCCCAGCACTAACAGACATGAACTATACTTCCCTGCACCTGTCGTGGCACTGGCTGTGCTGGCCAGAGTAGGAACAGGGCTGGGATGAGCTCTGAGCAGGATGCAGGTTTCGAGCCCCCAGCTGAGCATCCCCAAACCAAGCAGTGCCCTGAGATGGGTGTCAGGCCCCATGCCCCAGCATCCTGCTTGGGAATGGGAAGTCAAGCAGGAGCTCTTTATGCACACATGTGCAAGCGCACACAAATGCTCATGAACACACAGAAGTGCAAGTAACTCACCATTCAAATTTGTGTGCACACCCCCAGATTTGCACAGCTACTGTACCAAATACCACCCCCTACTACAGGCACACATCCCCTCAGGCCCCCCATCTGTGTGCCACAGCTTCTTCTGTGCTGGGACCCAGGACCAGCCAAGGGGGAGGCTGTGGGTGCTGGAGCTGCGGTGTTTCCTGTACAGTCTGGTCTGGCAGTTAAAGCAATCTCTTCTGACTGCAGACACCCAGCCCTCCCCCGAGGTGTGGCTGCCACCATTGTCAGTGCCAAAATGTTTTGTCAGCCCCCTGAGACCACACACCAGCTGAGACCTCTGGAGAGCCTCACCCTGGTCCCATGCTGAGGTCTTGATGATGGGGAATAGCCAGAGCCCTCTGGGAGACCTCAGGGAGCTGGGACCGATCCCTGTCAGCATCTGCAGAAAGCTGGATGTGTGGCAACTTGACTGGGCTATACCTAAGCAAGCAAAAAACCCCTACATGGTGCTTGAGAGCCAGCCTGGCTCCTTACATACCCCAGCCTTGATTAAAGGTGGTTGGGAATAACATGTGAGCAAGCATCTCTTCAAGAAACCTGAATGCATAAACCATATCTTGGGAAAACTGGGCAGGCAGATGAAGATGGAAAGGAAATCCTCTCCTGTACTTTTCAGCAGTGTCTCTGAGGAGACCCATGCCATGGAGCAGCAAGGCACTGTTCCTGAAAACCAGGGCATTGCAGATGCTGGGGGGAGAGGGGATGGTCAGGCCATGGGAGAGTAGGGTCAGTTTCAAGTGAGCACTGTCCTGGTCACTGGGAGGTCTTGGAGGTTTCTGGTTGGGAGAGGTTGGGCTGGAGGTGATGCATCAGTTGTGTGGGTTATTTGTCCCCTGGGTTAATGGGGTGGCTTGTGGGTGGGACTGGTCTGCCAGGAACTGTGGTGTGGGAGCATTACCATGGCCTTGACTCTCTGGGAAAGCAACTGTTGATCCTGGAGGAGAAAGGCTGGAGGGAGCTTGTGGGTGCTGTGGTTGGTGATGGGAGGGGTGAGCTGCTGGGCAGGCTGCCTGGACCCCTAACCATGGCCAGGTGGCACAGCTCTGGTGTGTCCTGAGGGGTCTGAGTCCACAACATCTCCTCCATCCTGTCCCACCAAGAGTCTCAGCCTAGCTGTCACTGAGCTGCTGTAGCCCTGTAGAGTATCTGTTTCCTCCTACCACCCTCATTCTGCTTTCTCTAGTTTTGCTTTGAGTTGTCTCCAGAATTGCTTCTCCTCTCTCCTCCCTTTGGTGGGATGTGATGCTCAATGAGAGAGCTGGCAGTCCGGATCTGGGTGCATGAGGCTTGGAGGGCCAGGCAGGAGCCCTGTGCCTGCCAGCTCCTCTGTCCCCAGACCAAACCCACTGCCCATGGCACTGGAGCAGAGCCTTGTTGGAGGGGGTTAAGCTCTCTCCTTACACCTGAAGGGACCATCATGAGGCTCGCCAGGGGAACAGGGAGCCTAAACCCATGTCGGTGATACCTGCCCACATCTTCACACCCATTTGCTCTCTTATATCTATCTCCATTGCTCAGCATTCCTCTCCATCCCAGAAGTCATGGATGATGGGGCAGTGTGCCCTCTCTACAGCCCAGCTTGGGCATAGCTGGAGGAACTGATCCTCCTTTCCTCAAGTCCACCCTTGGGCAGGTGGATGCTTCTCCTCCAAGGGTTCAGCTGTGCAGACAGTCCAGCATGGAAGGGAACCTCCCAATGTAGCCATTGTTTGTCCCTAGAGCTGGTGGGTTTCACCACGACAGGGTGACAACCATGCACTGTCAACAGCATCAGGGTTGGGGGCGGGACTGAGGCACAGAGAGCTGTCGTGGAGCCATCTCCCAGGAGGATATGGCCCAATTCACCATCTGCTTCATGGAACTGGAAAAAAGAGGATCTGGGAAATTCTAGATGAGTCAGCCTGCCTCAGTACACAGAACACTGCTGGAGCAAATTCCACCCAGTGGTAAACACTGACAGGGCAGTGCTGGGGCTGAGAACACGGATTTAGCAGGAACTCATGTCAAACCATCCTCATTTTCTCTTCATTAGGGTGACAGGTACAGCAGGGAAAGTGGGAGTGATGCTATCTTTGTGCTGCCTTACATTACATTCTCATAAGCAAATGAGGAAATGGGAAATTCTGCCACTGTGGGTGGATGGATTCTCAAGAAGCTCTATCCCATGAGCAGTTATCAATAGCTTGTGCAGCAGACACATCCAACAGAGATTTTCTGGGGAAGCCTGGCTCACATGAAAGCAAGATGCTATTGAAGGAGGGTGTAGGGGCTGTTTGGGTGGAGGGTTAGAAACTGAATTCACCCTGATGACCTGAAGAAAACAAAAAAGAAAGAATGACTGATGGAAAAGAATTGGGTGTGTTCAGCACAGGAAAAAATGAGTGGGAAAAAGCCTCAATATGAAGCAAGCAGTGAGAAATGTTTAGGGTTCTGCCCTGTTGCTTAGATGTCAGTTCATCTGTCCTGCAAACCTTGATGTGCCCATGGACACAGCATCCCCACTGCTGAGGGGATGTTCCTCTCTGCAGTCCTGCCTAGGGACTGGGGTTGAATGTCCCTTTCTACCCCTGCCAGGGACTGCTGACCGGATGGAGCCACTAGGGTATGGGGTGACCCATCCCAAAGGAAGGGATGGATGTCCCAGCAGGAATGGGTGCATGTGGGCCAAAGACGGTCCTTACGGGCAATGTGGGCACTTTGTCCCTTGGCTGGAAGAGTGGGGAATGTGGAGGCTGACACATAGTGAGAGATGAAGAGGAGGAGAAAGAACTTCAGGAAACTTTCCTGCGCACACCGAGGTCGCTCACCCAGGGGTGGGAGCTCAAGTCAAAAATAATTTCATGCTGTGCAAAACCAGCAGGGAAATTACCGCCCAGGCTGCGCCTTGTGTGCTTCCTTCATGCATCCCATGGAGAAGCCATGACCAGCATGCCAGAATGAAGAGGGTTGGCAGGGTGTGACCCTGGCAAGGGCTGCCAGCTCAGCGAGGTCATGCTGTGTCCAGGATAGGGCTTGTCCCCACTCCCTGCTGAGGACAGGCTGTGGGAGATCCTGTAGGAACAGCTTTTATTTCTAGGCAGGTACTGATAAGCAGCAAGGTGCTTGGGCAGAGCCAGGAGGTGTGTGTGAAATGGAACAGGATGTCAAAGCAGCTTTGTCTCCGTGGGTTGTTCTAGGAAAGTCCCTTTAGTAAAAGCACGTCAGAAGCTTTAATAGAGGGACCAGCACATGGCTGTCTCAGAGATGACTGTGAGGGCTCAGCACATTGTGGGTCGCGATTTGAGTTGTGTTGCCATGACGTAACAGGGGGCTGGTTTCCATCACAGCCAGGTTTTGAAGGCAGGGACCTGTTCCCACGCCAGGTGTGCTGCTGGATCCCTGCTGAACAGAGGGGCAGCGTTTTGGCCCCTGGGGTGGGAAGTGTGGGGAGCAGTGCCTGTCCCATAAGGAGAATCCCTCTGCCCTGTGTCAGGAGCCTCAGGGAGGAAGAGGTAGGCTGGAACCACAGATCCCCCAGATGAAGTGATTGGTTTGTTTGGGTGAATATGGGAGTATCAGGAGACAGGGCTGTGTCCCCAAGGGCTCCTCCTCCTCAAAATAGCTGGAGATGTCTAACACAGGCATGCCCTAGATATAAAGGGAAGGTGTCAAAACCTTTAGGTCTCTGCATTCAACCTCCTGAGGGTAATTCTTGGATAATAACACAGAGGTGGCCAAGGGGACAGGCAGATGCTGCAGGGTGGGGGCCCCATCCTGGTCACCCTGCTGCTGGCTGGGTCCCCATGCCATGCTGGTGCCAGCTGTGAGGCCATCCCTTTCCCTACTAGCTCCCACCTTCTGCACCGTGAGATTTGCAGCCCTGGAGAACTCTCTGTGGCAGGGTCATGAAGGGGTTTTCTATAGTGAACCTATAGAAATGAGGGGTCCAGGGAAAGGAATGAGAGGAGGCCAGGAAGATCTGTTGCCTCTCTTCCTCATGCACCAGCCCTGAGACAGGGATGTCCCCAGCTGCATCTGTGAACACTGAAAACACTGGTGGTATGACCCCTCCTTCACTGTCCTGCTTGTAGTTCACTGGCCCAGCCCAAGCAGGACCCAATGTACCCATGACAGGGGTCTCAGCAAGGGGATGACTCAGGTTCTGTCCATAGGTTAGGGCTTTCTACCCCTTCATAAGCCTTCTGAAGACCTTGTCTTGGCTTCTCTGCTTCTGAGCACTCTGTTTCCTTCCAGTCCTGCTCCAGTTGATGGTATTAAGGTGTAATCGAGAGTGGAAGGAACCTCAAAGAAGGAAAGAACGTGGAAGCTGAAGGTTTGCTCTGCCCTGGGATCTCGTCACCTCCCTCTGCTCTCGCAGGAGGGGCAGTTGTGAAGGTGTTACAGGGCTCTTGGTACAAACGACTTGCTGGCTTTTCCCTTCCAGCAGCAAAGATCAGAGCCTCCCTGCCAGGCTGTGGTTCCTGGGATTTACCTACATGGACTGCCTAGAGCTGACCCTGCCTTACCAAGATCTTTCTCAAACTCAAGACCTGTTATCTTTTGGCATCTTATCTAACCTGCTCTCCGTGCTCTCCATGGGATTCCCTGGGGGACCTGTGCACCCTGAGAGGGGTGAGCTGGGAGGCAGAGGGTTGCATGCAGCTCCAGCTCTGCTGTTTAAACCTTGCCTGGGTGCTCTCAGCTCAGAGCACACCTCACCTCTTTTGGTTTTACATACCATGCTGTCCTCCCCAACTTTCCACCCTGCAGTTTCATGTTAGGCCTTTTTCTGCTCAAATTGACTGAAAGTTGGTAAAAATAGCCCATAGTTGGTGGCAGCTATTGAGACAGATAAGGTTATCTGGAGCTGTATCAGCTGCTGAGTCCTGTGTTTTTGATGGGTTTTGCTTTCATTATTCCTAAGCTGGGCAAATCTCTGTAAGTTCACCCCACTGCCATGAATGTGATGGGCATGGGCAGCCTAGCAGGGGGTTTTGTTTCCAGCCTTTCTCTCTATGGACAGAGCAGCATCGTGGCTATTCCAGGGTCACGAGTTCATGTACATATATTGAGGAAACACACCTTGTCCTTGCTTTGGGTGACATTTTACCTGGCCAAGACCTGGTGCAGTGTCAGCAGAGACTGTTGACCTAGAGATTGGGGTGGGGCGGTGCTGCCCATGCAGGAGCAAAGGTTCCCCTCTCCAAGAACAAAGACATTGTACGAAGAGGAAAAGCATAGGGACAAGGCAGTTGTACATGTGTATTAGCATTCAGAAGCTGCAAGCTTGACCTGCAGGCTTGGTTGCTACCTCTTCCCCAGTTCCAAGTGGAACTATGAGCACCTGGCAGCACATTTTTGCAGTGAAGATTGAAGAAAAGCACATAACAGATTCATGGAAACTTCTGGAGGATGATGACCTGCAGGTACAGGCGTGCAGGCCTGGCTGGAAGGAGTTTGTGCAGCGCCGTGCTCTTGGGAGGTAGGGGGCTGCTGGCACTCCCTGTTGGAGCAGGATCAGGGTTGATGGTTTGCCACGTGGACCTTTTCCTTTTTCAAAATTTGCTTTCAGGAAACAGGTTTTTTGAGCAAAAGGGGAAGTTTGGAGGTGGTTGGGGCTGTGAAGGGTTTCTCCATTTTTCTTTGAAGCTTAGTGGGTTATTGCCAAACTGGAAAACATGATAATTGGAGGGGAGAAGAGTTCAGCAGGTCCGCAGGGCCAAAGGGCAGCTGGTAATTGGCCAGAATTTTTCCATGTTGTCAAGATGAAAAGAGCTCCTTCAGCACGTAGGGGGAGTTATACCATAGTGGAGCCAAATCTTCTGGGTTTGCACCCAGAGGATGAGGAGAGGGAGAGCCACTGTGTGCTGGGACATGGGGTGGTGCCTCAGCAGCCCCTGCACCAGGCTGTAGGGTCTTGGACAGAGAGAGGCTGTGGCTCTGTGTTGCTGATGAGAAGCCTCATCCCAAACATTTCCACCCTGGGCATTGATCAGACACCCTGCCTGAGTGGCAGCAAATGGAGACCTTGGTTGCCAGCCCCCGTGCAGATTGTGCAAGATTAAGAGCTGCGGGTTGCACACCTTTTGGCTCCTCAAGATATCTCTTCACCTGCCCTGCACTCTCCACCCACACCTTCCTTCTATTTTACTTCTTTTTATTGTCTTATCCAGTCCTGGGCTTCATGCTGGCTTTCCACTGAGCTGCGGTGAGCCAGCATGGGTGAGGGGCTGGAGTCCCAAATAGGGACCTGATGCTTCCCACCCCAAGGGCCCCTGCTTTTGGCAGTGGGACCAGGATCCCAGTAGACAGCCTGGCTTCTGAAATCTCTAGTGCTGGGACCAGCCCTCAGCTCACATCTGTGGTGAACTTCCCAGACTGGCATCATGCTGTTAGGGGGAGGACAGCCTGGTGTAAAGCTTTCATGAGTCAAGTTAGTCCATAGTCTGTGTTAACCCTGGTCCATACTTACTGTGCCGAAAGCTTCTGGCTCAGCATGGGGAGCCTGGGATGAGCTGGTCTCCTCTTTGCCCTGACAGGTTTCAGTGCTCCCAGTGCTTTCATAAGTGGTCTTCTGCCAAAGTGCACATCCTGTTCCACATGTGCCAGTGCCAAGGCTGGGGCACGGTATGGATGCGGATCTTTCGCCAGAAATGCAGGCACTGCCCCAACCCCCGGCTGGAGGATCCTGACTTCAGCCTGGAGACTGTGGAGATGATTCTGCACAACCTGGTGATAAAGATCCTCCAGTATTTCTACAATAAGCCTGTCCAGCCCTCTGACCTCCTGGAAATCGTGGTGGATACACCGGTGACGGGCCCACATGACAGTGCCCACTGCGAGGCCTGCCAGCTGGGCATTTGCAACAGGTCACGGCGGGCCCTGGCACCGGATGCCTGGAAGCCCTTGATGGATGAGGACAAGGCCATGATGCACAGCACCGAGTCATGGCTGGGCTGGGCATCAGGTGTCTGGAAGTCCTTGGCAAACGTGAGGGAGGCCAGTACCCGTCGCACTGAGCCACAGTCATCCCCGGAATCATCCCTGGGATCAGATGACTGTGAGCCCTTGACTGGTGTGGGCAAGGCCAGGACCCATCGCACTGGGTTGCAGCCAGCCCCGGCACGGGTTGCCTGGAATGCAAATGTGTCCAGGACCTCTCAGACCCTGAAACACCAGGGCTTAAGGCCCCATGCAGCCTTGACCCACCGCCCCTCACCCTCCAATAGCAGCTTCCCCTGGAAACGCTGCTTCTGCATCGGCAGCTCTTTGCTCTGTGTTTTGGCACTGATCATCTTCGTTGTGCTTTATTTGACCATGATGTAGAGGGGCCTGGGGATCATGAAGAGGAACTGGGGCGATGGCTAGGGAAGCTGATGGAGTGCCTGGAAAATTGGCTACCCAAGGGCAGCCCTTGCTGTCGGCTTATTGAGGCTTCCCCAGCTCCTGGTGGCACAGGAACATATCAGGATGCCTCAGCCAGGCACCTTGTCCCACAGCCTCTGGAAAACTGATGAGTCTGATGGTTTCTTATGGGACATACTCTGTATGAAGATGAATCTCTCAGCTACCCCACGCACAGGAGGAGGTTTATTACTTGCAAGAATAAAACAGGCCCTTTTTCCTCAGCCCAAGGGTGCATTTGTGCTTTTTAATTTCTCAAAAGCCTTTTCTAGGTGTGTTTGGGCAGCTGGGGGCTGTTTTTATCCACCAGCTGAGCTCTGCTTCCAGGGAGGCACATCCCCAGTCTGCCCTGTCTTTGGCCAGCTGTCTGAGTTCCCTGCAGTGGGGGCAAAGGGTGCCCAAACTTGGCAAGTGCAAGAAGGCTGCAGCAGCAAGTCCGAAGTCTATACCCCAATTATGAGGAAATTGCAAATATTGGGCTGTAGGGTCTGGGCAGAAGGGAAGATGCAGACTCTTGCCTTCTGCTACTTCACCCTGCAGGGCTGTAGGGACCTGGTGGGTGTCATAAGGTTGGGAGGAAAACTGTTGTCCCCATGCAGTCTGACACCCTGACTCTTACCTTCCCTGCAGGGGAGCTGGGCTCCTGCAGAACCTACCTGTAGGGACATATCCTGTGGCCACGACTTTGGCCCAGAAAAACAAGGTGAAATTGGTTTGTAAGTGCTTGTGTCCTGGTTTCAGCTGGGATGAAGATAATTTTCTTCTTTTTAGCTGTTACAGCATTGTAATTTGGATTTAGTATGGGAATAATAACGTTGATAACACACTGATGTTTTAGTTGTTGCAAGTAGTGCTTGTTTTAAGTCAAGGATTTTTCTGCTTCCCGTGCTCTGCCAGTGGAGCAGGTGCACAAGGAGCTGGGAGGGAGAACGGCCAGGACAGCTGACCAGAACTGGCCCAAGGGACATTCCATACCATGGAACATCCTGCTCAGTGGATAAACGCAGGGAGTTGGCTGGGAGGGGCCGACTGCTCCTGGGGGATGGGCTGGACATCGGTAAGCGAGTGGTGAACAACTGTAGTGTGCATCTCTTGTCTTTATTGAGTTTTATGTCTCTCTCTCTTTATCTCTCTGTTTATGACTGTTATTAATATTTACTTTGTTTATTATTGAAATGTTCTTAACTCACAGACTTTACCCTTTTCCGATTCTCCTTCCTATCCCACTGGGGAAGGGTGGTTGGACTGAATGAGAGGCTGTGCTGTACTTAGCTCCTGGCTGGGCTTAAGCCACAACAACTTGAAAAAACTTGAAATAGCCTGTAGCCTGTACATCACAAGCCTTGAATACAACCATGGTTACAAAAGTCTGTCTTCTCTGGCATCTTGGGGTGAGCAAGTGGGGATGGGGGGGCATGGTGTGCCCTGTGAGAGAGAGCATTGTGAGGGCTGCCACCTGGGAGTGCACTGGGGGATGCACTGGGGACACCAGGGATGCCATGGGAAATCCACCTCCATGGGCCCACAGGAGAATCCAGGAGATGCAGCCATTCCCTGGCGAAACACGGTGCCAGTGACGAGCATGCAGTCACCAGCTCACTGCTGAGCCCTGGATGGGTTTAGGAACAATTTGGGAGACAGCACCCCTTGGTGCCCTTGTGCCATTCTCATCACAGTTTTTGTTTTCATTTGATACCTTTCACAGAGATGCTGGCCAGTGGTCCTGGCTGATAAGTGACTTCTATTAACTCCAACTTCCCAGCTTACTCTGCTTCAGTGGCCCCAGGCACCTGCTGTGCTAGGATGCTGGTTGCTGGGATAAAGTGGGGGTTTCCAGCACATTCATGGCTGTTTTCTCTGGGATTCACGCACTGCCTGTGTGGTGGAGGAGCTGAAACACAGACACCAGGGGACCTGCTGCTTGCCTGAGTAGCGAGAGCTGAATTTAACAACCCCCAAACTACTTCGGGTACTGAAATTGGTTTTAGGCCTGTCTGTAAAATTAGTCTGACAAGGAACAGACCTGCAGAACCACT
Organism: Aphelocoma coerulescens; assembly: GCF_041296385.1. NCBI lineage: Eukaryota > Metazoa > Chordata > Aves > Passeriformes > Corvidae > Aphelocoma > Aphelocoma coerulescens. The sequence goes on along the minus strand of NC_091023.1, from coordinate 16,895,176 downwards.
GAGACATCTGTATCCATTCTCTCCTGGCTTTGCAAATGTTTTGATGCTGAAGATAGGTATGATAGCAAAGATTTCATGACCGAATTAGTGGAAGAATGATGGGCTGAAGGATAAACAATAACCAGACTCAGTGTGGCTCACACAGCATCATCAATCCCTGTCTGCGCAGCTTCCCAGCTGCTGTCCTTTCCTCCCTGCTGTATCCTGAAGGGGCCTTTATGCTACTTTTTCTGCTGCTGTAAGATTCTTCTGTATTTTCATATATGCAACCTGCAGGCTATTGTTTAAAAAAAATGAACATAACAAGAAAACTCTGTGTGGTCCAGACGCCGTGTGGATTTGGTTTTTTAAAGTGCTCTAACCCGCTTTTACCCCACCAACTCTTCCCTTCACCAGCATCTTCTCTTTGCAGCCTCAGCAGCCCTGGCCACGGAGCCACCAGATGGAGCTGCAGATCTCCGGCACTGCACTGGGAACCACTGGGACCAGTGACCCGCCAGCACTGGGTCGGGACAGCATTCCCCACATGGGGGATGCCCTCCCTCCTATTTCTGTGGCTAGCTGCTTCCCTGAAGCATGGTCCCCCCAAAGCCCATCTCACGTGGGTGCGGGATTTGTCTGTGGATGAGTGGCTCTGATAAGTGTCTCTGCTGGGGCTCTGCCGGGGCTGAGCTCTGATGAGGCTGATCCTGCAGCCTGGACCAGCTCCCTTCCCTCCTGTGCTGGGAGCAGCCCGCCCTCTCCCTGCCGGCGTTATGTCATGAAGCAGAGATACGGCCAAGTTTCTTGCTGCCATTGCCCATAGCCCTCTTCTTTCCATGCTGAGGTTTTCCCAGCCCCAGTCATCATGTCTGGGCTGTCTGCAGCATTCCCAACCACCCAGCTGCTGAGTGGGAACTCCCTCGTCTCTGCCTGAGATGCCAGCTCTGGTGGAGACTACATCCCTGCAGGGGTCCTTATTTCCTGCTTGAGTCTCTCTGCTCCTTTGCAAGGGCAGATCCACGTCTTGCTTCCCTGCAAGTCTTTTACATGCCCGCCGTGCTCCCCCATCCATGGCCTTGTGTGAATATGCTCCTTTTCCCCTGGTCCCCTCCTCACTGCTGCCTTCTTGCCTGCCTGTGTCCTCACCCTGTGCAAGCATGTCCCCTCTCTCATGCAGCCCCTTCATCCCCTCCCCAGTACTCAGAGCCACCTGTGCATACATGGGCTTCTCAGCCATGGCCTCATTTTTGAGGTCCTTTCCAGGATACCCCTGTCCAACATGCAGTTGTTCCCATTGCTACTTTCATAGCCAACTGCCCTCAAAATTCTGCTTTCTGTGGTTCTTGGCACTTTTGGGGTCCAGAGCAAGCACTCCTGGCCTGGTCAGGCCCCCAGCTGGCATGGGAACAGTGAGTCCATCCCAGGGAATGAGGGAAGAAGGATGCTCTCTCTGCGGGTTCTTTGCAGGTCCTGGTCGTCCCCCCGGTCTGTTTGAGATTGGACTCTGCAACAGCCAACTCTCAGCTCATGCCTGGCACTCGCAGCCAGGGACAGCAAAACTTCACCCAGGGATGTTTTGCCGGCTTTTCACCACAGCCAGCCTGATAAATAGCTGTCTCTGCGCCTGTCTCCCTGGAGAGAACCTCTCACCACTCTGGCAGGTTGCGAGGTGCCAGAAAATGCAAAGCCCATTGTTGCTGTCACTTTTCTCCTCGGCTGCCTGTTCCCAGCCCACCCTGCAGCCACCGCAGTGCCCGTGGGGCGCTCGGGGCTGGCACTCGGCAGCGGCAGCTTCGTGAGCAGGGGGCGAGGGCTGGGCTGGGTCGGGGATTTCCCGGCAGAGCTATCGACGGGAGGCGGGGAGAATCTGTATTTACCAGTGATCTATTAAAGGGCAGAAGTATTTTTTAATGTGCCCCAGGGCTGTCTAGGCTCACATCCTACAAATGATGGTTTAATGCTCAGGGGACCATGCCTTGGTTTCGCTTTTTCTCTCTCATCTCCTTTACTCCTGTGATGTCTCTGGAGGTGTTAGCAGACCTGTGAGCGAGCCAGATCCACTGCCCTCCTGCCTGCCATCAACGCAGAGAAGCCTGGTGCTGTTTTTCACTTCTGTGCCATAGGAAAATAGGGATCAATAACCCAGCTCAGCCCTGGATCCGGGCACATCGGAGGAAACATTCCCCATGATTTTAAGCTCTCTCCAGAGTCTAGATTCTCACTGTCTCTGATGCAAGATGCCCGGCGGAGTTTTGTCCCTGCCTCAGCTCGTATCTGAGCTCACTGCAGAGCCTCTGCTGTGAGAACGTGCTCTCTCAGTCCAACAGCTAGTGGGGATGGGCTGATTTTTCATCCCTTTTTAAGCAAAAGTCACATACCTCATTTTTTTTTCCTCGTGTCAATTGAACTCAGACTTAATTGCTATTCTCAGCAAACAGGTTGCTGCCCTCTCCTCCTGCCACTACCCCCATCTTCAGTGATGTGCTAAGGCTATAAATAATTGAAGGCAGGATCTCCTCTGTTGTGCCCTTTTTTTGTGATTTGTATTCAGGGCTGCTCAGGGTCTGTCTCAGCCCAAGAGGCTGCACAGGCCATGGCTGAGCAGCTGTCAGAGTGAGGGATGGTGTGAGGATTCTCCTGGGAGTGCAGGCGTGCATGGCAGACATCAGCAAGCAGTCTTGACCGTGTTCCTCTTGGAATAAAAGCCACAGGGCACAAGCTCTGTACATACAAAAGTTTTATTTTGTTCTCAGGAGGAAGACTGAGAGAACCATCCTTACATGACATCAGATATTTTACAGAATGTAATATAAAAAAAAGAAATACATATATATTAAAAAATACCTTGGAGTAACTACATGACACAGCCAAGAGTACAGTTCATAGTGTATCTGCAAATTCAACCTTCCTTAGGCCTTCTGCTCCTCTACAAGGTCTACAAATGGCTTTTTGGATGATAGCAAAATGTCAAAGTGGCTCATCCACTGTTGGCTTCTTCCTTTCATGGCAAAACCAAAGGAGGAGGAAGAGAAAGAGAGGCCTGAAGGAGGCTACAGGCATGCAGAGAGCACAGCAGGCAATTTTTGCGTGCTGCTTACAGCTATAGGAGGGCTTTGCTGGCAAGTGAAGGAGAAGGTGTCCCTGCTGAAGGAAGGTCAGCTCACCTGACCTAGTTCCTTGTTGGGACTTGTCTTCATGGGCCATGGAGGTACGCTGGGAAGACATGAATACTTCTGGTGTGTTAGGTGGGTTTGAGTCAGTCTAGAATGACTTGGACACATGCAATAGGCCACAAGAGCCATGAACAAACACTGAACACCATTGATAAACTGTAAATCAGCTAAATCAGTGGCCTCAAAAGCAGTTAAAAGGGACTAGGTTCTTGGAAGAATGAATAAACTCTCATGCAAGACTAACCAGGCCCCTGAGAAAGAAGTGAAAGCCAAGGAAGGCTGTTTTATATGAAATTATTCTGCTGAAAATAAGTATTGCTTAGATACAGCCACTGTGAAGCTGTCTCCTGTTGGAAAAGTTTCCTTGGGAGGTCTGCTGTGGCTGGAAACCACAGAGCTAATCTGGGTGTGGGACTGAAGAGGGTTTGAGATGATAGAAGATTGGAGAAATTTTTGTGGCTGGAGGTGAGGGTGATGCTGAGTCCAAACCCTGCTCCGTGTCCTTGTGTCCTCTGTGGGTCACTTATCCCACATGGTGGGATACAGGTATCCCGTCTGGGCTGGTGATGTCTTGGCAACCATGGCTGAAGTTTAGGGCTAAATGTGGATGCATTCTCACATCCTTGGGGCCAGGTGGGCATCATCTGAGATGCCACCAGGAAGGGATGTTTATTTGCTTATAAAAATAATGGCAAACCCCCAGGACTCTCTCACTACTTGCACAGAAAAGGAGTTCCTCAGTGTGGGAACCTGTGAGTCCCGGTCCTGCCCACATAAATTTCCTGCACTGTCCATCGGCTCTGAAGCTCTGTAGTTGCATCTTCTGATGGACAGATGTGGCTAGAGAGTCCTGGGGGTGGGGGCAATTCCCTGTGTGCGGCACAAAGCTTTGGTGTCAGGGAAACGCTGCCTCAACTGCTGTGCCTTTCTCCTGGCTTGGAGGGAGGCTCCCTGGAGTGTGGGTGAGGTTTGCAGATGGGCAGCACATGCAGAGGACACCAGCTGAAATCTTGTCCTTCGCCCCCTCCCTCCAGCTCCCTAGCAAGCATTTCCTAAGAACGCAAGCGAAGGGATGCGGGACCAAGCGAAACAAATGACCTGGCAAGGGCTTGGCGTGCGTGGAGTATCGTGGCTATTGCTTGCGAAAGACCCGAGTCTGGAGCACATTAGACAATAACAACAACAAGAAAGGGAGCCGCGGTGGCAGCAGGCTGCTTAGTCACTCATCTCTCCAGCTCTGGGTCCAGAAATGTCCACCTCTCTGAGGAGCCTGTTTTCTGCTCCACCCAGTCCACATAGTTAGAGACCTTGGTGTACACACCATACACCTGCTTGCTGCCGCACTCCTCTGGGCCACCCCACGAGACCAGCCCTTGGGCCACCCACCTCCGCGTTCCTGGGTCCTGGATGACGAAGGCTCCTCCGCTGTCTCCTAAACAAGTGTCCTTCCCCCCCTCATAATAGCCGGCACAGAACATGTTCTCGGTCACGCTGTAGTTGCCTGAGCGTGACTCATAGCTGGTCTTGCACTCGGCGTGCAGCACCACGGGCAGTTTAACATACTGCAGGATGTCAGACAGGGTCCTCATGCCCGAGCTGATGATCTCGTCCACCGTGATGTTGGGGTTGGAGATCCCCCAGCCAGCCACCAGCCCCAGTGTGTTGGGGTGAGGCCCCTCCAGCTCGTGCTCAAACTGGGGCAGGCAGACAGGCATGACATACTTCCCCATGGTCACCTTCTCCTTTAGCTTGACCAGGGCGATGTCATGGTTGTAGTTCTGGATGTCAAACTCCTCATGGAGGATGATCCTCTCCACCGTCCTGTTGACAGCGTCCATCTTGTTCCTCACATCATGAAGGGCCAGATAGACGGTGACGTGCTCCTTGGAGACGGGGATGACGGTCTTGTCCCGCCGCTGGGACCGGAGCACGTGGGCGGCCGTCAGCACCCAGGACTCTGAGAGCAGGGCCCCGCTGCCAAACCATTTGTCGTTGGGCACCCGGGACATGTCCTCCACCACAATCAGGGCCTGCCAGGGGAAGAAGCCGGGCTCCGCGTTCCGCCCGCCAATGATGCGCTTGATGATCCCAGGCAGAGGACGAGCTGGCCGGCCACACACTGGGGACAGAAGGGACAGGACAGTTACTTCCAGCTCATTCATCTAGGGAACAAATGAAAAGGGGTATCCCTGTAGATTATGACACATAGCTGGTTATCTTCCAACCAAATACTCTCGTTTGTCTTTTTTGGTTTTGTTTTTCTTTCCATTTTCAGTTTCTGGAGTGATTTGGCTAGATCTACACCACTTCAAAAGCAGAAAGGCCAAATGAGTAATCCTATAGCCTCACTGTGTGACCTGTGGGCTCACCCAGCCCTTCCCAGACCTTTTAGGCACTTGCCTGGCTCCTGCTCAGTGTGCCGAGAGACCCAGGGGAATGATGGTGGGAGGACTGGAGCTTGACATCACCCCAGTCTCACCCCACACTCTGAGACCTGTCACGAGGTCTGTGTTCTCACAGCCATGGCATTTGCCCTCCTGGAGCTGCTGTGGCTGGAGAAGGCTTGGCCATGGGATGTTGCCTAGCACCATGGGCTTTCCTCCTGCATCTCATCACCCACAATTCTGGCAGCCAAACCAGAACCTCTCTGCTCAGCTCTTCAACAGACCCAGAGTTAATGCCTGAAGAGCCCTAACATGGTGCCTGGTTTGCTTCCAGGAACTTTATCCAGGCACAGTGTTAGGAAAATGAGGGGCTCAGGGTGCTGAAGGTGGCTCTAAGAGGTTGGACAGGGTGGGGAGGGACAATCCTGTCCCTTGGGACATGACTGTTGGTGGTGGGACTGATTCCTGCCTGTGGCAGCACTGTGGAGGGGGACTCCCAGGTGGCTTGGGGATGCTGATGTCACTGGGAGATTGTGGGAGCCTGTTTGGGCTTGTCCGACATCTGGAAGAGTTCCAAATCACAGCAACTCAGGTGCTGGTCTCCTCCCTCTGAGTCTGCAAAACCCCCAGGTCCTCCATGGAAAGTGCTGGGACTCTGACTCAATGCCACCTGTGCTGTGAGGGGAGGATGCAAAGCCACACAAACAGAGGGTCTGACCCCTTAGGGTGATGGGATCAAGGTGAGAATTGGTCTTGGAACCAGTGCAGGAGCACAGGGAGCTACTGATGTGGATTTGTTGAGGCTGGGGTCTGTCTCTAGGAAAAATGTAACTCTAGTAGGGAGGGAGCATGGTGAATGTGTCTCTGCATGTGCTCTGCACCCCTGTCCTTCCCAGTGCTGAAAGGAATAGAAAACATGCTCAGGAAAAGAATTCCTGTGTCCCAGCCCAGCTGCTCTGCTGCACCGAAGCCGACAGCTGTCCCAGGGAGATGCTTTTAGAGGAAGTGCATCCAGCCAAATATTTATTCTATTAAATTACATATCAAAAATGCTGACCAGGCTGTAAATGCTCCCACTAATGGCAGAGGCAGGCATGGAGCAGCCTGGAAGAAAGGTTCCTATTGATGGGGAGGTGCGTGAGACACAGGGGAAGATCTGAAGAGCAGCTGGCCAGCTGCTGCCTGCAGATGCCGATCTCAGAAGAGCGTCACCCTCTCTCTGGGATTTTCCATTTTCCTGAAGTCTCTCTGACTCCTGTCACTAATCACAAGGCCTGGAAATGGCCCATGAAAGCAGCTCTGGCCCCAAAGCTGTCCCTGTATGCTCCCAGCTCAAATTAGTTCAGGCTGAAACATCAAGCAGAGATGCAGAGAGCAGCTGCCACAACAAGAGCAGCCACAGCCCTGGTCTTGGAGTTTTGTGGGATGTAGGGAATCTTAGGAGTCCTTCCTCTAGCCTTGCAGTGACTCAGCATGGCTGGAGTGCAGATACCCTCCATGGGACTGGGCCAGTGTCTGAACACCAGGGAGGTTGCAGCTGCAGCTGCTGCATGGCAGCTGGATCCCTGCACCTCTCTGGAGAGCCATCCCTGCACAGCCCATCGAAATCCACACCCAAACTGCCTCCAGGCCCGTGACGTGCCAGTCAGCCTGGCCCCATGCTTGGCTATGGCCAGAAATTGTCCCAGAGACTGTTGTTTAATCCCGAGCAGGCGCCTGGCCTGGAAACTTGCTGGCTGCAAACATTTCTGCCACTGCTCAAAGACTTGGGATGTTTCCTTCCTTGTAAAGCAGTTTGGTTTTTCTGCAAGGCTTGAAGAGGTGATAATTGCTACTGGATGTGTACACACTGCCAAGAGGAGCTGATAGCCAGGTAATGCTCTGCCCTTGGCTAAAGCCGTCTCCAGGGATGCTGGGGGCTGAACATGGCCAGTGGGCTGCTGGTTTGCTTGTGTGCTGGAGAGGGGAGCTTGGGGAGCCCTGACAGCTGGGATGGCTGTGACCCCCGTGCCACCACTGCACCCTGACCGTCTGGGCCAGCTGGGATAGCAGGAAGCCTCTGTCCCAACCACCCTCCTGGCCTTGCATTGTGGCACTTGGATATGTATAGCTGAGGCATGTGGCACTGTCACCAGGAGCACAGTTCCTGCACGGCAGCATCCCCTCCCTGCGTGTCCCTGCTCTGCACCCCTCCCTGTGGGAACCAGCCACCCCAGCAGCAGTACCTGGTCGGCAGGATGGCAGCTTTGTCCCCAGCTCCTCGCTCCTCCACTGCCCTGATGCATCACACGTGTAGGTGGCTGAAAGAGAGAAAAGTGTTAGCTGGGCTCTGGTCCTAGCATGAGGGATTGTCCTTTCCAGTGAGGAGACCTTGTCCAGCTGTCAGGGACCTTTGAACCTTTTAGAGCAGGAAGTGACCTCCCTTTTAATGCCCTCTATGCTCCATTGCCAGGGGGGCCATGATAGCCCTGCCCCCATGCAGGGACATGTCTCCATCCTCAGTTTCATTGCCTTGAGCTGTCTGCAGGGCTGTGCTATGGCCTCAGTTTCTGCTGGCAGCTGCCTCCACATAAAAATGCTGCCAATGCCCATTCTGCTAATTCATACGGGATGCTGGGACCATGTGCCGGGAGATATAAGCAAGGAGACAAGAATGCAAGGAATTCTTTTGGCTTTGCTTGCTGAGGGAGGAGAAGGAAGAAGGGCTGGGCTGTGTATGCACCCTTTCTACTGCCCAGAACTGGGTCTGAGTGGTACAGAGACCTGTGGTGCTTGATAAACCACCTTGTGGTTTTTCTGTGGTTGTGGACCAAGGGGGATGGCAGGAAAATCTCAGCGTGATATGGTCCCACTGCTATCTGCTCAGCTTTGTCTACACTGAACATTTGGTATGAGGAGCCTTGCAGAGCCCTTTCTGAGGCTGCTGGACCTGGTGCTCTCTCCAGCAGCAGCTCCTTTCACAGAGACACAGAAAATTTCATAGTCTGCAGGGAGCAGATGGCAGGGTAAGATGGCAGAATACAGAATACCCACATTGCTCTGCTGAGGCTGTGAAACACTCAGGCAAAGCAGCCAGCAGGGCAAACTCCATCCTACCTCGTTGTGGAGCAGGATTTGTCCAGTCTGACAGTCCAGGCAGGGCAGACACAGGGTTTGGTATGAGTAGGCTACATCCACAGCCTGCTGTTTGCAGAACACCCTGGAGTTGCCATCCCAAGCTCCCCCCACTTGCATCCCGTGTGCCCACCCTCCCTGTGCCGTGGGGATGTGGCCTGGCCCCACTGCTCACCGGTGCTGTTGGGGGCCATGTGGTAGTAGGGGTGCTGGCAGTGGTACTGGATGGCTGCTTGGTAGGTGGTCAGGTTGTTCCTGGTGGAGAAGGTGACAAAGCCGTGCTCCAGCTCCGGCGGCGCTTTGCAGTCAGCAACTGAAAGCCAACACAGAAGGGGGGTTGAACTCTGTGCTGTATCTTGGGGTGTTCAGCCAGCCAGCAGGCAGGCAGTGCTGGGCTTTGGCATGGGGCAGTGGTCTTGTGGGGCAGACCAAGGGCATGTATGTATGCTGTATCCCTTTTCTCTACGGCACTGCAGGAGGCACATCCTGACATGGCCTCAGGTGGCAGCAGAAGGCTCTGTCCTGGCAGGGCAGCCTGGCTCTGTGAAACCCTCCCACGGCCACCCTGCACAGACAGAGCATGTGAGTGGCACCATGGAACACCAGCAGGATGTCCTGTCCACAGGCTGTGTGACCAACACCCCTCTCACTGGAGGGAGACCCCAGTGCTGGGAGCCCCTCCATGTAGTGCAAGATCTCTGCTGTATCAGTGAGAGGGGAAGAAGCCTGCTCTGGCAGGTTAGGTCTGTTTTGAGATGGTCCCAGAGTGTGTCTCCGCATTGTAGAAGTGGGCAGGGAGAGGCAGGCAGTGATTCACCAGCTGTGCATCAGGGGTGCTCCTCTATGCACAAGGCTTTGCTGAGAGCACAGCCCCATCCTTCCTGCTCTGGTCTTGCTCAGCCAACAGTGCTGATGAGCATTTACAGATCAGGTGGAACAACCCTTGGCCCTGGCTGTCCTATGACTGCAGGAGATGAAGGACATTGAGTGTGGCTTGGCTGGTGTGCAGGCAGGGATGAGGCCAGTGCATGTGGCTGAGACCAAACCTGCTCCATCCCCCAAGACATCAGCAGGGTTGGATCTGCTTAACCCATCCCTGGTCTTGACTCAGGGTCTGATGGAGGGAGAAGAAGTTTGGGGTGCCATTGCCCTTCCCCATGGCCTGTCCATGGTCCCCTTTCTCCCCATGATCCCTCAGAGTGTTCTGCCCAGCCTCTCCCCCCAGCTTGTCTGTGGTATTGGGTTTGTACCAAACACACCAGGGAGGATCCCAGGCTGTGGGAGGGTTCATCTGCCAAATCCAGGAGTCACCTCCTTGGAGCTGAGCCTCCCTGCTAGGTGATGCTGTGCAGCCTCCCCCTACCCCATCCTGGGGGACCTGCTCCAGTGGAGGGAAGGAACCAGGATCTGCTCCTGCCAAGAAATGTAGTGCTGTGGAGCTGGGTTCTGCTATGTTTAGGATGAGGAGTTGAGTAGGGATATGGTGCCTTTGCAGAAAGCAGGTCCTGTGGATCAGGGATGATGTGAGGTCTGTTGGTTTCCATGTGCTCCAGGATGCAAAGGGGATGAGAACAGCAGTCCTAACTGATCCAGGCTAACAAAAAGAGAATTCACTAGATGTAGTAGCTGAAACCAGGGATATGTATCACTGCTCAGGATTGCCCAATTGCTTGGGTGAAAAAGCCTGGTTTATGGCAAAATACTGCAGCTCACCATTTACCAGGATCCCTTCAACTTTCTGTAGAGACAGCAAGTGATGGGATGAGTGTGTGGGTGCAGGAAGGCTTGGCGGAGACTCTGGGTACCTGTTTCCTTGCAGGAAAGAGGGAATGAATGTCGGGGGACCATCCTGGCTTGCACCTCTACTCTGGGGTTGTTTATGGCTGCAGGGTAGCATTCACTGTCCCTCACAGCCCATCTCCCCCCTCTTTGTCCCTCAGACCTGGGCAGGCCTGATTCCTGGAGAATGGGTTCTTGTAGAGAGGTGTTGCTGCACCAGTGTCGCAAGTCCTGCTGAAAGGGTGAGGGGAGGACCTTTGTTCAGTGAGCCTTTCTAGAGTTTTCCCTCAGGAAAGGGGCCATTTAGCATCTCTGTCTTTGTAGGACCAGAAGTGGACCGACCTCCCCAAAACACACCTCCTCCTCCTCTACTCCCAGCCTTTGGTCCACATCCCAGTATCCTCCTAGTGAAGCCTCCAATGCCCTAGGGAGTACAGGGTGCATGGCCATGATTCCTGGGGATGTGAACAGGGCCAGATACCAGGCTCTGACCTCCTTCAGCTGCAGTCATCCTGAGGCCAGTCCATCCTCACCTCTGCCAGGCCAGCCGAGGGGAGCAAAGGGGAAGTGGAGGAAAATCCATCCCCCTGTGTTGGTACCAGGGCTTGGTGCCTGCAGGAAAGGGCTGGCCAACCTGTCCTCCAGGCCTCCCTATCAGGAGGGTCTGAAAGGCACCAAGACTCTTGGAGAGAGGAGAGGAAGGAGTGTTTCTTATTTGTGATGCTGGGCCAGTGAGGAAGGACAGTGGGAGACTGAATCCAACCCACCAACCAACCAACCAACCGGGCAGCTGTGCTGCAATCCTTGCAGGGCCACCTTGGAGGGGGGCCGAGGCGGCCCAGGAGTCTGAGTGGAGCGGGAGGGATGCAGAACCCGGGAGCCAGCAGCAGCACTTGGTCCCCAGGCAGCAGTGCTGGGGCCAGGTGGGCCCCCTTCCCATGGGGCAGCGTGTCAGTGGGAAAGGGGGGCTCGACGCCAGTCTCCTTCACCCTTTTAGAGACGGAGTTAAGAAAGCACCAGGCGTAGGGGTTAAGAGTGCCATGCCGGTTAGACAAGCCACAGAGATGGATTTGGCAGCCAGGCCAGTGGAAAGGGAACCGGCCCTGGGTACTGGACAGAGCAGAGGGGCATCGAGACAGGCTGCCCGTCGGGGCGGCATGGCCAGCGCCAGCCTCACGCGGCCACTTGCTCCGAGCCGGCTCTTCCCTCTGTCTGGTTGTCGGCTCTATCTGCAGCTGCACCGAAAGCAGAGGGGAAGGAGGAGAGCAGAGAGAGAGAAAGCCCAATTAGTAGATGAGCAGAGAGAGACATGCAGGAAACCCAGCCCCCAAAACACCAGAAATCGTTAATGAGCTCCCAGTGAGCCATGCCAGGGTGCCGTGGATGCCAGCAGAGCCATGGCCCTGCTGGGGACCCCCTCGCTCTGCTCAGCCAGGGCAACCTGGGGGCAGCGGCTGGGAGAAGCTGTCACAGGTTTCTGTTTAGCCTCTCCAGGCTATGGAATTGGATTTTATCCACTTTGCTGAGAAGTTTTCTATTTTCTGCATTGTTTGTGCCCTGCCTCGCACAGACATCCCGGGGAGGTGGGAGTCTTTGCAGTCTGGAGGCCTAAATTGTCCATTTAGGGGCTTCTTGGCTTTCAAAAAGGCCTTAGAAATTTAGTGTGGTGAGTCATATAACACAAGAAGGGATCAGTTCCAGCCCAGCTGGAACAATGCAGGTAATAATTTCAATTTTCTCAAAAAAATAATTCTTTTTGGTGTTAAAAGTATTTACCTAGATTTTGTTCTAATTTTTAGACGATGCAAATATTTATCTGATCACTGTTCAAGCTGGATAAAATCAACGGGAAACTGTGGTAATGAGAGTGTAGGAGCAGGGAGATCCTTAGTAGGGCAGAGGCATCACTGACTCCACAGTTTTAAAGGAGCCCTTTCAGATATTAATCTATTTAGCAAGTCTGAGAGCCTCCCAATTTCCATTTGGCTTGAGAAAACATGAACTAGAACTCCAGAAATACTTTTTCTTCTAAGGTAAGATGCACAATATTTTTAAAAGAGTCTGCCCAGATGAGGAGAGCCTGGATCCCAACACCCCTGGAAAGCATTCCCTCCTGCCTCTCCTGGAAGGACCTGGGACAATCTCTGACCACGTTTGCTGCTTTTCTCCTCTCCGTGCCAGCCTTACAGCACTGAGCAGCAGTGAGAGCCTCCTTGAGTGCTGAGAGGTTTGGGAGAAAGGGAAAAGGTGTGATCAGGTACATCTCCCAAGCCTGAGCTTGGGAGAGAAGAGCTGGGTTAGATGAAAGAGAGATGATTCAGATTATCACCTGTCCTTTCAAACGGCATTTATTTTCTTCTCTCCTTTTCTCCCATTTTATGGGTTGTAAATATTTGGACAGTTTTCTCTCCCCTCTCACTTATCTGAGCAGTTCCCAGTTTAGGCTAGTACCTGGAACCTCTCTAATGCCCTGCATCTTAATAGCCTCCATTGGGAAGGAAATTTGGACCAGGAACTAGATTATCCCACATTGTCCCAGGTCTATCTGACAGATGCAGTTCTCAAGAGCCAGGCTTGCTCTTTCTTTGACAGGGAGACAGCAAAGTGGCTCACAAATCAAGTTATATGAGTAATCTAAATAAAAGCACCGATCTCCTGCTTGTGGCATTTGGCCTGAGCCCCGTTATGTTATCCAAGAACAAGCCAAAAGAGCTTTGCAGGGTTACGTAGCCTCTCTGGCTGGGTTCATGTCTCTGAGTAAGGAACTCCACTCTGGCAGGGCAGCTCCCGCTAGCATGAAATGATTTTAGCAGGAAAAGGACATTGGCAGGGTAGGGAAGGGCGTCCTTACTTTTGCAGATAGGGATCTTGTTACTCCATGTGCCGTCCTTCAGACACTCGATCTGGAAGGAGTCGCTTTCCACGTTATCCTGTGCAGAAGGTACCAAAGGAAAAAAAACCCTATCAATGTTCAAGGCAAAGAAATAAATCTCTCAATAAAAAAGGAATTTCTTGGTGATTTAGTCAAGTCATATCCAACATCCCCTGGAAGAGGACTTTTTAAGCTAAAAATTGCAATAAAATCATAATGAAAAACTTGAGGAGTTTTCTTGTTGCCAGCAACTCAGTGGCATGCTGAAAGCCAAAGAACTGGAGTAATTTATTCCTGTTGTAAGTGATGGGATGGGTAAGGAGGCAGCTCTGCGTGAAGAATGGAACTGGGAGGAGATCAGAGAAATACATAAGTCCGTGCTGGAAGTCAAAATGGGCTACTGGCTTGGAGGGAAGACAGCCACCCTGTGAGTCAGCCACACTCCCTGTGGTTCTCAGCTGTTTCCCAGAGAGAGCCTGCCAAAATCTTGCCCCTCTTGACTTGCTGAAGCTGTCCCCAAGTCCCTGAGGACCTCCCAGTCAGTGGAGGCTGGCCTCTGCAGGGCTGCTGAGACAGTGCCCACTGAGATGGGGGGGCAGGCAGAGCCCTGGCAGCTCCCTCAGGGCTTTTGCTGATTTTTTCTCTGGCAGAGGTGCTGGGCCTGACATTCTATGACCTTGCTGGCTCCGGAGGGATGCTGAGAGGGTGGCTCAGGAAAGTGCCATCTCCTCTTTTCCTCTGTGTCTTTGGAAAGGAAAGGTGTTGGCTCTCAGAGGAGGTGTTTTCCTTGCCCCAGGGAAGGGGGTGAGGATGGTGTGTGTGTTCACTCTCCCAGACATGCGATGGCTTTCAGAGGAACTATCCTCTTCTTCCTACCCATATTCCCATCTCCGTGTCATCAATCCATACCTTCAGCACTTTGTATCCAGTGTTGCAGCTGATGACAACCTGGTCTTTGAAGGTGTACTTGGCTTGGGAAGGCTCAATTTTCCCATTGATCGGAGGTTGCACCAGTGGGCATGGGTTTCCTTTGAATAAAAAGCAAATGAAGATAAACAGAGGAATAAATGGAGCACATGCAAAGTCCCAGCTCTTCCACCCAGCCCACGTAGCAGAACCTGAGCATCTGTGCCTTGCTTTTACTCTTAGTCTACACTGGCATGGCTCAGCCAGGCTCTTCTAGAAGGCATGGAGGCTCCAGGTCTTTCCTTCAGTCTGTAATTCTCTGGCTTTGAGCATTACAAATCTGGGAGTTAATAACAGTAGCTTGTGCAATTATCCTGCCCAAAATTGCTCTGCTTTGCAATGTGGTCTTGTTTCAGAGCCCAGTTGTTGTAGGGAAAAAAGAACCCTTTGGAAGGAGGGCTTTGTGTTGTTTTATGTCTCTCCTCTTGTGATTTCTGAAACAGATCCTTTCTGGAGACAGGGTCATGGACCACCAAACTCATGGTATCCACCTGCAGGCTTTATAAAGCCCTTCCCATTCCCAAGCCCAGCAAACAGAGGAAAGCAGCAGTAATTACCAATTGCTGTGTATGACAATTTCCAGCCCCTGTTCTCTCCAGAGTTGTCACTGTGGAAGCGGATCTGCACGCTGTTGGTTTGGGTTTCAATGCGTCCTGGGGACTTTTCTCCACAGAAAGGTCCAAACTCCTTTTGGCCTGCTTTGATCTGCCGAGACAAAGATGAGTGGGTGGTTTGAAAGGGCTCTTTGATCCCTGAGGCCAAAGGATGAAGCTGCAGTGGGGTCAGTGGGGTTCTAGCACCATGTGTTGGGGGGGATGTAAACAGAAAGAGGGTCACTGTTGGCTAAAAGGGTCCCAAGCAGATGTGATAAGACATGGGGTTCAACAGAGCACAGAGCTCCTGCTGATTCCATCACCCCTGTTTAGACTGGGGCGATTTTGATCCCATCACCAGGGCACTGGGGATGCAGAAGGCGAGTGAGAGAGGAGGAGTGTGCAGAACCCAGCTCACCTTGATGTGGTCATATGGACAGGTCACTTCAGGGTGGTCTTCCACATCAAAACTGTCCTCAAAGTTCAGGGTGATGAAGAAACCCTCCTCCAGCTCGATCCGGTACAGGCAGTCCGAGCTCTTGGGGTAGGGGCTGGGGAAGTCGGCGCTGGTGATCACCCCATTCCTCTGGGTGTAGAGGTTGTCACTGCACTCCACTGAAACACAGCCATGGCTCTGTCAGGGCCCTGGCAGTCATGTTCCAGCCCTGACCATACTCAGGAATCTTCCCAGTGGAGTGGGGTCTGTTAGGTGATCCATGGATTCCACATATGGGTACCTGGATCCCAAATATGTGTCCATGCAAGGAGAATCTCACACAGCCAACTTCCAAATACGCCCATGGCACAGAAGCCCTGGGCTGAGGGCTAGTCCCAGCTAATCTATGATACAGATTCAGAGCAGGGACTAAACCTTTTAATTTCTCTGACTTGAGGAGGTCTCTAGAGCTTAACTGAGGAGCACAGCCCCTGGGAGAAGGAGTCCCAGACTACTGATTTCTAGGGCACCTCATCCCTCCTGGGAGCTAAAAAAGGCTGTTTTGCTTGTGTTTGGTAGGCCCTTTTCAGAGACTACTCAGGGACCCTCTGGGGGCCCATCCCTGTGTCTGGTCTGTGCCTGTGGTACCTTTGCAAGTCCTGTTGTCGGAGTGGAGGATGTAGCCGAACCTGCAGGAGCAGTAGTACCCGCCAATGTAGTTGTGGCAGTAGTGGTCACAAGCCAGCTCCTCATCACTCTTCTCCAGGCACTCATCCACATCTAGAACGGAGTTAACAAGGAAGACAGGTCACCCTGCAGCTCTCCACACGTCACTTCCCGTGGGGACATTTGCCACTACACTGAGAAATCTGTTATCCTATGTGGTGGGTCACATGAGCACCCAGTGAGTCCCACATGGCCCAAGGGCTGCACACGAGCTCTTCTTTTGCCAGGGAACCCAAGGCTGACCTGGACTGTGATCATTACAAGTTTGCTACCCTGTCCTACAGGCTGGCCCTGCAGGGTCAGATGCTGCTCACCCACGGCGGTGTAATGGGCATCGAAGCCGGTGAAGCGTTCCTCATTGGAGAAGTCAGACCTGAAGGTGAGCCCCATGTAGGGCCCTGGGGACAGGATCACTTGCTGTCCTGGAGCCTGCTCTGTGTCCGTTGTCTCCCTGCCACAGAAGGTTGCCAGCTCCTGGTCCTCAGTTTCAATCTGTTAGCAGAAAGAAGGGGTGAGCCCAGAGAGCCTGCTGTGTGCTCCCTGGTGGTCAGGCTGGGACTGGAATCATCCTCTGTATCCAGGAGCTCACACCTCTGCCTGTGCTTGCCCAGCCTGTCCCCTGCCAGGACTCACCAGTGTCTCCTTGGGGCACAGGGACTCAGGTCTGCCTGCTATGCCTGGAGGCACCTCTGAAGCAGATGCTGAGAGCAGGTAGCATCCAGGATGTGGGGAAGAGCTGGGGGGTGTAAGGGGAGGATGCAGGGGAGGAGCCCGTTTGGGAGGTGGGTAGGGACATGGGGAGGTGGTGCAGAAGAAGGGGTGTGAAAATCGGTCCTGAGCTGTGTCATTCCCAGTCAGAGCTGTTGGTACCTGAGATGCTTCCCCTCACCTCTTCCCATGGCTCAAACACTGATCCACATAGCAGCATCGGTGTGAGGAGCCTAGAGGAGTCCCAGCCTACTGGTTTTGCATCAGCTCAAAGCAGCAGCTGTAATTTGTTTCTGTCCCCTGGGCTGCCTTTGGACAAGCTTGGTCCTGTCCCTGCCACCCAGGCTCTCTGTCTGGCTCCAGATCTGTGGTTCCAGGCACTGCTGGGACTCCGACCACGCACCCAGAGGGCTGAGGAAGGGGAGTGATGTTCCAGGGTGCCCCGTTTTTGTATCAGCATACTCAGTATTCTCTATGTACATCCCTTTAAAACACAGCCTTATCTGTGCCTTAAAATACTGTAATCCCTGCAGGAAAACCTCCAATTTTCCCTGGAAACCTCCTCCTTTCCTTTTTCCTCACCGTTTTCTCCTGCATTGATCCATCTCCTTCTCCTACACATCCCATCCCAACCCCTGTCCCAACCACGACCTCTCCCAGGCAGGTCCCAGCACCCTGCCTGCTTTGCCCCAGGGGATTTGAATATGAATAAGCCTCGGCAGAGGAATGTGATGAACACCACCAGCCAGCCTGCCTCCGCTCATGCCAAGCCACCTCTATAGAGGCTGTGATGAAGTCTGCAGCCCCCCAGCACCCCCCCAGCACATGCCTGGGGAAAACAGTCCTCTGCTCGGGGCCCATGGGGTCCTGGAGGTGTTGGAATGCTGTCCCCAGCTTGCTTGGCCTCAGCAAGGTGAGACCCTTCTCCGACTCCATCCCTGTCACCTAGAGACCCTCAGGATGTGCCTGCTGGGGAGGGTCTGGGGCTGAAAGGGAAATTTCCCAGAGCTGAACAAACAGGCGGAAACTCGTTCACACCAGGGAAAGCCAACATGGAAATGGCAACTCAGCATGCCTTGACATTGCCTCCAGATATTTTCCATCCTCTCATACAAGCTGGAGCTGGCCAGAAAAGAGAGACACTTTCCGATGATAAATTTTGGGAATTTCAAGAAAAAACACGCACCCTGCTTTGGGGACAAAAACCCAATTGAATTTTTTTATTTTTTGTAACAGCATTCTGGGGCAAAAAAAGAAAACAAGTAATTTGTGCTCCATCTGGTTTCAATCCCTTTGAAATATACTGTGGTGCTTTAGAATTGCTTTTAAATCTGAAAGATTGTTTTGAAATGAAATACTGTTTCAGACTGAAAAACAGGAGTGCCATCACCAAAAGTGAAGGAAAAAGGCATTTCAGCCCTGTCGTTCAGACTTGGCCGTGCCAGCACACAGGACACAGCCTCTTCCACAGAAAATGCTTTTTCTTAAGGAAATCTGTGGGAAGGAGGAATTTCCAGCCAGCTGCTCTGTGTGGGGCTCGTGGCTGCACCTCTGCCAGGACTCAACAGCCACCGTGTGAGCTCCCATTGCTCTTCCTCAGCCCCAGAGAGCGCAGGACCTGGAACACAGCATTCCTGAAGGGCGGGAAAATCTTCCCGGTGCCCTGTGTCTCGTCTCGAGGATGCTCCAGGCATGGGGCCAGCCCCAACGCTGCCCCCAGCATCCCTGGATACAGCCCGGGAGCGGCAGGATGGGGCCCGGGAGAGCTGTGCTCTCCTCACTGGAGGTATCACAGCCCCTTATCTGAGATGGGTCCCATGCCCTGAGCCACAGGGAGCAGAGGCAGCCCTTCAGCAGTAAACTAAACAGAGAGGTCATCATCCCTGGTTAATATTTGCTACTTCTGCTGGGGACTGTATACTTTTTTGTAGATCATTTACATCCAGCGAGCAGGCTGGTAATTAAATCCTGGTTGTTTGTTTGGAGTTTCTCCCTCTCGGGTCACGATGTCGACGTTTTCACTAGAGAAGATGTGTCCCTGAGGGAAATATCAATTGCCACAGAGAAATTCCCTATAAAAATACGCTGAAAGAATCCTCCTTTGAAAAATAAAATATAGTGACACCCTTGTGCCTTAAATTTACCCTTGCCAGTGTCTCCTGCTGTCTTCTCTGTTTCTTCTTGTATCCTCAGTCCCTCATTATGACTTCTGCCCTTCTGGATGGAGGCAGATTGGAGTTCCTCCCTGGCTGTTGCCCTATCCCTCTGCATTTTGGCTGGTGCTGTGGCGAAGGGGTGTCCCAGGCTGTGGGGCCCCTCTCTGCCCCACCCTGATTTCCGCCCTTGGGGGCAGGAGCTGGGATGCCCTGGCTGGCAGGAAAAAAGGGCTGCCCCAGGGCATGGGCTGCTGGGGATGCACTGATGTTCCGGAGGTGCCTCCTGCAGCCATAGGGTTAACGAAATGCCAGAAACACCGAGAGGGATTTGGCCCGGCAGCTTGGTGTCTGCTGCCGGAGAGGAGCAGGCAGTCGGCAATACGGAAACACAGCCGCCACCCGCCCCCCCTCTCCAGCCCTCCAGGAATGCACTAATTGGACTCATGAAGGCCAAACATACCACTTGTAATATATATAAATGGCTCATTAGGCAGAGAAATCGCAGTGCTGGGCTGAAGACACTGGGAACATGACATGGGCAGGAGATGCTCAGAGCCAGGGCAGGGCATGAAGTGGCCCCCGCCGAGCGGCCCCGCAGAGCGTGGCAAAAGGCAACACCCAGAGCAACGGGGCTTTTTTCCCCGCAATGCTGCTGCTACTCACTGTTGGGAATGAAGCAGCGACAGCCCCTGCAAAAGCCTCCATCTAAGTGTCCTGGAGATCCTCTCCCTAAGATACATCACGGGTCCTTTCATATGCAAACATGAAATTGCCCTGAATTTCCACGGGAACACACGTGGCAGCCCTGCCATGGGGGACAAAGGAGGATGGCTGGTTTCCTGTCCTGTGGATTTAGCTTGGTGTCCAGAGACTGTGCCCTCCCGCATGGCAGCTGCACCCACATGCCCTATTTCTGGGCAAAGACTGTTTCCTGGAGGGGCTGGGGGTGAAAAGAGACCCAGGCAGGATGCTGGGGTCCTGCAAGAGCTGCTGACTTGCCCCCATCCTATGACTGGTCCTACTCCTTCCCCTGCACTGAGGGTAGCTGGTCCCCAGTGGCACAGGGGAATGGCCAGTGCCACCAGACACCTCTGCACAGAGCTACCAGGATGGGAGAGACAAGCAGCAAAGTCCTGGGCTCTCCCTTCCTCCCAGCTGCCTCCTGGGGTTCACTGCTCCTTTTGGGACCCCACACTCCCAGGGAATGAATGACCCCCTGGCTGGGGCTGGCTGGCAGGACCAAAAGAGGATGCTCTCCTCCTGAACCCCCAGCTCTTGCCAGACCTTGATTTGTGCTTTTTCTCCCTCGTTTAAGCACAGGAAGGTGTACATGGGTCCTGTGCACCCTTCCTGCAGCCTCAGACTGGGCATGCACTGCCCTGAATGAAAAACCAAGCTTGTTCCCTGGTCCTGCATGTCCCCCTCCAGTGCCTCATCAATCACTGATGGGGTGTCCCCCCATCTTCATTCCAGTCAAGGAGCTGGCTGTAGATGGCTGCCAAGCTCTTGGGGGCTGATTTCATTCCAGAGCTTGACTGAGCGATGTGCAAAACCTCATTAACAGGTCCCCAGGCTCAGATCCCTCTAATAAACTTGGGGATTTACTCATGAAGGCCCCTCAGAAGCCAGGATTTCATTGCCCATCTCCCTGCCTCTGCTACAGTGCTCCTCAGTGATACTATTTGAGTCACTTAACGTGATTTCCTGGTCAGGGCTGTGGCTTTTGGGATGTCCTGCGCCAGTGTTGGAGACTTGTGTGCCAAAGTGTTCATAGCTGGGTCACCCCAGAAAGGGGGTCAGACCATGGTGAGACCCTCTGCAAATGAGGAACCCCCAAATCAGTTCCCTGTGGACAGTGATGAGCTGGGCAGAGCCTGCTGAGCAGCATGACAGAGGGCAGGAGCTGTAAGCCCAGGGTGGATGGCTGCTCCATCCCTGTTCCCACGTACCTGGCAGGTGGCTGAGAGCAGCCATGCAAAACCTGAGGAGAGGCTGTATCCAACGTGCTGAGGGCCAGAGTTTGGCTTCCCAGCATGTGACTGGTGTTTTCTACCTGCATGGGAGGCTTCTCCAGGTGGGTATTTTGGGGATGGCTGTTCCTCCCATTCCTCCTGGCTCTCTTAATTACTGAAGTGCCACTCCCTCTCTCTGCCATCTCCATTTGCACAAACAAGCCTCCCATCCTGTGAGCATTTCTTTAGGAGCCACGTTCTTTTTATATATATACACACGCGCACGCGTGTGTGTGCACATATATAAATAAACAGCTATTGTTTTAATTAGCCATTGTTTCAGAGCTCTGGAAACTGTTCCCTTCTGCAGACCACCCCGAAGGCAGAGGTCTATGCCAGTTTACAGCTTGGATCACCCTGAGCTTGCCACTTAGGATGAGCTTCTACACCGCTTAGGATCTCCAGTGTGTGGGCAGCCAAGGAGAGAGGGAAGCAAAGACCAGGGCACAGGGGCTTTTTGCCTGTCCTGAGCTGAGTCCCCACCTGCTCAGCCCCTTTTTAACCTTCTCATGGCAGTCAAGATGATGAAGACCTGAACAAACAAGAAGGTGTTTCTTCTCACACACAGAGGCATATAATCATATATTTAACCTGTGCAACTCTCTGGCATGTGGTGCTGCAGGGTTTAAAGTTACCCATGAGCTCAGAAAGCAATGGTACAAGTTCAGAGATGGGGAATCCATTGAGCACTGTGGAACACAGAGATCTGCCTGTGTTTCTGAGCTTCCTCACTGGGACCAGCAGAATATTACAGAGAATCACCTGTATGTACCAGGTCTGTAGTCACATTCTATAGCCATGCACTGTGGCCTCTGTCAAAGAGCGGGCTGATGCTGTTTTTACACCTTGTACTGGTGCAGACAGAGCTGGACACACAAACCCAAGGAGGAAAACAGCCACAGAGTCATTCACTGCTGTCCTTAATGTTTTCTAAGCCAGTGGTTTAGTAGCATCAAGATTGCACCCTTACCCAGCAGAGTAACCTCTGGATCTCCCGTAATCCATCCATTTTCATCACTTTTCAAATGTAATTCTGTGGCGGAGGCTCCGCAAGCTGAGTTACAGCCCCGAGCAAATTTATACAGCTGAGATCTAAATCCCTGTGAAAAATACCGCCTTCTTATGGAAATCCAGCGGCAGGGAGAACTGTGGTGCCAAGTTGGCACCGTGGCCAAATAACAGGGAGCCTTATGAAAAAGGAAAAAAGAGCAGGGGATGAAGGGCGGGAGGAGGGGTAAAGCTTGGAATGGGGAAAGTTTCCAAGAAATCTGTTCCTTGAGCTTATTGGGGTTTTAAAGCAATATATCTCTATATATGTCCCTGGCCCTTGTGCTTGGAGAAGATCCAGAAGCAGAAAGAACTAATCAAACCTCAGTGAGAGCTGTTAGTAGCAGAGTAAGTGCCAGCACAAAGGGGAAATTAAAGCAGGGAGCAACAGATCCTGGAGGAAAAAACACACAAATGTTTGCTTTGTTTTCTTAGGTCAAGAATAAAACAATGATTTCAATTATCTGGCAACTAGCACCAGGGCCAAGTTCTGTGGTTCCAGACCTGGGAGCAAGCTCCACCTGCCTCTGTGAGGAGGGGGAGGGTGGAGCTTCTGCTGGGTGATGGTGTAGGGTATGTTCAGCCAGGCAACCCTAAAATGCATCTGCTTGCTGCTGCTGGTCTGCCAGAAGCACCACTCTTAACCATTTTCAAAGATGTGGAGAGCCCCCCTTGTCCTGGATGTGAAGGAGAGCCCTGCTTGGAGAAATCTGTGGTGCAAAGGCAAGGTTGGTTTGTGGCACTGCAGTGTGTGGGCACCACAGTTTTGGGTGGGTTACTGCCCAGGAGTGAAGCAGACTGAAATATTTGGAGGTTTTGGCCATGACAGCTCCCTAGAAACCTCCACAGCAGCCTCAAGCTCAGGTCTAACCTTTCCTTTTTGCTTCCTGTGGGGCTGGACAGGGTGTCCTAAGAGCCTGCAAGGCATGGCCAGGAATGCAGGCTGGCTGCAAGAGGCACCCACAGCCATGGCCTGACAAAGTGTGCCCAGCTCAGGGGCCCTCCTTGCTGGCATCAGAGGGGCACAGGCTGGTGTTTAGCCACAGGTGTTTTATCAGCCCATAGGTGTGAAAATCCCATTGGATGCAGTAAGAATTAGGTGCCAAAATACTTTCAGAAATCTGTTCCTCTGTGGGTAAGCTATGATTCTGGTGTCCCACTCACTATAATTCCAATGGATGCTGCCAGCTTTGTTCTCCCTGTGGTCCACTGGACTTACAACTCCTGAGCCCAATAAAATGGGGAAAACTGTCTTGTTTCCAGCTTTTCCAGCACTACCCTTTCTCAGCTGGCCAAGCAGCTCTGCTGTCTACCCCACCATCTGCCCTGAGATCTCACAGCTCACCTTCACATAGTCGTATTCACAGAGGTAGGATGACTCCAAGTCAAAATGCATGAAGTACAGCTTGATTTTAAATCCGTCAGGCACAGAGATGTTCCATGTCATTTCCGAGTCACTGGGATAGGAGTCAGGGAAGTTGGGAGACTGGATCTCCCCAAACATGTCTGTCAGCTCCACGGCATCTGCCACGCAGAGCAGCAAGGCACAGAAGGGCCAGGCCAGGGGGTACCTGGAACACACATGTGAGGAGACGAAATGAAATTCTGGCAGTGACAACACCTGTTGAAGGCTCATCTCTTCTCCCAAGTGGATCCTGCGAGAGGAGGTGCAGCACCATGGCACCATGAGCAACCCCTGGGAGGTAGAGGTGGGAGCTGCATGTGGCTCCCATGAGGGGAAAGCCCCTTTGAGAGGTGGGTGCCACAGGTGCCACATGTGATGCAAAGGCACCTCCACAGCTCCCAGCCAGCTTGAAGTGCCATCAGGAGCTCGGTGTTTCCCATGCTTCTGGGAGCAGCAGCCATTGGCAGCGCATCCGTTAACTAATGGACCTCTGGTGGGCAAATCTTCATTTAATGGAAAAATAAACATAAGGATGCTTAATAAAATAATGATGCTTTCTAAATTGGTTTAATGAAAACATCATGGCAGTAGCTGCTAAGTATCATTATTATTATTATTACTGCTTAGCCTCGTCCTGCCAAATCGGGATTATTAGCTCTCAATAAACAGCACACATCTTTGCAGCTGGGCAAGGATGGAACCAGGCCCCAGCAGTGCAACCCAGCATGTTACACTCTACTTTCCTTCCTTCTTTTCTTTTCTTTTCTTTTCTTTTCTTTTCTTTTCTTTTCTTTTCTTTTCTTTTCTTTTCTTTTCTTTTCTTTTCTTTTCTTTTCTTTTCTTTTCTTTTCTTTTCTTTTCTTTTCTTTTCTTTTCTTTTCTTTTCTTTTCTTTTCTTTTCTTTTCTTTTCTTTTCTTTTCTTTTCTTTTCTTTTCTTTTCTTTTCTTTTCTTTTCTTTTCTTTTCTTTTCTTTTCTTTTCTTTTCTTTTCTTTTCTTTTCTTTTCTTTTCTTTTCTTTTCTTTTCTTTTCTTTTCTTTTCTTTTCTTTTCTTTTCTTTTCTTCTCTTCTCTTTTCTTCTCTTTTCTTTTCTTTTCTTTTCTTCTCTTCTCTTCTCTTCTCTTCTCTTCTCTTCTCTTCTCTTCTCTTCTCTTCTCTTCTCTTCTCTTCTCTTCTCTTCTCTCTTCTCTCTTCTCTCTTCTCTCTTCTCTCTTCTCTCTTCTCTCTTCTCTCTTCTCTCTTCTCTCTTCTCTTCTCTTCTCTTCTCTTCTCTTCTCTTCTCTTCTCTTCTCTTCTCTTCTCTTCTCTTCTCTTCTCTTCTCTTCTCTTCTCTTCTCTTCTCTTCTCTTCTCTTCTCTTCTCTTCTCTTTTTCTTTTGTCTTGTCTTCCATTTTTATTTCTTTCCTCTTCCTCTTCCTCTTCCTCTTCCTCTTCCTCTTCCTCTTCCTCTTCCTCTTCCTCTTCCTCTTCCTCTTCCTCTTCCTCTTCCTCTTCCTCTTCCTCTTCCTCTTCCTCTTCTCTTTTTTTTTCACCCCAAATGGAGAAGCACACAGGGGCTGAGAGCCATAGAGGTGTTTTGTCATCAAACCCATCTTTTAAAAAATCTCGGCCTGAAGAGTTTGTCCCAGCTTGTTACCAACTTGTTTATCCCAGAGGAGGGCAGAGAGAACAGGTAAATCTGTGGTGGTCCAGCTGACTTCCCACCAGCCTCGAGCTTCTTTTGACATGAAAGGGAGCATAGACTCTGTGCAAGGAGAGAACACCACCCGTGCTGGAGGTGTGAACACAAAAGCTATTGCACAGGACCCAGAAAGAGGAGCACACCTCAGGCTCTTTACACATAGCAGAGCATACAAAGGAAAAGAAACGTGCAGGAAATAAGAGCCATTAGAGATGAAAATTTCTAAAATAGGCACTAAGGCCTGGCAAAGGCTTGTAGGTGTGTACAATAGACATTGGAACTACTCACACACACACGTACACCTGATATCAAAATCAGGGCTTGATTTAGATATTCTGGTGAGGAAACTGAAGCTGCATTAGTGAATTATTTTTAACCTGTCTGTGTTCCTTCAAAACCAGGACAGAAAATTTCTGGGGTTCATTTGTGTAGTGCCATCACTTTTCTCAGCTCTTTATTACAAAGAAAAGTAAACGGGAGCTGAGAAATTTGGATTGATTTTTCTTTCAAGCAGTGAGGTTGAACATGCCCTTTTCTGACAGCTTTTCTGAAACCACAAAAATGTGTGAAGGGAAAAACTGTTACTCCTCTGGTCACAGTACATACACAGGGCTGGATGCTGAGCTGGTGTAAATGGGCATCACCTCCTCCATTTCAACAGGCTGTTTTCTTGTGTGGCTCTGCTTTCCCCTAAGCGGGGGAGGCAAAACAGCGTCAAACTTCTTCCCCACGACAGGAAAGTCTTAACCTCATGTGAAAGTGATAAATGACCGCGGTGTGCACAGAAACCTGAAGCCCGTGCAGCAGGTCCGTCCTCGCTCGCACCTTTTGCCCTCGGCCGTGGGAGAGCGGTGCCCGCGCCAGGATGTCCCTTTGCCTTTGCCGGGATGCCGGCGTGCAAGCTGGGCTGCGGCACGAAGCCGGGGCATGAGCAACGCCTTATTCGCTCACGGATACGGGAACTGGAGCCGCGGTCATCATCGAGAAACCTTCCTCAGCAGGACGGCCCCCCTTGCTCGGCCGTGCCCTGAGACCACGGGGTGCAGGAGCCCGGGGTCAGCCCGTCGCGGAGGTACTCACCTCATTTTGCTGCTGGGAGAGTTTCCCGGCGGGTTTGGTGCGGAGGATTGATGGCTCGCTCGCGGGGGACGGCTTTGCTTCTTCCCCAGCGCTCCGCTGTCCGCCTTATCTCTGTCCGGAGATTTGCGAGCGTGTGTGCGCCTATGTGTGTGTGCGTCTGGAGCTGTCTGGCATTTTCCATGCAGGTCACGCCTTCCCGTGCCTGCAGCCGTTCCCCACATCCAGGCAGGCAGCAGGCAGGCAGGCAGACCTGCCCGCATCCGAGCCCTCCTCCCCGCCCGCCTCTCCCTCCTCTCCGCCGCGGGGCTGCCCTGCGCTCCAGCATTCAGTGGAGTTTTTGTCTTCCCTAATCTCCAGAGTTTTGTGTGTGTGTGTATGCCCATGCACATTGTGTTTTCTCTCTCTCTTTTTCCCCCTCACAGCCTGCTTTGCCAGATGGCAAAAATTTGCCTCTCAATAGGGTCTGAGGCTCCAGCAAAAACAGAAGGCAAGAATGTGTGAAAAAAAACCTGTGCGGGGATAAATAGCTTTAGTGGCGGTGCTGCCGCTGGGATCGGCGCTCGGGAATTGCTTTCAGCATCTCTGCTTAGTGCTGAGCAGCGTTTGGGATGTGGATCTGGCTTCCAAGAAACTTTGGAGTTGTGACAGTCCAAATAAAGTCAAGCCCTAATTTGCATCCTCCTCTAGAACTGAGGAACTGCCGGATTCAGTATTTTGTCCCAGGGCGAAAGAGCAGCTTTAGATGTGGACTCTGCTCAGGACTGAGAACTTTAAACACTTAAGTTCCAGGTTTTGAGCCCGACTCCCTCCTGCTCAGGAAACAGGTAAAAACATGAACACTCCCCGCCAAGCCACGGGAGATTTATCTCCCCTCCCTGTGCCAGGCACAAACCAACCCAAACTCCCCTGTCTGCATAGCTAAGTGGGAAGAAGATCTATCTGGGCTGCAAATAAAGGAATAATAGCATGTAGGACGTCAAAGGATGCAAGCGACTCCCTCATTCAGAAATCGCCTTGGACACACGAGGAGCAAAACTTTAATAGCTGTTTACCAACTTCAGCTTGAGCTGGTTAATGTAAACCCCGCAGACATCCACTGGCAGGCACGGATACACAAGCGGCATGTTAAAAGGCACACAAAAACAAGAGCCGGGAAGAGGCAGGGAAACAGGGATGTGCTGGCACCACTCCTGGAGCAGCAGCTCCCAGCCCTCCCGGACTCCACAGCTCGCTGATGTCAGGCTGTGGCGCTGCTGTTAAAGGGGCGATGGTACCTCCAGCCTCTGCACGGGCTTTGCCCCTCCAGCAGTCCTGGAGAAGCTGGGAGGGAAGGGGACAGAGTGAAAAAAAGGTAGAATTTTCTTTTTCCATTTCTTGTCTTTGTGTTTTGGGGGGTTATGGTTCCTTGGCTTCCCGTGCAGGAGCTGCTTCTCTCGTTCCCATGAGTCTCTCATTTTGCACTGAGAAAGAAATGATACCTAAGAGACACAGTGAAATAAAATAGAAAAATATGGGTGGAAAAGCACCAGAAAAACAGGAGAAAGGCCCTGAGTACAGGGAAGATCTCAGTCTGCCATAATTTGTAGCTCTATTTGGGAAGTTTTAACAGCTTATCACTAAGCAGACATGAGCTCTCACTCATGCTAACACACCCAGGCAAGCTGATCAAACTAATTAATATGTAAGCAATGTGTCAAATGCAAGGATTTATTTTTGAAGGCAAGTGTGGTCTTGTCTGAGCCCTGAATACACTGTGATCTATTTTTTCCCTGCCTGTTCTGCAGGGTGGATCCTTCATGCATTCATTTTTCCATCAAGGCAGCCTTCTATAGCTTTTTGGAATGGCTTCTCTAATTCAGGGGCAATGTTAATTCTGAAGTGAGATTTTCTTTGCCTGCTGGTGCTTCTTTCAAGACAGATCACCTCAGGTCAAAGTCAGTGGTTACGCTTCAAGGCTGGGAAATGGAAAGTGGTAACAGAAGCTCTGCATGTTTTTGGACCATGTTGGTGGATGCAGCATGGTCTTAGAGCATCCATGCTGACTGTGTAGGTTCTGGAAGGCAGGAGAGGATGCCCAAGAGGCAGGACTCTGCAGATTCCACCAGCAGCCCTCTGAGCTGATTTCCCTGCCAGGTTGCTGAATCCTGGGGGTTTTCCTTGACCCCGTGCTTGTCCCCATCCCACAACCCCCTTGGTGTGCAGAATCATATCTCCCTGAAAGCTCATGCTGACCAGCTCAGGACTCAGTTTTTTTCCTGGCCAAATCTTACCTGAGACACTGTGGCCCCCTAAAGAAACTTGAGAGGCAGTGGCTGCATGGCCACAACTTCAATTCTGCTGTACCCAAGTGCCTAAAATTACCTGCAGCCTCCTGCATCTCCATTGCCTCATGTTCCAAACTCCAGCCCTGACATCTGCATTGCTGAATCCTCTGGTAAGGGACTCGGGTCTCCAAATGAGTCCTGTTGGAGCCCTAATGGTCTGGCCTGGCTAATTGCACTGCCTCCCTGGGTTACAGCAGATCAGCTCTGATTGCTCTCTGTAGCAATATAGACCCTGTGCTGCAGAGTCTGCTGGCGAGGAGGCAGATGAGGATCTGCTCTGGCTGCAATGCCTTCTCCAGTGTTACTCCCATCTGTTAGAGAGGAGGGTTCACCATAGCCAGGCCTGGCCACTCACACGGCTTTGTGAAGTGTCAGTGAAGAGTAAAGGCAAAAAAGGTCACAAGAGGAGGATCTGGTGCTGTCCAGGGAGGGTGCCAGGTGAGGGGCACCTTGTCTCATGTGTGCTGTTACCTGCTCTTTACCTGAAACATCCAGCTGCCTCTCAGCTACCAGTGATGCCAGGGGTGTGGAGCCTTGTCCCACCTTACTGGGGCACTTGAAAAATATTATCTGAGCTCTCACCATGCAGTGACCAGAGTGGGCATGCTGAGTTTTTAGGAAGGAGTGTTTCCTTCTACAGGTGCTGGTGGAACAGCGGAGTTAGACTGTGACAGATCAGCAAACAGGCTTGGATCTGCTTTCTCACTGATATCTCCCATGCTTAGAGAGGCCATTCCTGGAGTTACTTCTACCTGTCCATGATGCTCATCAAGGACTGAGATCAGCAGTGTTGTCTGAAGCATTTCTTTAATGCTGGGGCAAATTCACCTCCTTGAAATAATTCCCCAACACTGAATGGAGTTAGGGATAAAACAGATGTGAGGGATAAGTGTGGACCCACAGGAATAAGACTGTGGGGTGAATCTATGACTGGTGTAAATGGTCATACACTGAAAGCCCGTAGCCTGCAAATGTTTGTGACCCTGCTGCCCTCTGGGTCAGGCCAGCACAGCTCACACCACAGCCTCTCTCAGGCTCTGTGTTAGGCACACTGCAAAGTGTGCACAACTCCTTGTCATGATGCTGTATGTGTCAGGGACAAAAGTGATGGCAGATCCTGCTCCTGGTCTGAGCTGTGACATCTCCTCTTCTCTCCTCCACCCGGGGTGCTAGAGAAGACTTCATTCTCCAGGAGATCTGAGCTCAGCTCTTAGCATCTCTCTTCCATCCTGCAGGAGATGCAGGTTCCGCTCCTGGCATTTCTCCTCCACCTCTGACGGGTTCCTGGAGCCCCCTCGTGGTTCCTACCACGGACAAGGTCCCACCGAAGTCACCCTCGGGGAGCTGCTGGGAGGCCCACAGCATCCTTGCTGCGGGTTCTGTGCAGCTCCAGTGCTCAGGAGGCAGCAAAAGTCACCTTGGGGATGTTACTGGGGGGACAGGGCGTGGAGGTGACAACAGAGACACTCAGGAGTCTGAACAGACACAGACTGTCCCATTGCAAAGCCACCTCCCTGCTTTGTGAGGGAGAAGAGTCCTTCAGTGGCTTTGCAGTCCCTGCCCTTGGAGCCTGCTGCACCGTGTGACAGTCCCAGGGGGAGGTGGCCACAGCCCAGATCCGGCGTGGAGGAAGGGGAGGATGTAGGGGCATGGGAAAGGGGGCAAGGGTAAAACAGTGGGGAAAAGAAGGAAAGTGGAGGTCGGGGGAGGAGGCTACACAAAGGTGGGAAAAAGGGGCTGTGTGGTGATGGCAAAGGGTGTCTCTGTGGAGAAGAGGGGAGAGTGGCTGTGAGGCGGCGTGCGGAGGCGGTGGGCAGGGCAAGGCTCGCTGCCCGTCTGTCCCCCGGGGCCCCGAGTGCCACTAGATGGCACTTGAACCTCTGCGTGGGGCGGTCCGGGGCAGCGGCGCGCAGCGACACGGGGGTCCCGGGGATGCGCTGCGCTCCGGGGGCTCTCAAAATGCTCCTGGCAGCAGTTCCCACGGGTGATTCTGCCCTGGGGGCTGGATGGGGAGAAAACGTAGGGGTGAGATGGCTTTTGGGACAGGTACTTCCCTCCTGTCCCTGGGCTGTGCTGGCCCTCCTCCGGCACTTGCCCTGCAGAGAGGCTCATGCCACAGCCCTTTACAGAGATGACCTGCTGAGGTACCACACAGCATCCACTGGAAGGTACCTCAAAAAAATCTAGTGCGCTCTCAGCACAGCCCAGTGGTTATTCAATAAATGGATGCTTTGTTCAGCTGTGACAGAAAATCAGATCCATAGTGGTGTGGATGGAAATATTGAGCCCTTTTTCCTGTTTTCAGCCCTGTCCTCTGCCTCTACATGCACACCGTGAGGTCACAGGAGGCACCCTGACTGTCACAGTGTGTTCACGACTGGCATGAGAAGATTAGGATTGTTTCAGCCACCAGCCATTCCCCTCTCTGCTGAAACTGAGGGATGCTTGGGTGACCCCAAAAGGGTGCAAGAGGAAAAAAATGCATGCAACACTGAAATAGAACCAAAGAAATCAGGATGTTTTGTCATATATTGGCCAAGTCAAACATATCTCTTCTCCTCTGATCCCAGCTGCTGCATCCCTGGCTCCTGACAGGTGCCAGAGCTGTGACTTTGTGCTGCTGTGTAACCGTGTGTGCTGGACCTGGCTTTGATGGATGTTTTGTCATTGCTCCCCTTTGTATTCCACTGGAAGGGAAGCCCATGAGTGCTTTTGAGAGTGTGAGAGCTGAGGTGCTGAGGCACCATCCACCTGACGGGGTACAGGCTTGGCTGAGCCTACACCACAGTTAAAGGACAGGCACAGGACTTGTGAAGGGTTGAGGCACTTAGTACCCACAGAAGCAAGCAGCAGAGCATCTCTTGCACACCTTTGAGAGAAAAAGACCTCTGAAATTTATTTTGAGCAATTCAAAGAAAATGTGGGGTAAGGACAGGCTTTGAAACCTGGTCCTGCCTCATAGCCTGATGCCCCACACCCTCCCCAGTCCAGGGGATCACTTGGCATGAGAAGGGCTCTGTTTTCCATCCCCAGGTTCCCAGACTCAGCATCCCTTGTCTCTCCAAGCACTTTTCTTAGTGACAAGTGACTCACTGGTGAGCTCTGGACCCTATAAGTGTCACACCACAACCAATCCCTCTCTGTGCTAACCAGTGTCCTCTTAAGAGGCAGCACACAGTTGTAGCACTTTCAGACAAGCCCAAATCACTGTGATTTTGCCCTGACAGAGCAGCTGTGAAATTGCATCGGGACAGAGCGTGGTGTGACTGAAGTGATTATGTGGGTGGCAGGGGATGATAGCAAATCCATGGTGCTGGAGGGGGCTGAGCTGTGCTCCCGAGCACAGATAACATGAGCTGACTGAGTTCAGTCAACAGTTTGACTGCAGGACCTTGCTTCACCAGGAAAAAAAAAGGCACAGAAAAATCTCAGAGCATTGTTTCCCTCTCTTTTTTTCACTTCCAAAAGCTTGACCTCGCTGAGGCTGGTGGGTATTGGACCATGATGTGAGTCATTGCTGGTCCTGATAGCACCAGCCCCTGCTCACATACCCAGGGCTCACTACAATTCCCTGTAGCTCGTAGCTCCCAGCATTCAGGTCTGCAGCCCCTGCTGCAGGTGTGTAACTCTCTACCCTAAATGCAGCCTGTTTCTCCTCTTGGGAAGCCTGAAAATCAATGTCCTGGGGAACCCAAAGCTTCCTGCCACAGTGTCTGTTTTTTCTCTGGACCAAAGCTCCCCCAAGGGGAAGCCCTCTCTCCTGGATGGCTGTAGTTACTTCTGGACATGGTGGTGGTGAGGATGTGATGGATGTGGAAGCCTGCAGGTCTTTGTTAGCTGCAGCAATGAACAATCCCATCCCTGAGAGTGTTGTGTTGGGTCCACCTGCTCCATGGGGTCTAGGTTGTGGTGCCATCAGGTAGGATGGTGATCGGGGAGCAATCTGTCATGAATGGTGACTCCTGGTGGTGCCATTTGGTCCTTGGTGGAGCTGAGGTAGGCTGGCAATTTGCTGTGTGTCACTGGTGCTGGGAACACTGCCCATGTGTGCCATGACCAATGCAAATTTATGCTTCAGGCCCTGTCTGTGCCTCTGGTTGGAAGCATTTTTAAGGCTGGTGATGTTGTCCTCACAGTGTTTGCTCTCTCAAGCAACACAGCCTGCAAAGAAAATGACCCAAAGAAGGTCTGGTGTATGGAGAAGTGTCACGGTGCCATCCAGTGCTTCTGGACTTGGTGAGGCCAAAACCGATGGGAAAGCCCTGGTGCTGGGGCTGGTTCAGTGGTGAGGCAGCTCGTACAGACATCTGTGCTAAGTGACTCATTTCCTCCTGGCCACAAGGGGAAACTGCTGCTGCCAGCATGGAAACCCACATCTTTGCAGGGCCTGTCAGTCACTCCAGGAATCATCCCTCTTGCTTCCCATTTCCCATGGGGTGGGACATGGCAGCTGGGTTGCTGACCAGCTGCTAAGGCTGGAAGGCAAGGCAGGAGCATGGGGATGTTGCAAAAAGAAGAAGGTGTCTCAGACAAGTCCTTTGACACTGGTGCACACCATGTTACTGCTGAGGAGACCCCCAGCCCCCCACTGCCACAGCTGGGTGTGTGCCTTGCACCTCTCACGCAGTGTGACATCCATGGCAGAGGCCTGATGTCACCTACCTCAATTTCTCTTGGTGAGGACGACTGTCCAGGGCTGAGCCTTTGGACACAATGACAATACAAATGTCGAGGTCATTGTGCCACTTACTGGTAAATGTGCTTTTCAAACTGCTGCCTTCCATGTGGCCAACTGAAGGGCCAGCTGTCCCAGCCCTCCGGGTACCCCCACTCAAGGAAGTTTCGGATATTTAACCTTTCCACTGGCCATCCCTTGGAGCAGCGATACAAAGACTGGAAACGCGTGGCTATGTGCAGACAGGGGAGTAGAGGAGGACTCAGGGATTGAGGGATGCAGGAGAGGGCTGTGAGTTGTTTGCCTGCCTCTGTGCACTGCTCTGAACCAGCTCGGGAGCAGTCATTCTTCGTGAGGGCTTTGTGAGTCTTGCTGTGGAGGATTATCGACAAGCAGCAGCTCTGCCCCCATTACAACCCGTTAATCACCCGCCGCGGGTCGTTGGGAGGTGTGCGGAGTGGCAGGCAATGCATAACGTGTTCCTTGGCTGGAGGTGAACAGAGCTTATGGATCACACAGCTGGAGACAGGGGTGCCGGGGGAGGAGGGTGTTTCAACAACTCACCTGGAGATATGAGACCCAGCAATAAGCCGTTAGTTATCTTTAGAATCTGCTGTGGCTTGTGCTTTTATGGACAACCACATTTACAATGCCATTCAAATCACATCTTGGTTCTTACTCATGCCCCGGCCGACCCCTCCAAGACATACAAATTGAGTTGGCGATGAGCCATGGGTTTGGGAAAAGCAGAAGGTTGTTAGTCCTGGGGGCAGCAGTGGGCAGAGAGGGATGGTATCCTGGGCTGAATTTGTGGAGAGCAATTTCTGCATTATTCATTCACGAGTGAGCTCTTTGGGGATTATTTAAGCACAAAAATTGATATTGAACATTTTTAGTGTCACAAATAGATTGCACACAGGTGATTTCAGTTGCTGTCATGACGTGGCCACTTCTGGGGCAGAGGACAGGTACCCAGAGCAGGGTACCAGGGCAGGGGAGAGGCAGGGGTAGACTGAGGCAGGAAGAAGCCTGAAGCCACTGTCTGTCTGAGACACCATCAGGCAGTGGCCCAGACACACTGTGCCCTTCCTCACAGGCAGAAGAAATGTAAACACCAGTTTTGCACCTCACGGGAAGCTCTGCAGCCTCAGGGCATGGCTCGGGACTGTTCTCCCATCTCAGAGCAGGGTGCTGAGCATGGCTGGAAGCGGGGGGTTAATGGTGCTCGCTGGTCTGAGACAGGTGCACTGGTTTTGCCTTCAGACCAGTTAGAAACCGCATAAATCGCTACAGAGCAGCTGGGCATCGTGTTGGTGTCCTGAACCTCGGAAAGACTTTCTTTCCCCATGATTCCTTTGCTCTGTCTCCCTCCTCTG
This sequence comes from Aphelocoma coerulescens, assembly GCF_041296385.1. Classification (NCBI taxonomy): domain Eukaryota; kingdom Metazoa; phylum Chordata; class Aves; order Passeriformes; family Corvidae; genus Aphelocoma; species Aphelocoma coerulescens. Next base: position 16,860,688 of record NC_091023.1, on the reverse strand, counting down.
CTGTTTCCATCAGTCTTGGGGCACACAGGAGTGTAGGAAGCTGCTCAGGAGGCGGAGGGAAGCAGTTTGGGTGAGGTGTGGTGTGCCTGGTCCTTAGGAAACCTGGTGATGAGGGTGGGGGCACCTGTGACCTTGTACAGGAGAAGGATGTAGGCTTGGCTTGCCAAGGAGGACTTCCCTGCAAGCCAGCTATGTCCGATTTTTCCTCAATGGTATCTTTTAGTACTTGTGGGGGCTGAGCTGGGACTCACAAACATTTGTTCAGCTCGCAGTCTGGGCTCCCTGGGGAAAGCCAGTCTGTGATGGCTGGAGGCCAGAGGGTACAATGTGCAGGGGATTAGCTGTGTCTACAGCTGGCGTAGGTGGGTGAAGATTCTGTGTGCTAGCATGCTATAAACAGTAGTAAAGATACCAAACCCACACAGACAGGCCACTGATGAGACTCCAGCAGCCTTAACAAGAGACTGAGAAACCATCCAGCTGCCTGTAGCAGGTGCTGGTGGTGAGATGTGCTTCATGTCTCATCAGTCCTGGGGAAGTGCTGAAAAGAGAAGCAAAATGTGTGAGCAGGGATGGAGAAGAAGAAGCTGGATGGAAAATGTGACTTTAGATCCATTTCCAAGTGAGAAAAATCTTGAACACATTAGAGGACAGCAAGCGGGTGAGTTTTTGCCCCGGAAGGGTTTGGATCACCCCATAGCAGCACTGGAGCTGCTGGTATAGACAATAAGAGCATCCAGTTTGGCATCTGTGGAGTGACTGCAGCAAACACTTGTGCACCAGCACTGTGAGCAAAGCTGAGCTGAATCCCAGCTCCTGGACCACTTAGTGCTGGAACTGTCAGCCTGGGAATGTCCTGTACCTTCCTCTGAAGCAACTAACTCTGGGGACAGGGTAATGAAGGAGGGTACAGTATAGGGTGGCTGTCACTTCCAGCCTGTCCCATCTGCTTTATGCCAAGGTCATAAATGTTTTGTGGTTTTTCTGTTTGGTTGGTTTTTGGAGTCTTTTTTTTCACCCCCTGGTTGTATAATTTCATCTATAAAATGCTGAAGTGTCAGCTGGGTTCGAGTCCTGCCTTTCATTTTCTGTTTCTTTTAAAATGATTATTGATGTAGTGTTTATCTTTATTTAATATTCATGGTAATAAAAGACTTGGAGCCATTCACTTTTAATTACATCCTTCTCATAGAAACAGTCTAGCTCAATTAGAGGGTTTCCAGTGCATGAAATAAAAACAAAGTTTTTGCCTCCACTTCCAGAAGTGCCAAGTGGGGTTCCCAGGGGCATCCCCTTTCCCTCTGCTATGGTGGCCTGTGAGCAGAAGCTTCTGTCTAGGACTCCTCTGGGCTGTGCTGTTAGGGAGTCCATAACTCTTGGTGACCATTTGCAGCCCTCTAACATGGGACAGTGTGGGAAGAGATGGGAAGAGATGGGAAGGAAGCAAATGTGCAGCTCCATTGGATGGGAGTAGGTGGCTTTGAATGGAAGCAAAAGCAGCCGGGCTTTCCCAGGTGGGGGGTTGTGATGTGGGAGTTCCACTTCTATCCTTGCAGCAGCCCCGCTGTGTGTGTGGGAATTGGAACCCTTGTGCTCTCTCCCCTCCCTTCTGGCTGGACACGTGTCCTTGTGCAGCTCAGAGAGTCTGCCTCTTCTCCTCCAGCAGTAACAGCCACTTAAATCAAATCTGGGAAAATGACCGTGGAGTGATGACTTGATGGCAAGGCAATGGCCATCTCTCCTCTGCAGCACTCAGACGGCATTGCTTCTCTCTCCCGTTACATTATCCATGAGCAAATTGTTGTATTGAGCTGTGAAAATTGCCCAGGAGCTTCTGCTGGGAGCCTGAACCTTTTCTGACACATAAAGCCAGAATCTGTCTGAGCGTGCCTAATGATCAGACATGGTCTGGCTACAAGCATCTCTCTTGGCAGCTGGGGCAGTGGTGGCTTCTGCTCTTGGTGTGGCTGGTGACAGGAGACAGCAAGCCCGAGGACTTCCTGTGGACTGCAACAACTCTCCTGCTGTCTCAGAGCTGGGTTTTCATAAGTCTGAAAATCTGAGCCCTTAAGAGTCAGATGTCAGCACCCTACGTGGGAACATCCCATGTTATAGCTCTGTTTGGAGACTGCTGTGCCAAACAACTTTCTGCGCCTGGGCTGCCTTTGGGTGAGGAATCAGACGTTGTTGGTCACATCCTGCTCTCAACCAGCTGAGTGCTCCCCGGGGCTTTCTCACGTTCAGTGGCTGTTTCCAGCAGCGATGTCCTTTGGCTGAGACAACACCTTAGTGAGGAGCTCCTTTAAAGTCTCTGCTCTGCTGCGTTCAGGCTGGGCTGAGTGCAACAGGCTGATCATTTTCAGCCTGTAAAATATACATCATTCCATTTTACTTAGGGGATAATCATTGCAAAACTGACTCTTATTTTCATCATTTTCCTGCTGTAATTACTAACCCCCTGCTGATGCCTGCGCCGATGTCTGTGCATGATGAGTGAAAATTTAAACTGCCCTGGGTGATGGGACATAGACCTTGCTGAAAAATTTAAGTGTCTTGTATCCAGAGAAGGCTGGCCCATAAATAAAGGATGAAGTCTCCACTGCAGGAGGGGGAGAGCTAGTGCAGCTCCCGATTTAACACCTTCGTGCCCACCTCCATTTGTGCTTGGAGCTGTGGTTGTTCTCCTTGCAGAAGTCTGGGAACTTGTAGGAGCCCCAGGGTGTCAGGAGCTGGAGACCCAAAGCTAGGAGGCCTGGCTGAGTCACTGTGTGTCACAAGGAAGCCTTGGAGTTAGGAATAAATTGAAAGCAACCATCCTGAGCTGAAGTGGGAATGTTGATCCATTTAGCCTAAGAACTAAAGCTGCTAGTACCTGTGGAGCAGAGAGGCTTAGTTAGAGCAGAAGTAATAGGCCAATTTTCTTCATAGAAAAATGAGGAATACAAGTAACTAATCTCCTTGTGACATGGAAGGGATGCTGGGGGAGAGTGATTATAATATGCTATGAGCACTAGCATGAATAACCCACTATCCTCTAAAAGGTCAGTGAGTTTTAGTTTTAGAGTGGAGAACTGTTTCTATTCCCACATCTCTTCAGAGGTATTTTACACTCATAATTTGCAGATCAGCCCAGACAGTCACAGATGAAATGACAGTTTGGTGAAAAATCTCTCCCAGTAGTAAGTTGCTATTTCTGTGCGTTACTGACTGTGCTGCTGAGTTCACTGTAAAGAACAGGAGTTGGAGACCTGTGGCATCATCAGGTCTGACTCCCTTCTGTCACATGCACAACATCACAAAGACTTCAGGGGTCCCTCCCCCATCTTCTGCTGCTGGCAAAGGCTCATCCAGCACACAAACATAAGGGTCAGTCTCCCCCGGGACATCAGTCCTCAGTCCACACTGATTTAAGCAGTTGTGTGGAGGAGGAAATTGTGTGGGATGGAGCAATGTTTCAGGAGGAAGCAGTGAGTCTTTTTACCTCCCAGGTGGTAATTTGCTCTGAGTGTGAAATCTCTCATTTCCAGCTTCATGTCCCAGGAATGAGATAAGGGGCTTGGCCTCCTGTCTCTCACCCCAGCACCAGGCACCTTTAGCCAATTGATAGTCTCAAAGATGTTAAATTCCTCTTCAGTTCAATGAAAGGCGGAAGAGAAAGACCTAAACTGTGTCTCCAAGGGGTGAACTCAACAGCATCAGACATGTGAGAATCCACTTGGGAAAGTCCCTGAAAAGCCACCCTCATGTCTCTGCTGTCTGTAGAAGACTGGGTGTGAGCGAGTGGGATGCAGATGCAGACAAGTTAAAAGCTGTGCTTAGATGGCTTTGTGGCACCTTCTGCCATTGGCCCTCGGGGGTGGGGAGAGAGAGTAAGACAGGCAGGATGGAATATTTGCTTCCATTAACATGGGTAATTACTTTGTCATTCCCTTTCCAGAGCTGGGTGCAGTGAGCTGTGCAGAGCAGATGGAAATTGCACTGGCACAATTTGGGGGCGATGCTGAACTTAGTTAAACTGCCAGGATATCCTTCACTGGGTTCCCGTGGAGGTGGGTGCCTCCCCTCTGGTGGGTGTGCTAAAAAACTGTCTTATGGGATGGTGTGGGATCACAGGGATAGGGGGAAGCTCATTCCTGGGGCTTGCTTCTTAGGGAGGTCTGTGTGGGTTCTTCCAATTAACCCACTAAATTAGTAAGAGCTCCCTGTGGAGGTCGACAGGTAACAAACTTGAGGGTTGGTCCTTATTAACTCTGGGTTAGGATATTGGATGGGGAAGTGCAGGTTGCTCTGGAATTTGCTGTCTGAATCCTGGAGAAACTCTGCTCCCACCTCCTGAGTGTCCCTGTTCCCAAGGCAGGCAGTGTCACACAGTCCCTGTCAGCACTGTAGTCTCTGCAAGATGTTTCCATGAGGTGTCCCATGCACTTACCAGGACTGAAGAGGCTCTGGATTTTGCAGGATCACCTCATGGGCCACAGTTTTTTTATTTGCAGGCCTTCTTTAGAGGGAAACTCCCAGAAATGGAGTTTGCTGCAACCAGCAAAGCTCATGTTGGTGGCTTGGGGGCTCTGTAACAGTCTGGTGGAGGTGACCAGAGATGCCTGTCTGTTCCATCTTCCTGCATTCCTGCTCTTTTTTGTGCTGGAGACTTTGGACGAAGGTTTTCTAAAGGCCAGAGCAGTCTATCCAGCTCTATTCCAGCTGTATTCTGCCTGCAGCAAGTAGTTTGTGATAGCTGTTTTATCTTGCTTTCTACTGCCTGTTCCCACCTCCCTGGTGTGGCCCATCCTCCCCCAAAGCACAGGGAGGAAGCCCTTTCCTTTTGCAGCTGCACCGCAGAGAAAAAAGGAACTCTGGGTTTGTATTAATTTTGAAGAAATAGATATTTTGATTGTCAAGTCAATCCCAGATTATTTTGGGCGAATGCAGTTTGACAGACCATTATTTTGAAGGGACATGGATCATTTAACCAAGCCTAATTGCCTCTGTGTCACAATTAGTCACTCAGGCTGAGGAGGAATTGGTGTCACCATCATTTTGTATTTGGGAGCCAGTGACTAAATCTAATGAAAGTGTTTGAATCAGAACTTTTATGTACGTACATTCATTATAATGCAAAATTGGCCACATCTCCTTGTGGGACCAGGCAAGACTTTGTGTGAGAGTGTGGTTGCTGCTGCAAAGGTGAAAAGAAGTGCTGAGGATTTGGGAGAGGAGAATGAGGTTTTCAAGTGCCTCCTTGGCTGGAGATATGGAGGGCTGCTCCTGCAGGTGTGGAAAGTGGTGCTCAGTGCCAGATTTGGCTCTGAGATATGATTATGCTCCTGGCAAGGGCGATAGGCTCCTGTTTGCAGCACAAACCTAGTGGAGGGAGGAAAATAGCCAAAGGTCTGGAGAAGGGAGAGGTTCCACAGTCCTTGGACTGCTCCATCACCTGGTGCAGTCACCTTGAAAAGCAAGTCAAGAAGCTTGAGACCAAGGGTGCAAGGCTGTTCCTCAGCATGAGGTGAAAGACTCTGTCCTCTTTAATTTCCAGTGGGTAAATGAGGCTCTGTGGCTGTGTCCTGGCAGTGGTCAGGGTTACACAGCAGGAGTAAGGGCTTGCAAGCCTCCACTGCCACCCCATAGCACACTGTGTGATGCTGAGGCGGTTTATTTGCTATTTACATTTTAAATGTGTCAGGTAAATCTTGCTAGACTTTGAGGCTGTCAGTGTTGAGTTCAGTGGTGGGAAGGTTTTGGGAAGGAAAGGTGGAAGGGCAGTGCTCCTGTTCTTCAGGTACCACAGGCACGGGAATGCCATACAGAATGGGAAGGTAGCAAGTTGTTTCTGGGAACTCACCCTCCTGTCCCACAAGAGCCCGAAGTTTCAAAAGTCTTTCAATTTTTCAGAGAACTGCAGACCGTCAGCTGAACGTTGCAAGTGAGCAAAGGAGCCAGGAAATGAACTTCTCCATGAAACAAAAATCAAACTGACTCATTTGTTTTCAAGGTTCTTTACCCCAGCAAAATGAAAGCCATAATCACACAGGGGAAATAGGAAGATAAATTGGGTGTTATTTCAAGTATTGCTTGCTCACATAATTTTATTGTGATGTTTGCAAGAATGGGCATTTGTTCCAAAGCTTTGGAATCTGGATTCAGACAGATTCTTCTTACTCTAGGCTTTTAGTAGAAAAAAAGGATGTTTTATGCCTCATAATCATAGAACACAGCTTGAAAATTGTGGCCTGAGATTGACTTCAGAAGCTCGGCAACCAGAAAGTGAGTAAGGAGAACTCAGAGGACACTTTGTCAGATTCAGGCCAGGAGGCCTTGCCTTTGAACACCTCTGCCACAGTGCAGTACAGATAATGAATGTGTCTCAATGTCTGGGGACATGGAGGTGTGAGCTGGTTGTGACCGAACCAGCCTCCTGGGGAGCTCATTTGTCTGCAGCATCTCTGCAGCTTGAACTTACTGGGAGCAGGGGAACGGGGTGTGTGGGTTATTTGTCTCACTGAATGGGGGAAGGACTCGGCACTGACGTCAGGGGACGATGTTGTGGGAGCTGCCAGACCCTCTGACCACCAAATTTCTGATTTTATTATGCCCCAATGCTGTTGTCAAATGAACAGGGTGAGTTGGATTCAAATCGTGCTCCTCCTCTGAACAGCTTTGACAGCTCCTCTGATGGAAACAAAACTGCATTGGCCCCTCTCCTGTTTTGATCAAGACAAATGTTTCTGTACTTTCAAACAGCCAAACATAGTCATGGAAGGACAGTAAATTTTAGGGGTAGATAGGTAATCTCTGCGTGAGTTGGAAAGCAGTGCAACATCAGGGGAGATGTGGGTCAAGCACAATCCTTCCATGCTCTTGAGAAACCAAATACCTCAACCCACTATGGCTTTAGGGGAAGGGAGTGAAGGGGAGACAGGATCAGTGTGGTACAGTTAAGGTAAGATTATGCCAGGCTCTCTCACAGCTCCATCCCGCTCCCAATAGATGGATGCCCATCACAAGAGGACCCTGGTGTTATACACATCATTTCATAACCGTCTGAGCCAAGTGAAGAGCCCTGAATGGCTGCTAATGTGCCTTGCAGAGCTGTGTCCCCTCTTCATTATAATGTTTAAATCCCTTTCAGAAGCACAGACATTAATTTTGCCATTGCCTTGATGTTGAGGAGCCAGGACAGGACACATTGAGGGTCCAGCACAGGACACGTTGAGTGTTCCTGGAGGCAAAAGTCTGGCTGAAAATATCTCCCACTCCACTCAGCTGCTGTCCTCATCCACACTATCCAGGAGGAGCTGGACTCAGTCCTTTGGTGTGGGTGCTGCTGGTCAGAGAAAGTCTGCTTCAATGAAGAAGGGACAAATGTCTCGGTGAATGCAGGAGATGAAAGGTTCTATCTTGTCCCTGTCCTGCTTTTATCTCCTCCCTTCTGACTTGTTCACTGCTCTTTTGGGTGCTGTCCTGCCTTAACTTGCCTGTGATGCATTTTCTGAGGTGGGTGGCTGTCACCTGTCACTCCAAAGTGTCACACCTTTGAAAGCAGAGATTATTTCACAACAGAATAGTTATAAAGTAGCAACAAGAAGGATCTGGGGTTTTAAGAAATAGTCCCAGCAGTAATTGGGGGAAATTCTAGCTATTCTTTTGCCCAAACAAAATGGAGAAACCGTCAAAACCAAGGTGATATTCAGCAGGAAGAAGCAAAAATTTGTCTAATATGTCGATGCTCCCTGACTGGCTCTGGCCAAGTAATTCATTAATGAATTTGGATGGATTCTCTGTCACAGCCAGCTCCAGCACTTGGACAGCTGCAGATTCAATAGCTACATGGCAAAATCTGTGTTGGGGATGGAGCTGTTTCCAGGCATGCTACAAGTGCTGTGGACATGGGTGGCACATCCCTGAGGTCTGGGACGTGTGTCTTGGTACCTCTGGCTGCCTAGGCAGAGCAGGAACCCATGGGGTCAGAGGTGTTTGGAGGATCAGGAAGCAGCGTCTGAGATGTGGCTGTGGCAGCAGGGAGGCAGGGATGTAAAAGAGGGAGGGGGAGCCCAAGGACCCGTATTTCTTGGTTATGGGGCAGTCCAGCAGCACAGGCTGTGGCTTATTCAGGTGGGTGCTGTGGGGAGCACACATCCCTCCGCACGGATTTGGGGACCACATTTCCTGGCTGGCAGCCACTAGAGGCTGCCCTGCTCCAGCTCCTGAGCTTCCCCTGCTTGGGATAACGGCAGCTTTGCTGCCTGTGCTGGAGGCACCAGGAGAAGACCTGAAGGTCTGCTTTTTTTTCTCCTTTCTTCTGGTGGCAGGTGTCGCAGCAAACCTGGGACCTCAGGGAGGTACCTTTCGTCCCTGCTCACAGGCAGAGGACCTGAGGTACGAGAAGCTGCATGGGGGATGTTATCACAGACAGAGAGCCCAGTGCCTGTCTCTGGCTGCTGCCTCGAAAGAGGGCAGGAGCACACCCTGTGTGTGTGTGTGTGTGTGTGTGTGTGTGTAATAACAGCAAAATCCGTACGCCTGCTGGGAGAGCTTGGGGGACGCAATTCTGGGAACAGCTGGGCAGACCTGATGGCTGGGAACTGACCTGAAGCACCAGAGCTTCTCCAGGAGAACTGTAGTGTCTCCAGCTGCACATGCACCCTCAATCCTGCACTCATACACCTCTGCAAGCCCAGCACCCTTTGCTAAGTTCCCTGTTGTGGGGCCAGCTGACTTCTTTGTAACTTCATTGTCGACACCCCCCCTGCAATGTCCTATTCAACAAAAATCCTGCCTGTATGGTCCAGGCGTTTCTGCCCTGCATAGTAGCAGATGCAGAGATGTAGCTGCAGAAGGGTAAAACCTGAGCTGTGCTGAGCAAGTTGAATACATCCCTGAGACAGTCCTGGTGCCCTGAGAGAAAGCCGTGGTGATGGAGATGTGAATTCCAGGCAGGATGCATGCGCTGATCCCATGGGGATGCTGGATGCCAGACCAGATTGTCCTGATGGTCCCTCACAGCCTTCAGATGGCTCAAGAGCTTCGGGGCTGATATCACCAAATGCTCAGCACCAAACCTTCCTGTCTGCTCCCTGTCATTAGAGGGGGGCATGCGTGGGTCCCAGCCCTGCTTTGCAGGGTGACACTGGGCTGGCTCGTGGGCCAGGTTTAGTTCAATGGATCTGGCACAATTCCTCGATGTCCCAGCCATCCCAGAAGCAGCTGTGTGCTCCACCGTGTGGCAGCGGGCAGGGCAGTGCTGGGGAGGGGTGGTTCCCGGGGAGTCAGGCAGGTTTGGGTCATGGGTCAGAGCCGCCACTCCTCTGTTTCTCCTTTGATCTCATTCATTGCTGCTCTTGTCTTTTCTCCTGTGCCCTACAGAGGTTGTCATAAATCTCTGCCTCTGCCCTGCTGCTGATGGGCTGCTTTGTCCGGAGGCAGCAGGATCCTCAGATGATGTAAATTGGTGTGGCTGCCCTATGATCAGGGTTCTGGCCCTGAATTGGCCCAGGTGAGGATCTGCTCCATAGTCTCTATTTCATTGTTATCAAAGCCCCAGCATGGATTCTAGTGCCTGAAAGTCGCTGCCTTCTATCACATTTGGTCTTTGGCAGACCAATGTGTTGACAAAGACATCTTCGTTTATCTTCTCAGTACATCTGTTCCGGCCGGATGCTTCTCTGACCCCCACGTTTTCAATAATCTTTTTCCTCCTTCCCTCCAGCATTACAGAGCCTCTTATTCGTTTGAGAGATAAGTATTTATGTATGTGTTGGTGAGGAAAACTTAATCAATAATGCCTGTGAATAACATTTCTTTGTGTGTTAGACCCACCAGCTCTCCCCCCCTTCCTTTGTTTTGTTGAGGGTTGTTTGGAGTAGTTTTTTGTTTATTTTTATCCTTTCCCTGCACGATTCACATTCTGCTCTGGCCCTTTTTTTTTGTTCTCCCCAAAGTTCAATTGTCAGAGGGAGAAAGTGAACTCCAAGTAAAAGCTATCATTTTGGAGAGACACCAATCTCATCAGGCCCTCCATCCACACCATGCCTGTCCAGAGGGCTGCTTGCCCTGCTTCCCCCAGCCTCTCCATGAGGGACAGGGAAGTCTCTCCCTGAAAATTCAGACTCATCTTCTGGCACAGACTTCACTGTTGGCAAGTGGTTCCCCAAATCTGCACATTTCAGAACTGAGCAGTAAAATGCAGCTGCAAAATCCTCATGCACAGGTTTGGGAGTTTTTTCTTTTCTCCAGGTGATTTGAAAATAATAGACACAAAATTGTGTCTTCTAGTACAGGGGTCTTAGTAAGGCTTCAGCTGCTCTCCTTGCAAGGGCACGGTGCTGTGGGCACTGGACCTTTTGCCTTCTCAGGGTGAGCTGGGGCAGCCCAGAGGTCTCTCTGGCCAGGGAATGTGATGGGATGCTCCAGCTCCTGCTGGATGGTGGGAAAGCCCCCTCTAATCTTTCTCCCTGCTGTATTTTCTATGCAGTGGGTGGCAGATGGGTGTCATGTGAACCACACCGTGCTGGGACAGTGTCAGTCTGGACCAGTCCTCACCCACTGGTTCAGCTCAGCGCTTGTGCGTCTTCATGTAGTGTGTGCCAACTGCTCTGGACATCAGCATCCCTGGGGATCCTGCTCTGCACCACCCTGGACATGGCTGAGCTGCTTTTCCTGTACCCCTGGAGCAAGTGTGACAGCTTCATGTGTATTCTGCCCAGTACCTGTGGTAGTGAGAGGGAAGCTGATACACCATGGTGATGTGCGTGTGTTTGTGGGAAGCAGCTACAGGAAACTAATGGACCGTGAAATTATCCAAGGAAAGAAAAAAAAGGAGAGAGTTAGAGCAAACTACACAGCATTCACAACCTGCTCCACTCTCAGCCAGCTTAATGCACTGGCAAATAAGATATAGTCGTTTTATGCTGAAGACAGGAGAGGCTGGTAAAATGGCTCTTTCCAGGTTATTTGGGTGACCTTGTGTGAAGCTACACTGGAAAGATCAATTTCCTCGGGGAGGCAACAAAGAAGTGTTATTGCATTAAAACAGAAGGAAAAAAGAAAAGCAAAAAAAAGGCTTTCAGGGGAAAGTGGATAGTCATCATCACCCTCATGATAGTAAAGTG